>NW_027104967.1:718951-772631 GCF_000696795.3 Halyomorpha halys | reverse complement strand
GAAGGCTAGAAATTCTGGCCGAAACGTTGGGACGAGGTTTTTTTGAACCTATTTGTGTTATTTTCTGACCGTACCCCCAACCATCTTCTCCTCAAAAACCTTTATACTTATATTTCAATCACCGGAACTATTTTTTATCACCTTCGCATTGACAAAATCTACCTTTTGTTCACTATCTATTGTACTTAATATATTTTACCTTAAGTTGTATTTTTAAGATTACATGTTTATAATTATAAATTTTTTTAATCCTTTTTTTTTAATATTTATTTATTGCTATTTACAACTGTACATTATAATACATTTAGTAAATCTGATCTAAGTTAAATTGGAGTGTTATAGGCGTGTAGAGAAACTACCCATTGGTAGCACTCTAATGACATTTTACATTAGCTGGTCTCGTGGCCATCTTCTTTTCAGTCACCTCGGAGGATTGTCAGGAATGGAAGAGGATGCAAGATTAGAAACTTGAGTGGTTAGAGAGTTTATAATGGAAGGAGTGATATCTGGTTCGGGCTAGATCGGTTACATAGGGAACATTAAGGTCTTTATGTATGATTTTATTTGTGACAAAGTAAGGAGCATTGAGGATTTTATGAAGGATTTTGGATTGTAAGGATTGAATACGAGAGGAATTCGAAGGTTTAGTGGAGCCCTAAACCTCAACTCTATATGCAAATAGGACTTATTAAAGTCATGTAGATCAGTAATATGTCCAGATTGGCCGTTTTTAATCCTAAATAACAAACATTTGTATGGTGTAATAAGTTGAACCACAAAATTACTCTTGTTTCTAGATATTTTTCGCTTATACATCTTTTATATGATTTATGTTCCATAAAATTATTTAAAAATATGTACTGACAATTTATACACTTCATATTAATTTTACTTATTGATATTGATTATAGTTATTATTAATTCAATTAGTCTTTGAAATTGAATTTGAAAAGGGTAAATTCAGTAATACACCTTTGAGGACTAGTATATTTCATTATCACTCAGCCAGGGGGCGGTTGTGAAGTCCGATAACCACTGAGTCCAGACTTGAGCCGATAAAAATGGATTGATTTTTTTTATCTGGTTCTGGAAGGGAGGGGGGGGTGGGTGAGATTGATATGTCAAAGAAGGGGAGGAGGTGAGATATGTGCACAAAACACGCAGACAATTTTCCCGAGTCCATTGTAAGATCTGGAGGTAATTTATTGAGTATTGACGAGCCGATCACTCTCGCACCTGTCTGGAGTATATCTTTAATAACCTTTCTAGGGATTCCGTTTCCTTTTTTTGTTTTATATTTGACATAAAATTTATTATTATTTTTAATAAGATATATAGTAATATTTTTATTTCACACATTTTTTTATTATATTACTTTTATACTTTCTCATTATGAGTTCCTTTCTCACTGATAGATTATTCCAAGTACAATGATAGGTTATTCCAAGATTATTCCATAATAGATCCCATTCATCCCTCTATTCTCAGTTCGTTGGTAGTTCTCGGCCCCATCCTCTACATCGTCTATACAGCTGACATCCCAACCAATCCTAACAATATCCTCACCACGTATACTGATGATACATGTGTGCTCGCAGATAATAATAAACCTTTAATTGCATCCAAAACTCTCCAATTCCATATTATAGCCTTCGTATGATATGGTGTCGTAGCTGGAGGTTTAAACTAAAGTCCAACAAATCACATCAAATCACCTTTACCCTTCGTCGTAAACCTTCCGGCTGCCATACAGTATCCTTTAATATGTTGCTTTTAAGTTTTACCCCTCTTGAACAGATCCTCTACTTTGGACTATATCTGCTGCACGTCGATTTCGACTATTACAGCACTGACTAGACAAACAGTCTAGACTTCTAATCCATTAAATATGACTGATCTACATGACTTTAATAAGTCCTATTTGCATATGGAGTTGAGGTTTAGGGCTCTACTAAACTTTCGAATTCCTTTCGTATCCAATCCTGATAATTCAAAATCCTTCGTGTAATCCTCAATGCTCCTTACTTTGGCACAAATAAAATCATTCAATGTTCCTTATGTAACCGATCTAGCCGAATTATCATTCCTTTGATTATAAACTTCCCAACCATTCAAACTCACTAGTTTCTAACCTTGCTTCCTCCATTTCTGTCAATCCTCCGAGGAACCTGAAAAGAAGGTTCCTCGGAGGTAAGGTACGAGACCTGCTAATGTAAAAACTTCATTATAGTGCTACTAATGGGTAGTTTCTCTACACGGTTGTATAACTCCATAATAACATTCATCAAATTTAATAAATGTACTAAATAATTAATCACAGTTGTAAATTCCAATAAAAATATTTCAAAAAAATATTTTTTTTTTTTGCATTTTTTAAAAATAATATTTCATATTTTAACGTTTTTTACCATCTTAAATTTTATTATGTTCGCTACTTGAAGGTATCTAAGTGTAACTATCAGACTGAAGAGGGTGGACTACTAACTGATATTTCTGTAAAACCTCCCTTCTACCATAATTGCCCAGGATCCTTTCTTGTTTATTAAATTATTGATTATTATAATTTTTTTTTCAATTTTTAAGAATATATTTGATTAATCAGACTATAGTAACTGTAATTTGTTTATTATATCTGCATAATTTAGTTATTGCAATTTTACGAAATGAAGATATTAAAAGAAAAGAGTGTTCACATAAATACCTGATATAATAAGAAAAGCGATCTAATGCAAAAAACATATTATAATTTTGTCTAATAAATTAGGTCTGCTTTTTAAGATCATATGAATTGCAGAGAAATGTAGTAACTGATTATCTCTTATAAAAAAAAATTAATATTTAAGTATAGTTTCACTTAAATTATTAATATATGAAACGATCTGCCAGTGTGTGAACAGTCTAGATGGAAACCCAAAACAATGAAACTGGAATTACTTATTTCAGAATGGTACATGCCAGTGTTGTTACATAAACATTTTCGCTAATAACAACATAACAGGAGTGTTCAAAGGACCACTTACATGTGAAATTTAATTATCCTTAATATCAAACAAGTCTCATCCTGAACATAGTCGGACAGGGCTTAAATATAGAATTGTCAAAATGGCGTACTCTTAATACTTCAATTGAATTAAATAATTCAATTTTTGAATCATTATTCAATGTAAATAATTCAATTTAAATTATCAACCGTATCTCATTTCTATTAGTAATAAAAATGGGTGTACGAATTGCTTAGCTACATGATTTTTTTTTTTTCAAAATCACAAAAAAATTAAATAACTTCCCCACTGCTCAATCAATCTACACACAATGTAGGAATGGTTTAGGACCCTATTAAATATATAATATGTTACAAACCAGACTTAGTATACAAATCAGAACCGAAGATATAAAATAAACGTTTAAAAACTAGAATCTACTTTTTCTCCTTTATAATGGCATAAAATCTAAACGGATTGGAATTAATACTGACAGAGCAGAAATTATGTCTTTTTACTATTTTAATTGTTGTTGGATTTCTGTATAATCCTCATAAGCTGTGAATGTTTGCGTGGAAAACAAATCCTCCTGGATATCGAGGAATATATTAAATTATATTTTAAATTTCAATTCTCATAGATTAATACTCATAGATACCAGTGGATGACTTTAATCTTCATGGCTTAATTTTTATCTTACTTCACATTCGCTGATTGTAAAACACTGTTTGGTATTGAATTAAATATTTGTAGTGTCTAGTAAACTATAAATATGACATTTATATATTTAATAATTTAAATCGTGTGATATCTGTAACCTACCTTTTGTCAATATTAACATGTCTTATTATATTTCCAAGTTTTTAAAATGTTTCCATATAAGGTTTAAAAGGAATATAAATTGTTTTTATGTTTTCTCATTTATTATATAGAATTATCTTTCTAGACCCCGACGTGATTGTATCGACATAGATATCGATCTACGAAGATGTAATTAAATGCGAAACCTTAAAAAACTTTATATTTCTGGTCAACCTCATATTTTTAACACTTTAATATCATAAGAAGCAATTTAACAATCATATCATATGTTAATATTGACAAAAGGTAGGTTACATACAGATAACACACGATTTAAATGATTAAATATATAAATGATAAGACACTACATATTCATTAATTTCATTAAAATTACTGAATTAATTAATTAAAGTAAAGCGAAAATTGGTGTTGAATTTATAAGAAATCTGGTCTCATGTTTACTGATTTTATGCTTAATGAAAGAAAATAAAAAGTTCCCCCAACGGAGTTTAGATTATGTGCCTTGTGAGCAACCTACCATCTCTCTAAATTGAATGCCACGTTTCATTCAACACAAAAGGTGTTAAATTTTGATTCCAATACGATAAGGAGCTAATATCCATAATAAGTATGTATCTGAAAACTAACCGTTACACTATTTCGATTTAAAAAAAAATAACAGCTATGTCTTCCAAGGAGCCTTACAAAGAAAGAACTATCAATACTACATTCCAATATCCAATCAGGGCGATAGAATCCAATAGGGAGTTTACAAAAAGAATGAGAGAACCAATTGGAGAGATCGGCTGTTGGTGGGCGTGGACAAAACACTGCCTCCGTAATAACTACTGGGCAACAATTAAAAGCTATACTATTATGCCTGGCTGTTCGACTGTAATTATATCTAGGAGGCTACTACAGTGTAGTGTGGCTCACCTCTCGTCAAAATTTTATTGCCAATTAACAATAAAAAAAATTAATCTTTCAATTTATCGTCTAGCATTAAGATGAATCTAAATAATTGAATTCCTTCAACTCACTTGAATAAAACGACTGAATATCATTTTTTCTTTTTATTAGTCTTTAATTTTCAACATTATACATAGAGTAATGCTCGTTTCATTAACTGACTTCAGGCGTTCCTTCCTTCATGAAAGTTTGTCCTGTAGTAGCATGTGATGCAGCCTACATTACATACAGCCTAAATAATATCTAAAGAATAAGCATTGATAAAAACTAAAATAGGCGAGTGAAGCATATCATGTACCGATTGAGTTTTGTCGATTTGAGTCGACTCACCGAGGTGAGGAAAGTATCGAAATTTAGTGTATATAAAAATTAAATTGCATATCTGATGTTAATAAATACAAACATAGTTTTTTTCGCCCTTGAGTTTCTGTTAATAATAAAGCAACTATGATTGTGCCAACTTTTCAAGACTATATTGTATATATTTTTTATTAATTTTCTTTATAAATCATGCAGAGTGGTAAGTATGAGTTATAATTCCCTATAATAAATATACCCTACCATTTCAGCAAATTATTAGTCTGTCTACATCAGATTTCCGTATATATATTTATAATCCTAATTATTTATTTTAATTTGTTTTATCAAAATAATTAACCTTTAGTTTATTTTGGTCGAATTTTATGATAAAAATAACTGAAACCCCACTCTAATTTATATTATTTACATAAAATGTAAAAAACTTTTTAAAAAATCTGGAATATATGGCTGTAATTTGGCAGATAGTTATTTTCAACCCTTCAAATGGGGTGTATTCATAATCAAGTATTAATGCATTAAGAATTTACAATCTATAATTTTTTGTTCAACAAACAAACCTTAACAGCCTCGGCCACAACAGCCAATTCAGACTTTTTATATATGTTCACTCAAAACATTATCATTCTTTTCCCCAACAAATTTCTAAACTTCCTTTTTTAGCTTAAAGTTTATATCTTCTGGATAGTAAGGAATTCCATATATATGAAGTTCCATCCATACATATAGAGTTCCCTCCATATATATGGAGAGTTTCATCAGGATTGGTCGAAAACCCTAACAGATAGTGAGGAGTATATATAAACAACTGCATCCCTCTCGATAAATACAATAGATTAGTTCACGATAGGTATACGTTATAAAATTTTTATTTTTTTATTAATGAATAAAATAAACAATTTACCCGATAGTCAGAAGCTCAATGTGGCATTCATAAGCCTTGATATTTAAATAAATAACTACTTTTAAACAATACACAATACGCAAAAACAACAATGAAAAAGTAAGAAACCGAGAATGTTTCAAGATTTTCTCAATTGAGGGAAGATATTACGGTAAGTACTTAACAATATAATTTTATAAGTCAAATTATTTCTGGGTGGTGGTCAAAAATGGTTACTCAAAATAGTACAAAAACTACTTATTCAAAAACTATTTACATCAAGTTTCCCTCAACTTTACAGGACTTTTTTTATCTGTCACCAGTCTCAATGAATCCCACTACGTGAGGCGAAACGTTGGTGTTCACTAAATAGTTTTTATTCTATTTTGGGTAACCTTTTTTGACCACAGCGACCATCTTTCTTCAATTATTATCATACGGTCAACTAATAATCTTCGAATAAAAATATTTCATTCTTTTTTAAGTCGGTTAATTTTTTGTTTTAATTAACATCTGATTGAAACTAAAAATTGAATTTTTTTTTTTTACAAGAAATTTCGATAATTGTTTTGCTTTGCGACAAAAATTCAAGGATCTACTTTTACTTATATTGAGCAATGTACATTGGGTTTATTTGAAAAATCAAAAATTATTTGCTTGAATAAATTATGGATATAGCTTGTACAACACAATTTCACAAAAATGGTGGGTTCCTTATTAGATATGATGGCATGATTAGGAATTAGGAACAAAATTAAGTTTATTAGCGACATTTGAAGTAATTTTGAAGGATATTCCGAGATATGACAAGGGTTTAGACTTGACAAGTCTCTAGACTAGGTGTGCCCTAGGATCTTCCGATCAATAGCTTATATAACAGAATATATATATAAACTTTATCTGCCTCTAGTGGGCATGAACTTAGGACCGGGAGCTGAGAGTCCAGTGCTTTACCCACTCAGCTACGCCTCTTCTAATTTATAATAAAGGTTTTAATTATTTTTTTAAAGCTATGTGAGACATAAATACTGCTTTAACTTTTAAAAAATAATGATATAAATTGGGAGGTGGAAATTGTGCGTGAGCCACGCGATTTCCTTTATATACTCATGTAAGCCTATTTATACTTTACTGAAAATATATTTTTATTCTTAATAATTGTGCGTTATTGTAATCTCTTTAATTAGTTTGTGAAATAATATATGATCCCTGGTTCTTAATAGGATTTCTGGTCGAAAAGGGATATTTAGCACAGAAATGAGTAAGGGTTTCCCATCCATAATAATAATAATAAAATAACTTTGTACAACTGAGGAGTTTGAGTTTGCCATAATGCATTTTTAAAATTATCTTCTACTGAGTTTCTTTCAAAAATATCTTGTCAATCAAGGCAGTCTTCGATAGGTTATTTCAGAAATTAATTTTTGGTTTTTAGTGCTTCATCATCTTTTTTTTCTCAAAATTTCACATACTTTTTTATAAATCATCATTTAGATAGTATTTACTAAATGCAGGAACTATTTCTTTGTCCATTGAAGTTTTAATTTTCACATATATATGATAGGTCATAAAAAAGGCCATTTTTCTAATATTAGACCCATCCAGTCGTCTAAAATAAATATTGGATACTTTTTTAAACTGTAACAGACTCATGTTGCATATTATCTGGTATACATGTCCTAAATATCAAGTATACAAAAATTTAAATCAAGAAAATGTGACTTGAATTCCTTTCACTAATAAAGTTAAAATTACCTGTCTGCTGATTCTTGTATACAAACTTGTAAAAATGGCATTGAAATCCAAACAATACAGTGAGACATAAAAATAATATAATATCTATGTTTTTCAAATAAGGCTATTTTCTAAGGCTTAGAAATTCATCTATATATTTCTTTTAGAAAAATCTCCGAAATTAAGGCTTTGATTGGTTATTTCAACTAACAAGGGTGATTGGGTTTTAATGTTTTAGCCGTGTATTTTTCAAGAAAGTTCACATGCGTTTTGTTTTAAAACAGACGAAATAAGATTCTTTTGACTTAAAAAGAATATAATATCTATGTTTTTTAAATAAAGCTACATTCTAAGGGTTAGAAATTCATGTATATAATATTTTCTGGGAACTTAAAGTTACAACTCCAACCATTCATTATTAATTAATTAGGGGATGTTTCGGATACATTCCTTTGTCTATTTTAAATCTAATCACTAGAATCAAAAATTACAACATTGACAACAAAATAAAAATGTTATATTAACCTATATAATATCATTTTCCTGCTTTACATTTTTTTTTTAAATTATGCATTACTATGATTTAAAAAAATTATATTATATATTGTAATTTTTATCTGGTTTATTTGTTCAAAAAGCAGTATTTCCGTACAAAGTACAGAACCTCTGACGTATCATGGGACAGATTTTAATCTATCTTATCAAAAACATAATACTATTACATAAAAGTTTTACATACCTAAAGTTGTTAGCACAGTTTTCCATGATATAATTGGAAAAATGCCAAAAAACATAAAAAAATGTATAACTTAATTACCTCATTTAGGTATAAACATCAATTGGCTAAAATCCTAAAAAAAAAATTCATATAAAAATTGTTAATAATATTTCAATTTATTATTAGATGGGTTTGTTAATAGATAGATATAATTATAATATATAATATAAGTGTTTTTTTTAATTACAGTGATGGATATTAAAAAAGTCGTTTCGTTGAAAAATGATCCATAAAAAAAATTAAGATTATTGTCTATGTTTTAATTTATTCTGGGAATTATATTAGAAAATGGACAAAAGAGTTGTCCGAAACGTAATCTAATAAATTATAAACGATATTTGTTGTTAAGAGTTTTTGGCTCTCCTAGAAATTATTAAATGGATTTTTTTTTATTATAACATTTGGGCTAGATCTATATTCTTGAGTTCTTTAGATTGCAATAGTTGAATAAAGAAGTTAATTTTTTTTAATTTAATATATTTTAGAAGTCCATGTTTATTCTAATCTCTTTGGCAAAAACCATGCTCGGTGCCTATAGCCGATGATGAGAAGGTGACGGGATATAGTTAAGAAGACTCATAAATTATGTATTCCTAAGTTCGGAAGCTGTTTCACATGGGATAATATACCAGAAGCTGTGTAGTCTGATGAACAGCTGTAACTATCCGCCCGTCTCTTTCATCTCATATTTATCAGGCTATTCCTTACATTATTTTACAAAATTATGCTTTTCTTATCTGTTCTTTGAAAAAGTTTTACAAAAGAAAAAAAAATCCATATAAATATTATAAATAATTCAATGTAAAAAAAGTTAATATTCAATCTCTTATTTCATGAAATCATATTTAAATATTATTTCTAAATACGTTAGTGGAGTTTAATAATAAAATATGTGGATAAAGATATTTTTGACAAACTATACGACTTGTTAAAAAAAAGAAAATATTGAAAAATGCTAGTGACGAAATTTCAATAAAATTTTGTTTGAGGTTAAAACGTCCAATTTTAATAAGTCCAGTCTACGAACAATAATAATTCACTATAACAACAATCCTCATCCATGTGTATCTATAATTCATATAATTATATTTAACTCAAAATTAGTCAAACTTTTTATGATAATTATGTCATTACTTGAAAAAAATTACTTTACACAGTTTTTATTTTATTATCATTCATTATAGGTGCATTCTTCTCCTTCCTTTAACACAAACATTACGCTATATTGCATATTACCTCTTTGGGGCTTATCTCATGTCCAGTGCTCTGTTAGGTCACATCTCTATTTATATGTCCTACTTTGTCTATTGCGTAATTTAAATTAAACTTGGTGATTTTTTTTTATGATTTGACTGTTCTAAGCCCATTTATTTCCTTTGATTTTTATGTTTAGACGTTTAGTCTATTTATTATGTCGGCGTAATGTGTGTTTAAGTGTTTAGTGTCAGTTTTGTAGTTTACTGTGTCTTAAATGTTTTCTGTTATATGTATAGCTTCCAGACATTTTCTGCTTTTTGTGTTTTCTTGTTTCTCCCTAATATTTTAGGGTTTTCAAAGTTGAATTTGTCGTTGAATTTTATGGTGTGATAGGCCATTGCTGTGCAATTTATATTTTTAATATTTCTTCAATTGGTTGCATGTTGCTTGATTCTAGTTTCCAGTTTTTTTTTTTATGTTTCACCAATGTATACTTTTCACCATTTTTACAATCTATCTTGTATATTACATTTCATTTTTCCATTTTATTAATTTTGTCTTTCATGTTGGACAGTTTATGGACAGATATCAATGCCTGAGTTTATATGACAGAATGTAATACTACATAGTAAAGGAAAATAAATTGTATTGGAAGAAGATAGTTGACCGTATGAATTAGATAGTAGGAAGATAGTCCCGAAGGCGGTCAATAAAGCTATCAAAATAGTAGTAATAACAAAAATACTCTCATCTTCGTTTCAATCTGACAGCCCCGCCGAAGCGTTGCAAAGTGGGGCAAAACGTTTGTTAAAAAAAAAAGTTCTCTTCTGCTATTTTGATACCTTTATTGACCGCCACTAATAAAATAAATTGTGTTATATTAAAAAATAAATTTAGGAATTTAAAAACTCTAAAAACAACAGAGATTTTTTTTGTCTTTGATTTAGAAAAACCTATGATGTAGTAGATCGTCGGTACAAAGCCAGAGTGGCGTATCTGCCTTATTGCTATCTCGGTTTTTTTTGTATTTTAACATGATTTTATATTATCCCTGTGACACCAAACAGACCTAAATAAATATGTAACGGCACTAATTAAAAATGAAAACCAATAAATTGATATATATCAGAAATTAGATACTACTACCTTGAATCGGTTTTATGAAAAGATACCCTCTAAAATATTTAAAGGCAATATATATTTTTTTTTTAATAATTTATTTATTTGTTACTTACAACTGTATAAAAATATATACAACAAGTAAATTTGCTGTAGGTGACATAGTGACATGATAAAAACATGTGGAGAATCTACCCATTGATAGAACTCCAATAACATTTCTAGAGGAGAAGATCTCGAGGCCATCTTCTTTTCAGACGTCTAGGAGGATTATTAGGAAATGGAGGAGAAGCCAGGTTAGAAACAAGTGGATTTGGGTGGTTAGGAAGTTTATCATGGAAGGAATGGTATCTGGTTCTGGCCAAATCGGCGACATATGGAACATTGAGGTCCTGATGGATGACTTGATATGTGACAAATTAAGGAGCATTAAGGATTTTAGACTGTAAGGATTGGATTCGGGAGGAATTTGATGGTTTAGCGGAGCTCAACTCTGTATGTCCAGATAGGCAATATTTAGAGGTAATATCTATTTTTGAGATATCACACATTTTCAGGATTAAGTTTTTTTGAAGTAAGTTGATAGATGGGTGAGTAGTAGATTTTTTCGGTAGGACAATCATGGATTCTAATGGATTCATAATACAACCTTTCTCTAATTTATAGATTGGTTGTTTCCTACTGAATGACGTACAACCTTATTTCAATTTCCGTTTACGGACTGTGGCTGACTGGATAGTCGATGGTAACTAGATATGTGTTTTGGTTATGAAACTGCACTCAAGATATTTAAGTTTAAAAAGTCTAAGGTTGTTAGCAAAAAATAATAATAGTTTTATGAATGTATGTGCTCCTGAAACATTAGTTCAACTTCATATTAAATGATTTCAGAGGAATTAAATCATTCGCTGGTTCGCTTCCCCTATCATAAGAATTACTCTCAGTTGGATCCCCCTACCCACAGATGGCATAGAGTAATGACCGAGACAAACATAACCCCACCCGTTACCCGATATGACGGATCCAGAGGAGAACCCGTTCGGGAAATGAGTGGAACGGGATGGAGATGGGAAACGAGATGGCCCCTTGGGGCTCAATTAGCAGCTTGGAAATTGATAGAGCAATCTGTGCCATTGATTCAGTTACACCGGCTCTATCTCATCCCTGTCGATCAGCACTCTACTCTCTTACTGTCTAATCTGGAGTTCGTTCCTAACCAATGCAGTTGTATTTAACCTTTCTGCTATGCTGTGTCTAAGCTATCCTAAAATAATCTGTCTCTTATGGTTCAAAAGCAGTTTTAGTGACCAGATGATTTTTTTTTTTTTAATAATTTATTTATTGTTATTTACAACTGTATAACATATATACAACAAGTAAATTTGCTGTAGGTGAGATAGTGACATGATACAGACATGTGGAGTATCTACCCATTGATAGAACTCCAATAACATTTATAGAGGAGAAGATCTCGAGGCCATCTTCTTTTCAGACGTCTATGAGGATTATAAGGTAATGAAGGAGAAGCCAGGTTAGAAACAAGTGGATTTAGGTGGTTGGGAAGTTTTACATGGAAGGAATGGTATCTGGTTTTGCCAAATCGGCAACATATGGGAAATTGAGGTCATGATGGATGGATGGATGACTTGATTTGTGACAAAGTAAGGAGCGTTAAGGATTTTACGAAGGATTTTGGATTCGGGAGGAATTTGATGGTTTAGTGGAGCCCCAAAGCTCAACTCAGTATGTCCAGATAAGCCTTATAATAGTCATGTAGATCAGTCTTTTGTAATGGATTGGCAATTTAGACCGTTTGTCTAGTAAATGTTGTAATTTAAGTTTCCTGTCTTTCAGTCTTGTGTGAGGATTCCATGTCAGTCGTTTGTCGAGATGTAGTCCTAAGTAACGGATCTGTTCGGCAGGAATAAGTGGGGTATTATTAAAGGATACTGTTGGACAAGAGGTCATTGGCTTACGACGAAGGGTAAATGTGATTTTGTGAGATGTATTGGAATTAATTTTAATCCTCCAATTTTGGCCAAATGATTTAAAATCTTTCTCGACCGGTTATATCTCCGATTGTCTAATCCTCTGCAGCTGTCTCCATTTCTAAATTTTTATCATTTAGTTCTATCATAAATTATCGTAAATTCTATCATAATTAATATTTATACATTTTTTATTACTATTAATAATCAAAAATGGTTGATTATTTTAAATAAAACAAATGTGTGCTGGCAGTTAATAATAACCCTTTAATTGTATCTCAAACTCTCCAAACCCATATTACAACCCTCCGAGAATCGTGTCGAAATTACAGAATTAAAATAAATCCCATCAAATCACATTTACCTTTCGTCATATACCTGCCGACTATTGCACTACATTTGGACAAACGAATAACCTGGAATCCTCATACAAGACTAAAAACATAGGAAACTGCAGGTCGATTCCGAACATTACAACATTCCTATTCCATTCTTGACAATTCTCCGAGGCCTCTGAAAAAGAAGGTGGCTTCAAGACCTTCTAATGTAAAAATGTTATTAGAGTGCTACCAATGGGTGGTTTCTCTGCGTGCCTATGACATACCATTATAATCTAACTTCAAATATAGCAGATGTATTTTTATATAAATACAGTTTTAAATTCTAGAAAAAAAAGAAAGAAAAAAAAAAGCATTAAAGATTGTACTTCCCCTGACTTACCTTTTATAATCTTTCATATTACAAGATTCATGTATTTTAAACAATATAATTTATTTACTGTTATCGATAGTGATGTACAAATATATATACTTTACACTGTGCACTACATGTTATTTTAGACCTGCCCAATTAACATAAAACAATTAGGTTTTCAATTTCCTCAATGGCTGTTCGTTAGGAAAGAGAAAAAGGAAGGCGGCTTCTCACATAAGGCACTAGCAGCTGATCCAATTTTAATGGTCATTAGCAAGAGGCAATTAAATAATTTATGTGATACAATTAAGTGTTATTATTGCTGTTCCAAGGGAGTTTTGATTATATACTTCTATTATATATCTTAATATGAGTGGCTGACTGAAAAGTAGGTTTGTTCCACCGGCTCAAATTATGCGTAAATTAATTATTATACTTACTATAATACTTTCTGGGAGAATCAAAAACCCTTACAACACCAACTATTCTTCATTAATTTATTAGATAACGATTAGGACAACGTAAAGTCGATTTTCAGATCTATTATCTAGAATAATAAATGAAAACATTTTCAAAAATCTTAAATTTTTTATATAAGTAATAATAAATATTGTTATCATAAAAATTTACAATGTTTTAATTTATGTCTCTAGATATTTTAAAATGCACAACAAAAATAATATATTCGAAAAGTTATCCTATTTATTAATGTAGGATAGCTACATTTATACATATACATATATATATGTATAAATGTAAATTTATATATATACATTCTTTTATTATACATATTAATTAATAACATTAAAAGACTAAAATCATTTATAAAATAAATAATACTTTGAAAATGTTACCATTTAGAAATTAAATAGGAATGGATTATTTGGATTATTATAATGCAAAATTTTTAATGATAATTTTTTAAATTAAAAAAAAAATTCTAGGTAAAAGACAAATGTTTGTTATCATCCTAAGCCTTTTATCATATTGGTAAGATGCAATAACTTGAAGAGCCAAAGAATTCTTTCCAACTCGACATCGGAAGTTGAAGATATGGCGGAGGAGTGGACAAACAGAAGTCAATGGAAAGAGACAGCCTGGAAGGAGAAGACAAGATGGCCGACTATCTCCAGACCTGTCCAGCTAATATGTTATTATCTGGAATTAACTACCGCCCTCCAGCGTCTTCTGGCTCGAATCTTTTATCCAGCTCCCGCTTCATTTCCTATCCAATAACAGTCTTACCTTGGAGGACAAATCAGCCTGAAATGTAGTTGTTCCTGGATCGACAAGTTGATATTGATTCTGACCGCCAATTTTGGGCGATTATTGTCTTTTAATATTAAATATTTTATGCCAAATGGTAACAATTACTTTCTTAGATTTGTAAATTATTTATAATATTGTCGACTTAAACCTTCTTAAGATGCTCAATAAACCTCAACCAAAATATTGTATACTGGATTAACCTTGCAAGAACTCTTGAATTTTCCTTATTCTCTTTTAATCCATTCGAACTATAAGAGATATCAGGCTCATTGGTATAAACAATAAATAATTTTCATTAAAGTTAATACAATTCACACAATTAGTAACGGTACAAACTTTATAGTAACCTTCTTGAAGTAACAGTTTTTGTAATCAGTAATTACATTCCCCCATTATAAAATTCCACATGAGTTATACAGTTAGAATTCATCTAATTAGCTTTTAATTGTATCAACTGCGAACTCATAGCTCTGCCGTACATGAACCGATATTTTATATCGGTTACGAATTTATGGTTAGCTGTTGAGCCTTCCCTTAAAAAAGAAAAAAAAAAAAAACAGAAAAAAAACCGTTATATATTTGGACTGGCTAAAATATTTTCTGTTCACTTTTGAGCTCAAATTGTTCTAAACATTCCTGGGATATGATGTGTAACTTATGTACTAAAATCTATGAATTGTTTCAGTCTTTAGCTCAAAATATTGTTATATAAGCACAGATGGACGGACTAAACACTAATAAATAAGGTGACTGATAAATAATTTTTATTTTTATTTTAAGTGAAAATTGACTAATTAGAGTAATTTGTTGGATTGACCTTTAAATGATTTAGTTCTAAAATTGTATTAAGATTGTCTCTGAGGTTGGACTTATAAATAGAATAAAAGCATCAAACGTCTTATTTTTACTTTACTTATAATCTTAACACTTTCTTGAGACTGGTTAATATTGTTTAAATGAATAAAATTTTATCCATTTTAGTCTCAAAACATTTGTATTCTATTTACAAGTCCGGCGTTTCGGCCAATTCGTCCATCCTCAGGAACAATCTTAATAAAATTTTAGAACTAAATCATTTTAAAAAAGAATTTCAAGCAGCCTATTCTGCCAGGTCGATCCAACAAATTACCCTAATTTGTCAATTTTTACATAAAAATAAAAATTATTTTAAGTGAAAATTGACTAATTAGGGTAATTTGTTGGATTGGCCTTTAAATGATTTAGTTCTTTTTTTTTTTTTAATTGATAGATTTATTTATTGATAGATATTACAATCTGCCACACAGTTGTGGGGAATAGGTAATAGTGATGAATGATCTAATACATACTAAAATAAAAAAAATAAAATAAAATAAAGTAAAATAAAAAAATAATAATAAAAAAACTCTCTTAAAATATATACAAACAAAAGAATAGACAAGATGAACATAATTAAACTATCTGTATGAAAAATAAATAAATAAAATAACATAATGATAAAATAATATTGATTTAGTTCAAAAATTGTATTAAGATTGTCCCTGAGGTTGGCCGAATTGGGTAACGTTGGACCTATAAATAACATGAATAACAATGTTTTAATATTAAAATGGATAACATTTTATTTATTTAAACCAAGTTTTTAATTATTGTTTATCGGGGCCCAAGGTACTCTCATATCTCCTATACATATTTCTGAAAAAAAAAAAAAAATATGATTTTGCTATTAATGTATTAAATTTTATCACTATTATTTATTGATGAAAATTCTGTCAGATTGTAGTATTTGCAAATAAAATAAAAACTCTTAGAGTAAAATGCGTATACATTGTAAATTTCGAATTTCACAACTTTTTGATATTTAAATTATTAACAGAGAGAAGGTTTTCACACTCTCTTATCCCCTTGTTTAATAATGTTCCTAGATATCGCTCTGGTTTCTTCCGATATCCTCTTAAGAGATAATGAAGACCGAAGGCCTAGAACAAAGCAAGACCGTGAGGACGCAGGCCAGATGTCGGAGCTCAGTAATTTTCCCACATTTACCCTCAACAGTATATCACCCACCTTGACGTGCTCTAGCCCAGATACACAATTTGTCCTCTTTACTCTAATAATAGACACTTTACAAAAAGGTTTTTACCTGGATAGGCTGCCCACTTTGCAATTTAACCAATCGGTAACCGCTTGATAATACGGTCCATCTACCGGCTCATTGCCTTTTTTATTATTACAAATTCCTCAAATTGGGAAACTACTGGGCCATGATATATGGCACCGAGTTTGGACAGGGACACTTATAATTTGGCCGATATAGCACTAAGTACCGAGTTATAGGTTCAAATAATTTATATAGGCCGTGGGAACCTTTAAGTACTCAGACAAACTGCTTATTTCAGAGAAAAAAAACATATAAAATAGCTTTTTTTTTCCCCCTCTAATATAAATCAGTAGTGAATAAAATTATTAAAAAGTTTATAAAAGTAGCAGTTTATGATTTAGAGATAAAAATAAAAATAAAATACCCCTTAGTAACTAACTGGATATGAAGATTATAGTTTACATTCTCAATATATTGGATTACAACTATTACTTGTATAAAATAATTCTACAATATCTATAAATAGAAATAGAAATAGGAGCTATGAGAAAAAAAATTAAAAAATAAAAATATGTTACTCGATTCATAAGGCTGGGCGGGCCCCGGAGGGCTCCCAAACCCACAGAGTTGACTCATGGCTACAGTAATACAGAAAATAAGTATCTAACACAGCAGGATTTGAACTCGTTATGTCAGCCATCAAAAGGAGAAGACTCAGTAAAGTATATATAATACAATTCATGTATTATATATATATGAAGTATTAATTTTATTTTAATGAAAGGTACGGAAAAAAAAAAATCAGTGATTAATATCCGATAAATAGTAGTACAGGATCGTTATTCTATTGGGCATACAGATGTTTAAAATCAATACTCATATTTAATTGAGTATACACTGAAAATTAATGAGATTTTTTCTTGCCTAGCCATTATTGATATACGGAGTTATTAGTGGTTTATGCAAAGGTACAAATCTTGATCGAATCATCGACAGCCTGGATTCATTCGAATCTAAAATAGGGGTATTCATGATGTTTTGTTAAATGTAATATGATTTACCACATTAAATGCTATATAGGATTGGGAGCAGCCCTATTTAAAGTCATGTTAAATGAAAAATACATAAGAGCTCCTTGCGGATTTTCTGAGCAACTTGTTTAGTAACCTTTCCTTCGACTACTTCATGTTATTGTTTACTTCTAAGTTTTGATTAAAGTAATTTATTTCAACATGTCTAAATTGAGTGAAAAGTTGAAGTTGTGTGAAGGTTTGGCTACTGATCTTCTAACTCGTAAGAAAGATAATCAAGATGAGCTAATTGACAACAGTCATTACATTATTATTATTGTCAGCCATTGCTTCATTAGTTTTAAAAACGACCAAAATAATACTAACACAATCAAAACACTAACTAAAAGCAAGTAGCCTAACACGACAGGAAAGAAAACGGTGACGAGCTCAGCTGGTCTGTTGCGTGACGTTATTCTCCATTTAAGAGACTTTCAACCATGTTATATGTTATATCGTTTTAACATCATAAAGAAGTAAATATGTCTCCATGTAACATAACTTTTGCCATTTAAAATGTTAAACTAAAGATCATGAATACCCCTAAAAAAGATATTAACCGCACCTTTGGAAAAAGTTCTTGTTTCTGACCAGATTTTTCCTAAACTATGGCTAGGTTGGGAAGCATGAGGATCCAAAAATGCTCAGGAGTCCTAAACCTTGTGCCCATTTGACATCATATATACCAGGGGTGGCCAGATCGAACGGTTGATCGTAAGGACAATTCTGGTCAATTGTCAGTCGCTCGCATTGTCTGGGGTTGGAATTCCGTGTACCATGGACTTTGAAGCGATTGTAGTTGACCAAACTTACTAGCAATAGTCTAATGCATTCTGGGAATTCTTAGAGTTCTGACAACCTGACACTGAGATCTCCGCCCACAACAAAACATTTTGACTTCTCTTTTATGTTTGTCACCGGACACAATGCGTGAACTCAACAATTAGAACTCATCGAAAAACATAGCCAGTCAGCTTGAACATTTAGTTGTGTCATACGATAGTTTCTTTTCTTTTATATCAACAGTATAATTATGAATCAATATTATCTATCTTCAGTGATAAAGTTGAGTTTCAATTTGTCTTCTGTTTAAAATGCAAGTGCCTTTCCTTTGTTTTAAATTAAATTGCTTTTCTTACCTATCTATTTACTTAATAAATGAACATTCTCGGCAACAGATCTCTAAACTGTGGTCATTACACTGAGAGAAAAATAAGGGATAGTATTAAAAATTTATTGGAAATAACAATAATTATATTTAATGATTGGAGAAGTTTGTCGGGGGGTGCGGTCAGCAAAGAACAAAATAAATAAACAAAACCATATTTATTTATTTTATGCCGACGTTTCGACCTGAGTTTCAGGTCTTCATCAGGGCTATAGAACAAAAGAGATAACAACAACATTTAGAACTAAGGAATAGTCTAGACTCAGGTCGAAACGTCGGCATATAATAAGTATTCCTTTTCAATTGTATGTTGTCTATATGTTGTTGTTATCTCTTTTGTTCTATAGCCCTGATGAAGACCTGAAACTCAGGTCGAAACGTCGGCATAAAATAAATAAACATGGTTTTGTTTATTTATGTTGTTCTTTGCTGACTGCACCCCCCCCCCCCCGACAAACTTCTCCAATCATTAATCTACGGTCAACTATCTACACCTCATAATTATATTTACATTAAAAATTCAGTATTGTAAACCTAATAAATATATTGTAACTTTAATATAGTCCTAGTAAATTTGAATACATCTATATTATATTTTAATAGACTTGTACTGCTGTCCACGATCGTAGTATTGTTATTATTTCTCTCAATGTAACGGAGATAATTACCGCAGTTCAGGAGTTTTTGAGTTTTCTAGGAAAATATTTTATTCTTTACATTTTCATATTTTTTTTTTCATTCTAGTATACCCATAAACATGAGTAATAAACCAAAAAAAATCGAAAACTTATCACTTCAATGAACAATGAGAACTTGATTATTTTTTTAATTGTGAATGATAAATGTTGTTTCATATTCCCTGGAATGCACCTTATACTGAAAACATAGTATGCACAGTGTATAAACATAGTATGCACAGTGTATAAACATAGTATGCACAGTGTATAAACATAGTATGCATTTCACACCCCTTCTTCTCCCGTCGACTACGCCTATGAAGAGTCGATCGAGACATACTTATAAGATAAAAATTAGATCTTATGAACAGAAAAGTTGCCCACCCCTGTTGGCCTGATATATACAAATATTGTCATGAAAACTTCTTTTTTTTTTTTTTTTTTTTTTGGTCAGCTTCAACCAATACATCTCACTAAGTAATATGATATGCTATAATTATCATAGAAAATGTTCGTATTTTATTTGTTTTATTTATTTAATATGGGATATCGGAACTGAACGGTTAAACAGGAGTATGATCAAACTGGATTTGGTGAATGACACAATTTTTCCTTTTTAAATACAATAATTTATTTCATATAATCAGCAACAACGTTTCGGGAAACATCCCCCATCTTCAGGTTGCTATAAAACCAAATTCAACTAAAACCCATAACCTGCTCTTACAACAATACTAATATATCATATATACTTCAAAACTATTTATAAACTATTTACCTGATAAAAATAACCTGTATATAATGTATAATTATCTCTTTTATGGTCAAGCTTGCTAATATTTAATAATATTAATGTCATTTAATGAATAAAAACGATTTTACTGTTAGCAGTCATACATTTTAGAAGAATAATTACCTTTCTGAAGGTTATCTTCCATTATGATAATAACCATATAGACTATAAAACACTTTTTTCCTACCTCTATTACCACAAAGATTAACAATTAAACTAAAATTAACAATTTTTCAAAAACCATTTCTTTCTATTTATTATATAAAACTATTTTCTTTTATAATTATAAACACTTTTTTTATACAATAACAAACAAAAATGACTAAATTAATTCTATATTATATAAAACCATATAAAAACTAAAAAGTTAATTTATTTTTAATATCCATATAATTCATGCCTAAAGTTTTTGTATCAGTTTTATAATTGATTGCTTTGTCATTGTTTTTTGTAATATGTACGGATTCAATTATTTTTCTATTCCTACTATTCTTAACTATATCTAAAATTTCTGGATTATTAAAATCAAATTGATGTTTATATTTAATACTATGTTGTGCCAATGTAGTTTTGAAGTTTTTTTATATTTTTACAATTGATCTTATGTTCATCAATTCTTGTTTTTAATTTTTTAGATGTTTCACCTATGTATAAATTGTGTCATTCACCAAATCCAGTTTAATTCCAGACACTCTTCCAGTAAAAAATCATTAAGTTTAGGAGCATGATCTTTTCAACAATGGATTATCAAGTTGTGAACGCAGGTGGGCTAACCACAGTGGAGGCATCAAGCTGTCAACTGGACGCCAAAGGTATGACAGCCCCCTGCTTAATTATGGATCTCAGGATGGGAGGATCAATGAAAAAGTTCCAGGAAGATCAAGAAGAAGGGGGTTACTTCTGTGTGTGAAGATGGAAAATATTAACTCTTTTTTTTTTTATAAAATCGAAATAGTCAAGCGAAAATAGATTAATTTTATGAATTTTTCCTAAGAACATTCTTGGAAATATTTTAGTTGTAAATCGAAATATTGGTCTAAACTAAATTCTGCATTAAAACGCTGAAAGAATTATGGTTGAAGTTTGAGATTCTTATTATTAAGCTAATGCAGAAAAACATGTCCTCACATGCGAGCACACAAGCTGATGTCATGACAACTTCATGCTTGGTGACTCGCAACCGTTTTAATATAATATCGTAAGTGTGAACTAATAGTGTGAAAACACTTTGTATATTTTCGTGTATTTGTTTAACAATAAAAGCTGCACTCTCAGAAAATAAGTTGCGGAAATTTTGGAAATAAATTTGAAACTTTATAGTTACTATTTTAGGGGATATAGAAAACATATACACGCATATATATACATTACGCTAGTGACCAATGAAAACTGTAGGCATAAAAAGGTTTTTAACATTTCACTATTGAAATGTCTAACAATCAGGCACCAAAATGTCAATAACAAAAATAATTATCTGCGTATATAAGTATAAAATAATAAAATTTCGATAATGTGAAAGTTATGTCGATAAGAATACAATATTAATTTTTATGTTTTCATTTATTTTTACTTGACCATGATATCTGGGATTTCTTACTAACTAAAGTTGTTTCAAGACATTTCTGGCCAAATGAAGCCATTTTTATTTCACATATTTTTAAATATTTGTCCTTTTTTACATATTTTGTTGTAAATCACATATTTTCTGAAATATTTGTTATTTTTAACATATTTTTAGGTATTTTGTCCTGAATCACGTATTTCCTTAAATTATTTGTTCAATTATAAGTACATTTTTCGCAGCAACTACGTAAAATTCAAGAGAACGCAAAAAAACTTAAAGGTGAAATTTATCATTTATCATAAATAGTGTGTAAAAATTCTATATCTTCTTCTTTGAACACAAACTAAAAGCAGTACCAAAATAAATTTTCACACAGAATTGCATCGAGAATTTCTCAGAATCAATTAAAAAGAGCAAGAGTCTTATTCCTGTGGCATTTCCCTAGAATTTGTTTGTTTACTTCTCAATCCATTTCTCTGTTTCCCCCCTTCCTATGGTCCCTTCTCATCTCTTAGTCTTGTTTCACCCACGATTTAGACATTTTCGAGTTAAATTGTTTTTGATTGTGTTTTAACATTATTTTAGCATGGCTAAAATTAAGTCAAAGTCAAAGGATTGCGCTTCCAAGTTGAGTTTCGGTTTAAGTTGAGTTCGGTTATTCAGATAAGATACAAAATTACTAATTAATTAGTAATTTATATTGTTGAATAATACAAAATTTATAAATACATATTTTTTTTTAATATTTGACAATTTATTAGTACATATTTATGTACATATTTCGGATTTTTTAGCACATAAAAATCCTATCCCTAGTGATTACTGAAATTTTCTGTGAAATGCGTTTTGGAGATTTTAGGCATCTTCCATATTCGTCATACTCATCACATTTCCTCTTCTTGGATTTGGTAAAGAGCTGCTCACTCATTGTGATTTAATATTTCAGTATATAAGAAATATATACTTATACTTCTGAGGTCAGGTCTCTTTCTGCAGTTTTCCAACTTTTTTTTTCCTCAGTTCTGGTTTTGTCGGTTTCTTTTTTAGAAGTTGATAATACCGTGTCTTGCTCTTCATGTGGTAGTAACTAAATAATAATGTTAAGTTTAGATTCTTCATCTATTTACTTTTCCTTTACAAATGTATTTGTTTTAATAATATAATATTTATTAAAGTATAAATAAATAGTTTAAATATTATATAAAAAATGAGTTTATGGCATTTATGGCTGACTCGGCTTATATTTTGTTAGCTTGGAATATTAGTGCCTGAAATAGACGGACAAGTCTTTGTTACTGGCATCTACACCCAAGGATGTGTCTTTTATAAGGGGAAGATATACCATTTACAGATTTCTCCTTACAGTCTCATTTGGGAAAGAGCTACTTCCAAGTTTAATACAATGCTCCAATATTTATATAATATTTCTAGGAGAAGCTTTTTATTTGTTTCTTGCTTTTGTTGTAACCTCCTAGACTGTGAGCCAAGATGCTGAGGAAAACAGGACTCTATGTTCTGACTGAGGATGATCTTCCTGAGCTGATGAAGAAAGAAAACTACCCGCACTACAAGACCTTCGTGTATAGGTGGAAGAAGGCTGTGGGCTCTACTCACTTCTCCCTTGGTAGGAGAGAATAAGCTACACCAGCAAGGCCTCAGGAGGAGAGCAAGATTTATTTTGAAGCAAGAGCAAGCTGTGTGCACAGCTATGTAATGCAGCAATTAGGTGTACCCACTAATGCGAACACCTGTATTGTCTAATAGGCAGGGTAGGGTGATAAATAAATAAATAAATAAATGTTGTAACCTCCTAGACAACTTCCTGTACCGACTAACTCATCTTAGGTTCCTATTTTCTTCCACATACTGACGTTACAGATATGTTCTCCGTCTGTTGGAGTTAGAAGCATTATCATTCTTTGTTTGATTTTCAAATGAAGTCAAATAGAGTTTTCGGAGGACACTCTATGGAGTGTCTTATGTCTTGTCTTATGAGACAATTTGTAAATATATAAAATATTACGTCTTAATCTCTATTCTCCCTTCATATGAAGTAAAAAAGTATATCATACACTACTCTGTGGGTGAATTCTGTACCTAACGGTAGGCTGGAAGGTCCTTCGGAGAGGTTGTCCCTAAGGACATACTAAGCCTCATACTAACACTCATGTTTAGATGGGACTTAGAACTAACTAGGGCAATGAGTTCAATAAATCCAGAGCTGAACAGGCTGTTTGCTGTGGACAGGGAGGGGATGTGTCCAGAGAAGATAGGGCACGAGGGACAAGACAAACAGACAACGTCTTAGCGAGCCAGTGTACACACTGCTAAGTACTGCCTCCGCTCTCTATCTCTCTAGTCTCCTCCTCCACTATACCCTTTTCTCCATCTAATATCTTTCTCCAGCATCTTCAAGGCACTATAGCACAAGTATCCAATATAGTCCAGGTATGGTCACGCAAACACACACTTCCTCAGCTATACTAGGCAGTGGTAATGCATTGTGATTGGTCGAAGTGTAGTTTCGCATTATTACTTGTTATTACAGACCGAATTAGATTCAGTATAAAATCTTAAAACCGACATTCAAAATCAGAAACGTCCACAAATATGCATAAAACGCCTAAGAAATTCAAAGTTCACCTCTCACGTGACAATAGTACTTTGTCGCTGCGGTCGAATGTCACGTGAGAGGTGACACAGCGAAACATGTCGAAACTCCCTGATTTTGAGTTCTTGGGCTAATTGTTTTTAGGGTCCATGGTGGAGTTGTTTTGGGGGCCTCTGGCTGATGCAATTTTAAGTTTTTGGACAAATATATAAGAAAAATGTTTTTCTGCCTATCGTAATTAATTTCGTAAGGTTGATATGCTATTACAGTTCACTGTCAAGGTTCATACGTATGACAGTTGCACTACTTGCATTACTTGTACTGTAAACGACCACGCGAGACCCAGTCCGACAGCAAAACTGTCTTGATAGTTAAATGTGTCATGATTGTAACTATCAAGTAGTTATATCATAATAGTGGCTAAAACTTTTGTTGCAATAAATGAAAGTTTACGATAGTTCACTGTCAAGGCGTATACATGTGATTGTTAAAGTAGCAGTTACTTCACTGACTTTACTTGTACTATTAACGATTACGCCTAACCCAAAGTGATATTTCAATAGTTATACCGGTTTTCAAGTCGCTAAGTCAAGTCAAGAGAGAGTATTTTTTTTGTTTTTGGAAGAATCGGCAGGTCTGCTTATTAGTTAAGTATCCGTAACATAGCATTTGTCAATTGATTACATAATTATTTGAATCTCATACATGGGTAAAATAAATAACTTCTAACAAAAATATTATTCTTACAATACTGATTTTTTTTCCCGTATTTAGGTGTTTCCGAGTGTACAACTTACTGAGGATCACGTATAAAAAGCTAGCCAATAATGAGGGTTAAATTGTACAATCCCTCAATACTCAAAGCTGATGTGTAAGACTTACAACTTATATAAGAAATTAAAACCAGTACTAAGTCGAACGAGATTGCATTTAAATTGTGTACTTTAACCTAAAAGAACAATATATTATTTCATATATTGTAAATATGATATATAGTAGATTTAAAATCAAGACAATTACAGGATAAGATAGAAATAATAATAATTATTACTACAGTGGAAGATAGAAATTATTGGACTCATATTATGAACCATTTCACTAAATATTATATGTTAGTTTTGTAAAATTATTATTTATTCGACTTTTTATAATAAAAATTCATAAATTATTCCGTGGTTAAAACTAAAAAAAAAAAAAGAACAATAATACAATTTCTTCCAGAAAAAAATGTAAATTCTAGCAGTAATCCCAAAACGCGCAATGTAAAACTTGTTTAACTTTTCTTCACTTTCCAAATTTCTGTCTAGGTTTGGAAAAATTTGAAGCTGCAGAACAAAAAATGCTATTGCAAGACTAAATTCAAAATATTATAAGGTCAAATTAGTGACCGATCAAAACTCAGCCGACACCGATTGCTGTTTAAGTTCCGGTTTTTACTCAAACTATATTTCGTCTTCTGTTTTTGGTCTGGCTAAAATTAAAATAGAAAATTATTTAAATATTTTTTTTTTCATACCCTTCATTAAAATAAAATTAGTACTTCATACATTTATAATGAATGAAATTTATTATTATACTTTATACTTTTCCCTTTGATTGCCTTGTGGCATTATAAGGTGTTGATATCAGTCCGGCTAAGGTGGTATAGTCTAGCTATAATCTAAGGCTACGCCATGAAATAAGAGACCGTTCTGCTGGTTTAGTACAAATAATTATTTTATGTTTAAATAAGATTATAGCATTTAAAAATTTTTTTTTTCGTAACCTCCTTTATTTTTTATTCGTATAATACATACATACATACGTATTACAAGGATGATATATGTATACAAGTGAAATATTGCCTTGGATTACCTTGTGGCATTATAAGGTACGTCGCAAAGTCCAATTAAGGTAAAAAGCCAACCAAATAAGCTAACGCCAGTTGATTATTGAAACGGGGGATAATTTCACAAAACATAGGGTTAGAGCAAGCATTTAACCCATCAAAAAATTTTATGTTCCGTTGGCTTATGAACTCCGGCACAGTTGGAGCTCTTCACGGACGACACTGTTCTTGGCCCTCTGAAGCGTGGTTTCCCTGACGATTCTTCGAAGAATGGATCCCTGGAAGCTCTGCAGTCTGTTCAACGTAGTTTTGTAGAGGTGTTTAATCAAAGGAGCACTATGGTGCAGAGTTGGCCTGATAATTGCTTTGTAGATCTGTAGTTTCAGGCGCAGTGAAAGTTGCGATGAAGGGAACAGATGGTGCAGCATATACGATTTAAGTCGGGCCAGCTTGAGCCTCTTCTTGGCATGATGATGATGATGGAGAAGGTGAGATGACGATCTAGAGTCACACCAAGGTAGAGGATGGAATTAGAGATCTTCCGTCCGTTCATTCACTACGAATCTTTGAGGCAGGCAGCTCTTTTTGCCTTTCTGAAAAGACAGACGGCGTCAGACGGATTCACCCTAATGCCATCTTTCTTCAATGCAGCGACGATGGTGGTAGAAGCTTCCTGTGCAAGGGTGAGAGCCTGTTTAGGCAGTGTAGAAGCGCATGTGATACGCTATCAAACGCCTGAGTACGGTCCAATGATATAAAGGCCGTCGATCTATTCCTCCTCATCTGCTCGACGGTGAACCCCTGAAATTTCGTTAAATGATGTTCACAGGAGATACCCCTCTGGAAACCAGTTTGCTCCGGTGGTATGACGTTTTGAGCATTGCAGTGCTCCATTAGATGGTGGTGTACAAGTCGCTCGAACAACTTGCTGATGTGAGAAAGGAGGTTGATTGACCGATAGGGGTCAGTCAAGTCCCCTTTTTTTCCTGCCTTGAGGAGCGGTACCTTGATGGCTTGTTTCCAGGTCGTGGGAATGTATGATAAACGGATACATGAATTGAAGATGTTTAGCAGGTACGCCTTACATTTCTTGGGAAGCATCTTCAATAGCACATACGGGATCCCATCCTGGCCGGACGCTCTGTTCCCCTTGGCACGCCAAAGTACCGACTCAAGCTGTCCAAAGGTGGAGAAAATGGATATGTCGTTAGGACTAAGGGGACTGTCAGGTGGAGGTGAAGGTGCACTATTAGACATTCCACCGTATTCTTAACGACATATACATTTTCTTCACCTATGGCCAGCTTGAATCTGTACTTCCTCGCGCCAAGAGGAACAGAGCTTCCAACCAGGTTGGAATCCCGATCTTTCAATATGTTTTTTTTTTTCGTACCCTCCTGTAAAGATTTTAATTGGTATTTGGTACGTACATTTAGGAGGTATGAAGGATACCTTGGATTGCCTTTTGGCATTATAAGGTTAGGTGAGGGGTCCAATGAAGGATGTAACTTGGTTGGCTTACGCTTATGGATTATTGTATTGTAGTAACTTACAGTATTGTTTAACCTCAAATATGTGAAAATTAATTAGTTTATATTATTATTTTACACAATGTGGGCTACAGAATCCTAAATAACCTCCCTTTCAGGTGTCTGGTCAGTAAGAAAAATCATTCTTAATAATATGAATGAAATATTAATATGCTATTATTTTATCACTAACGATTAATATTAATACTGAAATAATTAAAGACGAAGCTAAAGTGATACAAAAATAATTATTTTAATGCTTTAAATGAACTATATGTCCATTCATTAATACAAAGTCGTGAAGAGCGCCTTACCTCGCTGAGGCTATCATTAATAACAGCGAGGAACAGGCGGAAATAAATGACAGTAAAAAAAATTCTCTAAACAATAGATGCGGCCTCAGCAATTAATGAAATGATTAATTGCCTTCCACACGATTTCTCATTCGACAGAATTAATAATTAAAATCACAGATCTTATCTCATACTGTCGTAACCCAAACATGACGATTGATTTTGTTCAACATATATATTTTTGAATTCAACAAAATTTATTTCATCGACACGTGGTTAAACAGCATATAAAATCTCTTTATTATAATTTATTTAAACTTTAACTTTAAACAGCTAATGTAATCAATACATGTAAATAAAAATAGATGCGTGGGTCCGTACATTTAACTTTGCACTCACAACTACCCATCGCAGATTACTAGTGTTTGAATAACGTAGAAGCATTGATCTCCCATCGTGTAGAATGGTGGTTGCATAGATAGTTTTTTGGAAACATTGGAAAACATTTATTAAAGAAGATGATGGATCTCAAAATTATAGTCAAATCTTAATTATAAATATTAATAGTAATGACCGTTATGTACAAAAAAAAAGTTTATTATGGGCACCAAAAAAAAAAAACTGGACTAAAACAATCTTTGTTATTGAAAATAGTTTACACTGAAATATTTTAAATGGTTATATAATTTTTTTTAGCTAAAATTTTGTGGCTAATGTTTAGATCGGTCAACAGGTAAATTTTATTAACATGTATATTTTAAATAAAAATGTTAATAACATGATGGATGTTTTCACAAGTCATTAGCGAAATGTCATGAGCTAACATTTTTATCTAAACGGTGTAAAATACATCAAATATATTTTTGTTGGAAATAGGAGTGTTAAAAACATTGTGCTATTGGGCTGTTTAAATACCTGTCATCCATGTTAATATAACATGTTCTAAACTCATGTTTAGTTACAATGTAGATAGAAATAACAGCTACGCTTTAATATTATATTTTTCTATATCCCCTAAAATACCAATTTAGCTCTAAATTAGTAACTATATTATATATGACTACTGTTTATTAACCTAATACTCATACCTCTTATATTCACTTGTTTTTGCTTAATTTATTTTACAACATAATTATTACTGTATACGTCTGTTATTTTACAAGTTACAGCACTGTGTACATTAATTCTGATAATATCTCTACAGACTTATAATAATTATCACAAACACACAGTCTTGAATGGGTGACGACAATTAGTAGAGATAAGACACCCACGAGGAGTGTATCCTACAATCCACCTTACAATGAAAAAAAAAAGACAATCCAAGAACATATGAATACTTGAATATTATTATTGATAGTAAATAAATGAAAGCTCAAAATAAAAAATCAGTTGAATATTAATAATCCTTCTTCTCTAACGTAAATCAAAATCAATTATTTTATTTATTTATTTTATCCCAGATCGGCCTGGAGGGCCTTACATGGTTAATGTAAGAGGCAAATTTTTTTTTAACAATTGATTATGGGGGCTATAGTCCCTAATGTGTCTTACATAGCACATAATACTACGTTATAAATAAAAAAATTAAGATAAAATAAATGTATTAAAATAATAATTCTTAATAAAAGATAAAAGTAAAGTTAATAACAAAAACATTGGCATTTATGGATTTAACAAAGTAAATAATTGACTTTTAAGGAAAAAAAAAAAAGGAAGCGACTTTGAGAAAAAGATAAAGAGAAAAACAAATTTAAGATAAAATAAAATGTATAACAGAACTGATAGATATAGAACTTATAACAGGATGTCCTACAGCCTGGGCTTCAGTCTTCGAGTTGTGGTTGATTTCCCAAGTGGTCACTGCTCCTTTATCTGGTGGAACTTCATGAACCTTTTTTTGATGTAATCCTCTGTTGTCTCTATTTGCAATTCCCGATGCCATTGGGTGTTTCTTACAAACCAAGGACCATCCACTGGAATTCTTACGACTTTATTTTGAAAATATTGTAATTTTTTCCTTTTCGTAAAGGGTGCCGCTACCCAGACTTCACAGCCACACAGCACCAGTGGCCTGAGAATTATTTTAAAAATAAGAACATTAACGAGAATTATTTTACAAATACTAACTACTAGTAACTCGGAGGTACTTAAAATGAGGATCTCCTAGAGATTCTCCTAACATCGCAGAAATTACTAATTTAGTTTCTCAAAACTTTAGAGTATTTAATAAATAAATAATATTCCAAAAATTAAATTTTCTTTGTTGCTCAAATTGCTACAGAAAGTGACAATGCTTAAACACCTCAACCACTTATCAAATTCCAGCTAAGCGTTCTACATAAGAACACCACATTACAACTTCTAACTTGATTGACAGACTTGATGATGGGGAAAAGTTCTGTGAGGAATTTCCCGTCACGACTGAGTCGTTTTTAAACGATATGTGATAGGGAGGTGAGGTTTGACGAGAGCTAATAATGAAACCCTAAGGACAGTTTCTGATGACGCGGCTAGATAAAGCGGGGTTGGCTTCAAGGTTTTCCATTGTTTCTTTTTTTATTTTTTTTTTTGATAAGCCAGTCACCCGGTGCAGTTCTATCTTCGTGACCAATATGACAATGGGTAGCATTCGAAAGTAACAGAACGGAGCACTTGATTTGTATGTCAAGGTTTATCGGATTACAATAAACATCGGCCATTGCTTTTGTTAAATCAAATTTAACTAACATGCCTTACTTGGATCTAAAGTTTTACTCTATAACATCATGATTCCAGGATTTATCTTTTCGTGAAAAAGTCCCGTCGAGTTGCTGTTAAGTCCGAAACGGTTCCGAGTTCAAAGGTTAAATTCAAAATGGCCACACTGACACTGTCACAGTGAGGCAGTCGGCGTCTAGTAGTTTTAATAGCAATAATAACTTTAATAACCACAATTAGCAATCAAATCAACAAAGAATGGCAAAACTGACAAAACTGACAAAAAAGGAGTCTTGTAGTGAACTGTAATGAGGATTAATTAATTACAGCTGTTATGGAAACATAACAGTAATTGTTGTGGATATTTATAATTGATTATAAGACGGTTGGGGGTGGGGTCAGTGAACATAAATGAGGAATAGCTTATTTATTATTTTAAAACTTATGTAAAAATTTATTTAAATAAAAATTCATATTTAAACCTTGAAATATAGGAACTAGCAATTCATTTAACTTTTCAGTCGTAAAAAAAAAAGTGTTAACTTTTATTTTATTTTAAAATATATTTCGTTTTGGAATATAAGAGCTATCGTTAAGGATTAAGGACTTGGTCAATTGCTAGCACCAGGAGATTTGGTCATAAACACGCTTACATGTCCTACTTATATGAACAATACTCTACACTTTCACATTTGGCAATGTATAAATATCAAATACAGCTTTGAGTTCTCCATTAAATATAATTTTAAATCACTAGTATCATCTCTACTTTCCGAGATTTCCAGACGTTCCAATGTCTTAAACATATGTGAACCTGATGACTAGGGATAGGATTTCTATGTTTTCGCATATTTTTACCTGACCATGATATCTGCGATTCCTTACTAACTAAAGATGTTTCAAGTCACTTCTGGCCAAAATAAGCCATTTTTATTTCATATATTTTTAAATATTTGGCCTTTTTTACATATTTTGTTGTAAATCACATATTTTCTGAAATATTTGTTATTTTTAACATATTTTTAGGTATTTTGTCCTGATAACGTATTTCCTTATATTATTTGTTCAATTGTAAATACATTTTTTGCAGCAACTACGTAAAATTCAAGAGAACGCAAGAAACTTAAAGGTGAAATTTATCATCTATCATAAATAGTGCGTAAAAATTCTATATCTTCATCTTTGAACGCAAATTAAATGCAGTGGAAATAATAAATTTTTACACAGAATTACATCGAGAATTCCTCAGAATCAATAAAAAAGAGCAAGGGTCTTATTCCTGTGACATTTCTCTAGAATTTGTTTGTTTACTCCTCAATCCATTTCTCTGTTTCCCCTCTTCCTATGGTCCTTTCTCATCTTAGTCTTGTTTCACTCCCTAGTCAGCATTTAGACCCTTTCGAGTTAAATTGTTTTTGATTGTGTTTTAACATTATTTTAGCATGCCTAAAATTAAGTCAGAGTCAAAAGATTGCGCTTCCAAGTTGAGTTCGGTTATTCAGTTAAGTTATAAAATTACTAATTAATTAGTAATTTATATTGTTGAATAATACAAAATTTATAAACACATATTATTTACATATTTTTAAAAATATTTGACAATTTATTAGCACATATTTATGTACATATTTCGGATTTTTTAGCACATAAAAATCCTATCCCTACTGATAACTATTGCGTTAGTTAATTTTATTCCGTTAATATAATTCAATTAATTATATATTTCATGAGATTTTATACAAAAAATCATAAAAATTGATATTTTCAAAATGGATAAAGAATATCTTAAGTAGAATCTTAACGCTCGAAGTAGCAAAAAAAGAATAGGTTTGGTATAAATTATAAAGCAACTGTATAATACTCTAAATTATTTGAAGTGCATTAACGTTATTTCGAAGGAATGGTTCATTTCTATGCGATGTCCTTGCATACCCCGATCCGCTGAGATCTATTTTCCTCTCTCCCCCTTGACCGGGGAGAATAATGTAGCAGACACTATGACTATTAATAATGACGGTTATTGCAGAGCCCACTAAGGGCTGAGGCTGCTGGCTTAGATAGGGACCGTGGAGGAGCAGCCACAAATTGGTCCCGGAGAGGGGAGTGTATAAATCAGGAGGTGAGCTTATCCCTGGCTATTTAGCTCTTTTTTGGTGGGATTTAGTCCCGGGATAGTCAATCTGTTCGGGATCCTGGAGGCTACAGCTCAATTTCAAGCAGTTTCCAGTCTCGCCTCCGGGATCTCTCACCTCTAGGAACCCTTATCCAACTTAATATAGGAGCTATTTTAAGTAACACTCGATATATCTTCCGATTTAAAAGTTTTTTTTTTAATAATTTATTTATTGTTATTTACAACTGTATACATATATACACATGAAGTAAATTTGCTGTAAGTGATATTATGACCTGATACAAACATGTGGAGAATCTACCCATTGATAGAACTCCAAAAACATTTCTAAAGGAGAAGATCTCGAGGCCATCTTCTTTTCAGACACGGAGGAGGATTATTAGGTAGTGAAGGAGAAGCCAGGTTAGAAACGAGTTGGTTTGAGTGGTTGGGAAGTTTATTATGGCAGGATTGGTATCTGGTTATGGCCAAATCGGCAACATAAGGGACATTGAGGTCCTGATGGATGATTTGATTTGTGATAAAGTAAGGAGCGTTAAGGATTTTACGAAGGATTTTGGACTGTAAGGATTGGATTTGAGAGGAATTAGATGGTTTAGTGGAGCCCCATAGCTCAATTCCGTATGTCCAGATAGGCCTTATAATAATCATGTAGATCAGTCTTTTGTAATGGATTGGAAGTTTGGACCGTTTGTCTAGTAAATGTTGTAACAGTTAGAATCGACGAGCAGTTTCCTGGTTTGTCAGTTTTGTCTGAGGATTCCATGTCAGTCGTTTGTCCAGATTTAGTCCTAAGTAACGGATCTGTTCTCCGATTTAAAATATATAAAAAGGTTAGACAATGGCAAATGGATTGCAGTTTTAACATTTTACTACCGCTCAATAGGGTCCCACAAAATAGGTATAAACTAACTGCCAATTGGTCCTAAAGGTACCACTAAGAAACGTATGTAAGATATAATAATACATAAATATTAAGATGTTAATTACAATGTTGTATGTATAACCAGAATTTACATACTATATAATTATTTAATCACATACCTTGATTTCAACATCAGTCCTTCAAGATTAAAAATTTTTGTAAGATTCATTCCATAATTTATGAAATTATCCATTAAAATACCGTCGATAGAAAAAACTACAATTCATAAATATATATATCCTATCCTTTATTGTTTCGAATTATTCTGCATTCTAATTGTTTTAATTTTTTTATAAGGTTTTTAATGCATATTTCATTTCTAAATGTTCACCTTTTTATGTGTTTAAAAACATTTTGAAAACTAATGAACTCTCCTGTTTCTTATAACTAATTTTTACCCTCAGAAGTTTTCATATTTGTGACTTCAGACAAACATACTATTTTTAGACCAAAAAGTTAATAAAAAAAAAACCGGTAGCTATTATTATCTATTTATTATATCTCAAATTATCTATAAAATAATTTGCATCTTGTGAAGAAATAACAACTATTCTTTTTGCAAATATTTTCTCCATTTTGATATTTTTCTCCTGTGACATTAATTTCAAAATCACTTATTTCTTTTATCAGAACAGTTCTCAAGTTTCTCATTAATCTTATTTCTCATTATAATAATTTTTTAAAAATAACTTTCAATTACAGGTTAGATCTTCGTTACAATAAATTGATTAAAAATCACTTGTTTCATTATCTAGCAATTCTTAGTAATTGCAGAGAAAATTAATCGTAGTATTGAATTTATATATGCCCTGAATATATAAACAAATATAAAGTACGTAATAAATGAAAAAGTGAATTACGAAATAATTCACAAGTAAAACACAATCCTTAATAAGGCTTCTATTTTTTTCCCCTCTGTAATATGTTCGAAGGCCAGTACAAGTCTGGTCGCAGACATGATTTATAAAATGTTCTAATAAATCGTGAATGGTATTTTTTTTTTTACTTCTCACACACATTTTTTGAACTGCACCAAGAACAATAAGGTTGAGCGAAATTTCCAAGTTCAGGAAACTTTCCTGAAGACAAAAATTTTTATGTTGGTATATAATTTTATAGTTGATATTTTATCAAAGTTAAAATAGTTTAATATTTTATACTATTATAGTTGGTGTATGGTATCTAATATGGTATATAATGAAATTAATGTTGGTAGTAAGAGCAGAAATGCATATTCCAAACAGCTGCAGTAACTTTGGATTTTGACAAAACACTAAGGCGGTATGAAAGTTTTCATGAATGCCCGATATAGGCTAAATATCAAGATCTCTCCAAAATATCTTATAAATATTTTTTATTGTTTATAAGTGTCTTAAAACAAATCTGGTTTAATTTTTTTCTATTAAAATAAATTCGTTGGCCTTTATACCTAGCAGTGTGTTTTAGTTTCGATGATTTTGTTTGCACTTATATATACATTTAGTACGATCAACAATCTGTTTTTGTTATTCTGGACGAAAAAATAAATCGTATATTATATAATAAACAATTAATACAGAGCAAAGTGAGGATACGATAATATTTAAAATAATTTAAACTGTTTTTATTTTCTCAGCTCTCGGCAAGAATCCTTAGACTCGTGTCTAATATTTGTTGCAAAAAAAAAGTTTAACGTAAATTTGTGGCCCCACCGGAGCAGCTTCCTCTTGTTAGTTAGTACTTGGAAATATGGGGCATACTGTTTTCTAATCTTACACTTAACACTAGTTAAAAGCATAAATAATTATCGATGATTTTAGGCGATATTATCAATCAGAATCTGGAGTTGAGTTTCAAATCCATAAAAGGCAGAATTTTAAACCATTTCCTCAGACGAATTAATAATATGTACACCAATCCGACCTTATCTTTGTTGAAGGGTTCATAATCCTATCTTCTTATATGAATATTTCATTGAGGATGTATTTTCCCAAGACATGAAGAAAGGAATGCCGATGGTGGCTCTACCCCGCGGCGGTAGCATCCTCTTAATTACTGACACCTAGCCCCCCCCTCCTTCGTCGGTAATTATAAAGTAAAAGTGAGTTATAAAAAAGAAGAGCGGGTCGTGTTACCCGTCCCCGCGAAAACTAATAAATGTAACAGAGACCTCGAGGACAAACAAATTAGCACTAATGGCACGGATGCATTAACAATATTTAACTTTCTTCCTCTTTTTTTTTCTCTCTTTTTTTTTACAACAGCCGAGAGGAGACAATATCTGAGAAAAAATCGAGTTAAAATTACCATTTGGATGCTGGGACTGGCTGGGGGTACCCCTCCTATGCAAATTTCTTTTTTTCTTTTCCTCCGCAAGAAGCGCTTAAAGATAAGCCCTTTCCGGTCGACATTTGACTCCCTAATGCCAGATATTAGATGAGCAGTGTCGTTCTCCTTTAATAACATCTGTTCCATGTTAGAGGGTGCAGATTTTAAAAAACATTCCTTAGCACAGCGGCCCCCCCCCCTCCTTTTTAGGGAGATCTCCGTAGGCCGTACTTTTACTCAAGAACTCTCTGATAGGGATTTTCATCTTTCCTAATATCATATCAAGGCCCTTCAGCAAGTCTTTATGGTGAAAGTTTTTTGCTCTTGCTTTTCTCTCCTTAATATCAAACTTCAAGTAATGTGAAGGTTGGATTCTAGGGTAAATGTATGATCATCTTAACCCGTATTATTGTAATTAAACGATATAATAATTTTTGATAGTTTATAAATAAATTACTTTCACCTACCTAGCTCAAAAACGATTTTCACTGGAAATGCCACTATTTCGATTTTATGAAAAACGGCTTAAACGATTTTCATTAAATTCAGTTTACTAATGTCTAATTAAATTTTCTTGAATATCAGCTAGGTGTTATCCTCATTAAATGTCGAATTTTCAAAATGGTTTCCTCTGATGTACTTTTAATTTTGATAAAAAACAGATGAATATGAACTTTGAAAGGACTTGATAATTAATTTTCGGTTCTTCACTGAATTTGTCCTACAGACATTCTTTCCTTCAGTCTACAATGTAATCTATGGAATATATCAAACACAAAATAAAAAAAAGAATAATGCATTCAAAATCGCTGACTCTTACAATGTTGACTTATAAGAAAGCACATTTTAATATTATTTATTATTATAATATCAATAATGGTAGTCCCCATTAATTAAGAAAAAGTATTAGTGTTCATACTAATTTGTAGTTTAGTGTAATATACTTATAGTATTTACGAACTAATACTCATTATGAAACAACGATCAGATAATCCTTTGCAAATACCATTTGCCGAAATCCAATCACCAAAAAAATTGCTGTTATAGATTATTAAACTAGCATAATAATATTGTTGAGTTAGATTCTAGTAACAAAATAAGTCTGAGATGCTTGGATATTTTATATAGGAATCATTAAGAATAAGGTTCCTATTAGTATGTTTTATAAACTCTATAGTCATTAAATTTATGTTTGTTACATCAATTTAGTAATTAACCTATCGCAAATTTTTTTTTAAGTATCTCTATTTGAGACTAATTACAAATTATAATTATATAAATTATTATATGTATCTCTGTTACATAAAAATGTTTTTAGTGATCACCGTGTAATATTTTATTCTGCTCTCTCGGGGCATTGAACTGGTATCATTCCTAGACAGAAAGGTTGATGCTAAAGTATACACGAAATGTGCTACGATTCTAATTTTGTGAAAATTACTACGAACATGGTTTTTTATTTGATGAAACACTAAGATGAAGTACAGATTAAAATTTTAGAGTTCTACTACTGGGTAGTTTCTCTACCATAAAACATGTTGTTTCATATCATATATCATTATGATCAAATTTACTAGTATTTTTTATACAGTTGTAAATATCAATAAATAAATAAAAACAGATTAAAATGCTGGTACAAAGAATTGAAATTTTTTTTTTCTACTTACACTATATTAAAAACAGTAATACAATGTGAACTACAGAATGCATGTAAATTACGATTATAAAATTTGAGCAGCATGTAGTAAAATTTAATGAACAGTTGTGTAATTTGTAATATGCGGGTTGGTCTGTCGTTAGGTGGGCTGGTACTACCCAAGTTGTAAAAGTAATTGGTTCATAACTTAATAATTTAAATAAATATAATTAATGTTTATATATTATTACTCCACATATTTATTTATCTCTAGACCATTTATTTTATAAAACCGTCTAGTTTCAGACTTCAATGTCCATTATCAAACCTAGATTTTATTTAAGCATTTTAAATTTAGTGAGTCCATATATTATAGTTGTTATGTTAGTAGCATTAAGAGAGAAAAGCTTTATTATAGTCATGCTGCCCAGATACATTGGGTTTCTATAATACACAGCATACCAATCAATCCATGATTGGACATATATACATACAATACATATATTTACATGATATAACAAAAAAATATTTTTTTCCTAGTTTTTCCTTTTACAATCAATACTCGTCTACATACTAAATACATTTTTTTTCTATTTAATTATTTCATTCCATTTGACAATTTTATTCTCCTTAATTTATTCTCTCAGACTCTCTTCAGTGATCCGCTACCCACATTCGATGCGTTAAACAACTTAAACGAATTTATCATTAGGTAGCAATGTAAAATCAAACCAAAGGCAGAATAGTGACAGCAGTAGATCAGTTTACAAAAAAACAAATAAATTTAAAAAACAACTAATGTATACATTTAACAAAATAATTAAAATAAATAATTTAATGAATAAATGAGTTAAGGGAATGACTAAGTTAAAACACTAAAAAACTAAAAAATCCCATTTACTGTAAATCCTAGTGTATGTTCGGTGCGCTGTTTTTATTACAGTATTGTAATTTTTAAAAATCGTTCAAAATTTAATATTATAATATTATGTTTACATTTCTTGTATAATTTTCGCTCTCATATATTATATTAATAAATATAAAAGTTTCACCTAATTATTTTGTATCAAAATAAATTAGTGGTGTTCATAACAAATTAAGTTAATTTATGACTTACTTTCGCCAACTGGGTTTGGACCGTGATTAATCCACTTTTCAAAATGTTTCTGGAATGAATATTCAAATATGAAAGGGTGAAAAGGAACATACAACAGAATTGAAAGAAGGTGTTGAGAATTGCTCTTAATTGCGGTAATTTACCCCATAATATACATTCGGAAGTGGAAAATTACCCCACAATAATAATTATTATGGAGAGGATATAATAGTAATTAAGGCAACTATTATAGCTCATGTTGAGATATTTGTTTACATTTGTTCTCATTTGTGAAGTCTCTCTTTTACACCATGAGACCGTGAAATAGGGGGCACTTTGAATTAGATTTTAGTTGTTCTAAAGTTGTAATCATACTAAATAAAGTTGTTAACTACAGAAATAATCCACAGCTCCTCATTATCATAATAATACACATATAAAATATAGTATGGAAAAAATTGATCACTAACTCTGGAACTCAATATATCAGATCTGATGGAATGACAAAAGTCTAGTTAATATTTTCCTAAAAATTCTGCACTCGTATATTTGAATTCTTGGGACTCATTCGTATTTAAACTGTTCGATATGCTGCGTTCGTTCATCCATCCATCCATTTAATAAACACCAGATCCCAACTGATTAATTTATTTATGCCTCTAGTATTAAAAACAAATTCCTCCTTCGGGTATTCTCATCTCATCTCCATTCGCCAATTCTGTTCTTTCTTTTAAACAACATCTATTCCTTAACTTACATGATCAACCCTCTGTATCAATGTGAATAATATACATAGCCATACATTACCATTGTAAATGTAGTTTTACCTAATGCATTAATTTAATTTTAACCTGTATACTGTATCTTTCTAAATGTTTGCTATACAATTAGTCCTTTGTGAACCATGCATTTATTTTTAGGAGACTTTTATCCCAAAATAATATTTATTTTATTTTTTATTTATGGATAATTTTATTCGTTACAAACTAAGGAAATTGAGGATTTTAAGAAAGATTTTTGAATGTAAGGATTGGACGAGAAGAATTCGACGGCTCAACTCCGTAATCCAAAAAGGTTTCATTATAGTCATATAAATCAATCTTTTATAATTTATTGGAAGCTAGGACTGTTTGTTTAGTACCTGTTGTGACAGTCAGAATTGACGTGCAGATTCTTGTTTTTCAGTCTTGTATGCGGATTTCAAGTAAGTAGTTTGTCCAGATACAGTGCTTGGTAGGGGATCTGTTCGAATGGGATAAGTTTGGATATTTTAAAAATGGAAATTAAAAAAAAAGTCTAGATTTATTGGATGTACAATTACAATTAATAAGAAAATTTTTACAGCCTCCGCAGGTTGTATTTCATTATTCAGAGTAATTTTACATCTGAGAAATCATGATCATTTTTTTTTATAATTATGCAAAGAAGTTATTGAAAAGAAGAAATATGGTATAGAAAAAATTTAAACTAATATTGATAAATTCATTTAATAAATTGATACTATAACGTTTTACTGATACGAAGAAAACGATCGACAGCGAAACCTGTCTGTGTTGGCTACAAGAAACACTGTTTTTTCCTTTCAGTTCAATATTTGCTTCACTAACTATCCTCGTGATTTGATCGAAATGTTATGAGGTGAACAAGACAATCTTTTCATAGATAGTTGAGAAAACTCATGTTTTTAAAAAATATTATTTTATTTATTATTGTATAATTTTTTTTTCAAGTAATACACTTACTACTATCCATTTCTTTATTTACTCATCCTAATTATCTAGAAAATCCAAATTAAAACTAGAAACAGCTATTCTTATTTTTAAAATATTTCTCAAGCCACTGCTGATACACGACTGTGAAGTCTAGGAAGCGGCATCCTTTACGAAAAGAAAAAAAATACAATCTTTTCAAAATAAAGTTGTAAGCATTGCATTGGATGCTCCTTGATTTGTGAGAAACAGGCAGTTGCATCGGGAATTACTAGAGACAATAGAGGATTACTTTAAAAGAAGTTCCATGAAGTTCCACTCCCAGTTACTTAACGTTAAAGGAGCAGTGACCTACAACTTGGGAAACCCAACCACAGCCAGTTTATTAGTTTTGCTATCGTCACTGTTTTAAATTTTATTGTATCTAAATTTATTTTTTTTTATTTTCATCTTTTTCTTAAATTCACTTTTTTTTCCATTAGAAGTCAATTATTTATTATGTTAAATCCATAAATGTAATTGTGTTTGTTATAAACTTTACTTTTATTTTTTATTAAGAACTTATTATAGCAATCTATTTATTTTATCTTAATTTTTTTTTATTTATAACATTGTATATAGTTAGGGGTGTCTTTTGTACCCTCCTCCCCATAATAAATTGTTAAAAAAATAAATGTACCTCTTACATTAACCATGTAAGGCCCACCAGGTCGATCTGGTATTAAAGAAATAAATAAAAATATTATATATTTCACAGTCATTATTAGTTGGTTTTGAATTTTTCATTATGATTTTTACCTATACGTTTTCAAAATTATAAATGTGAAATCAATAAATTCCTGCCACCTTCAAAGTTCTCACAGATTTGATTGTATAAGTTTTTTCAGTTTTTATAGGTGTAAAACCACGTAGCATCATTAAATGATGATAATAAATAAATAATAAACTATAAATTTTATTGTTTGTATATATATAAAATACCGCCTGAAATTTTCGGTTCCTAGAAATGGAAAATATAGTCACAATTTATTAACCAGAAATTTCGGTTTCAATGGAATGTGGTAGAAAAAGATAAAAAATTAATTTTAATGATATCACAATGAATGTAGGATGATTGGAGATATTTGTAATGATTTTATTACTCATCCCTAATTGCCCAAATGTTTCATGAGAAGAGTATTGAACCACCAACCATGGCAACGAACAATTAAAACAGCCATTACCGCTGTATCGGTGAAAAATTCGGTTAACTAATTATTGAATAATCCTTGAACTTATCTCCCCAATTAATTCGGTAAAGAAAATAATTGGCAATCACATTGTTTGCCCCTGGACGGGAGGGGGGAAGGAGTGGGAGGAAGACTAACCAGGGAACACGATTTTTCGTTTATTCCCTTTGTAGGGGTTCCATATAATGTTTTGTCCCCAATTTATCCAGCTCATTTTTTATATAACTTTTATAGATTTACCCAAGGTATTATCTCTTTCCTGTAAATAAAATATTTGTAGAAAAGCAGAATTTATTTAATAGAAATTAAATGAATCGGCCAGTTGTAAAAAACAACTCAACATAAGTGGTAAGCTAGATCACTCACAGGTGGTGGAAAAGCTTTTGTATTTTGTTTTCCGTTTTTTTTTTTTTCCAGGTAGTGAACTACCGTTTACTATTATAATTATTTTTTCTTCGTTTTCGTATTTGTATCTTATTTTGTATCTTTTTTTAATTTATGTCTTTAAACTATTTGTTTAATGATCACTTCCTAGTGTATAAAATAAAACACAATAGGGAATATCTATGATTTTAAATGAATAAAAGATAATTTTTAACGGTCGCTATACTTCCCCTTGGTTCACTCCACGTCACTTCACTTTTGAGATTTACCATTTCAATTTTTTTTTTTAAATTTTCATGGTAGATGTAGTGTAGGAAAACTGTTAAATTTTATTAGGATATTCTCATTCGTTTTTGAATTACAGAACTATAAAATCCTCATAAATGGGCTAAAAAAAAGAAGAGAATTAAATTGCTTCAGAAGATTCCCTAATTTAGCTAGAGATTAGGATAGGTGTCATCTTATAATATATTCCATGTCCTATTATATCATATACAACTTTAAATAAGTTAATATTTCTCAAATAATAATTTAAAATTTTAATTTTTCAGAAATTGCATTAAAATATTCAAATTTAATCTTTTTTTTCTCACCCTTTCATTAATTTTATTATTTCAAACAAAACCATATGTATACATAATAAACATAAATTTCCTTTCTTTGCCTGACAAATTTAATTCTGAATAGGTTATTTTGAGGCAAAATCTAGTGCAAAATATAAAAGTAGGGACTGAAAAAAATATTGATGATAAAAAAATTAAAAACTAAAGCTCCACTCTCATCAATTTAACTCTTCATTCAAATTAATTATTAAAGCAATGTTAATATTAAAGTATTAAAAAATATATATGTTACCCAGACGTGAAATAATTCAGTTGATAAGCCCGGAGAAACATTAGAATATTCGTTAATTTTAAGTTTCTGATTTCATTGAAAATGTTCAACAATATTTTATTATACAGTTTTGGGAATGAGCGCATGTTATTGGGGCGTTCAACTTCATTGAAAATATTTGTGAAATAATTTTAATGGAATCAGAAGCTTAGGAAAATAAAACAATTTTCTGATTTATCTCTTTGTTTATTAACTGAATCATTATTCACGTTTGGAGGATATTTATTATTTTTTTTAATATTAGGCTGCTATTTCGTCTAGTATAAGTCATTTATATCACCTCCATATTACTGATATAATATATGTTGCAAATTTTTCTGCATCGAGTTTTGTTGTAATTTAAACTGGTTTTATTTTCTCTCCACAATGCCAACAATTATTTTATTGAATATGTAATGTCACACATTTAAAAAATATATATATCCAAAGATACTAATCTAAATATGAGATTATTTTATATAATTAGAATTTACCCAGTTCTAGTTGATTATTGGAAAATTAGATTTTGTTTAAAGCAATTTAGAACTTTTTACTTCAGTTTAAAGTTTTATTATACTTTCGTACCAAAAAAAAAGTTAGTTGATTACATTTCTCAAAACTTGTTGGCGTTGTTGCTTCACTAATATTAGTGATGAAAACAGCCAACAATTTGTACGGGATTCAGCTATGCTCATATTGATCCAATTGTTGAGGTGTAGATAGTTGACCGTAGATTAATGTTTGAAGAAGTTTGTCGGGGGGTGCGGTCAGCAAAGAACAACATAAATAAACAAAACCATATTTATTTATTTTATGCCGACGTTTCGACCTGAGTTTCAGGTCTTCATCAGGGTTTGTGTCTTAGAGGGAAATATTCGAACTGAATTCGGAGTTCGAATATTTCCCTCAAAGACACAACCCCTGATGAAGACCTGAAACTCAGGTCGAAACGTCGGCATAAAATAAATAAATATGGTTTTGTTTATTTATGTTGTTCTTTGCTGACCGCACCCCCCGACAAACAATGATCCAATTGTTGGTTTTAGATTTCTATTGCCTGCGTAATTAGCCATATTTATAGGTTATTCATTTTGAAATTAATAATAATATAAAAGCCAAAAACAGGTTTTCTTATTAATTTTTGGCATATTTTTTTTATATATTTTTGAAAAATATAGGTAGGAAACCACAAATTTGTGTTTAACACCCTCAAAAACTTTTAATATCCTTAAATTTGACATTTATTTCTGCAATGGAAAAACCTTACAGATGTACACCATTAAATTTCTAATTCTTTAACCGGTTCAAATGGTCGACTACGAGCCATTAGATTCCATACAAACGTTTTAAAAGTTGAACAGTTTGGGCAATTATTTCAGTAAAGTCAGTCACAGTAAAAAGATGGAAAAAATAAAAATATTAAAGAAGTAAAACAATAAGAAAAAAATGCACTTCTATTATGTATTTTAATATTTGCTTAGTACTATCCTTAATACAAGAGCCCAATTGGAAAAAAAAGGCAATTATTTCAACCCAATTTTTGATTACTTTAATGAAAACTATGTATAATTACTAGTCTAAACTGATGAGGCTACAAAACGAAATGGTAAAAATGGCGGCTGTTTCAAAACGTTCAAAAAAATAATTTTTCATTCGGAGCTCTATATCTTAAAAACTACCAACAACACTAGAAAATTTAAGAGAACGCCATTTAAAGTAGAATAAATTTTCTAAAATATGAGCCCTAAGAGAGCTATTTACATTCCTATTACTATTATAATTACTGAAAGATTAGTAGGTAGTTGTTTTTGAGAAATCTATAGCTTAAAAACTATTCGACATGCAGATGTCTATTAGCACTCAAATTAAAGGTAGTTTAATGGACGATAAAGTAGTTTATGAAATTTATGTTCTTAGAAGTAGTAGTTTTTATGATATTTGCTAAAATAAATTGATTTATAGTCGTTTGGACAAATTTTCATGTGCTAATTTTATATTCATATGGGAATATCATAAAAAATACTACCACTATGAAGATACGTGTCTTAGACTAATTTATAGTAAGTTAAATTTCTTTTATTTTGAGTGCTGGCAAACATATGTACGTCTTATTGTCCCAGAGATATATTTTTTCAAATACTAAATAATTTTTCAAATTAAACATTTTATCCGAACAACTAGAAATTACTATTTTGTGAATTTATTTTGTCGAATATCATAAAAACTACTACTCCTACGAATATAAATTTGATAAACTACTTTATAGTACATTAAACTAGCTTTAATTTTAGTGCTAGCAGACCATAGTCTTATGGTTTCTAAAATAAAGTTTTTCATAAATCAAACTTATTGCCCGAACAACTAGAAATCAATTTATATTAGCAAATATGAAAACTATTATTCCTACGAAGATAAAAGTTATAAACTATTTTATAGTACATTAAAAAAGCTTTAATATGAGTGCTAATTGACATCTACATGTCACATAGTTCCTGAGATATAGATTTCTCAAAATCAATTCACTAACTACTGATCTTTCAGTACATTTTTATTAAATGTTGCTTTTTAAAAAGCTATATCTCGAGAACCACTGAACGTAAATAGCTCTATTATGGCTAATATATCAGAAAATTTACTCTACTTTAAATGGTAGTCTTAGGTTTTCTAGTTATGGTAGTTTTAAACATATACAGTTCCGGATGAAATATAATTTTTTTTTAACGTTTTGAAACAGCTTATTATTCTCCCTTGTAATTATATAGTTTTCATTAAAGTAATCAAAAATTGGGGTTAATTAACTGCCTTTTTTTTTCTTCCCGGATCTTTCACTATTAGTATGCAGTACATAGGAGATAAGTACATTGGAATGTACTTATGGCCATGCAGTTGGGTAACACTATGAAATGATTTATCTATATAACTTTTAATTTTTGTGGATTGAATTTTATAAATTGTATCTCAATCATCATATTACCCTTCATATTTATGAGATGTTTTGTTGTTATCATAAAACTCGAATGTGATATTTATAAAAAATGATATTTTAATTTGATTTTTTAATTTTGAAATATATTTTAAACAATTGTAACTAATAGACTACTTTTCAAACTCCGTAAAGATGTCTTTGTAAAGTAATTTCAATCATGGCGTAAAAATGCACTAATGGCGAGCCATTAGCAGATAGATTTTTTTTAAAAATTAAGATTTGGTATTTAAGTAATGTTTTAAGTTCAGTAGCAATTAGCACATAATATTATAGATAAAAATGACATTGTAAATATAAAGTTGACTTTAATATGATAGTAAGGAGGCAGTGTACAGAAGGTGGTAGGATTGTTAATATTGAGATGGCAGGGACGGATATTGTGATGTAGATCTCCAAGGCGGTGTCAGACGCAGGGCCGCCATAAACATTATCCACTTCCTAGAGACCTGCCAAAACCTGGTCAGTCCCCCCAATACCTACCTTCTCCATCACACCATAACTTTCTTCACTATTGGACCTTACCTATCAATAAAGCAGAATGTGCATTATTTGGAAAAAATATTTACTGAAAACTACAATCAGTTAAAAAAAAAAATCTAATTATTAAATCGAGTCAGAAGAAACTTCAAATTAGGAATGCGACATCGACATCAAAACATCGATATTCTAAAATATTGATAATTACAAAACATCGTCTAAAATTCATCGGTGTTTTCAAACATCTATTCCAGTATTATAATTTAAAAACTTTTTGAATTTGTTTCAATAGGGTCTCATATAAAAAAAATAATAAGAAAAATTTACAAACAAACATTTTATTTACAGATTGCATACACAAAATATAATTAATCACATAATTACACTAATTTGAATTAATGATCCAAACCCACCATATATAGTCATTAGCATATAGTTATTAAATGCCACAATATTTATTATTCACAGTTTGTATGAAAAGAAGTTTGTTAATATCCCAACAGTCAGAGAAAAAAAACTGTTTCTGATGGGACAAATGTTGCCATAACTGACAAATAATTGAACTTTAACCATGGTATAATTCTTATAATTGTAATTATTAGAGTAAAATGTCAATGGGCTTATAAACAGGAGCTTTGAAGTACACTACACGTTCTGTTTAAAGAACATTCTCGTTAAAACCTCTATGGGAGGTTCTGGAATAAGAACATTCGAAGAACTTGTTCATTGGTTGTTGGTTACAATTTTAGTTTATCTTTATCTCGTTATTAGGGTGAAGGTAGAAAGTTCTACCTCCTCCAACCACATTGTTGATAGGAATGGTTCCTCCTTTTGTTTTGAATTGGAACTTTTCAGAATCGCATATTTTTTTTTTATTGTTACTTTTGCCCTTAAAAATAAAATAATGTAAAATTGAGACAAAAGTAAAACATCGATTAAAAAACCATCGGCTTCAATAAATCGATTTTCAGAACACCGATGTTTTTTTCGAAACATGGTGTCGATATCGCTCTTTACTTCTGATTCAGCTTATAATCCATTGTTCGTATCTACCCACCCTGAGTTACTATGACAACAAGTTTTTGTTTTCACTATAGAGACGAGGCTTCATTTAGTCTTTTGTCAAGTATTTTTGTGATAAACGTTACGTTAAACTGTTTTTTTTAATCTCTGAAATGGGGGTTTTTGAGTGGAAAAACCTTAAATTCTGAAGAGTAAGTCAAGCAGGTTGTTGACTTCTAGTCCAAATCAACTAAATTTAACAAGAAAGGAATTTATAAACTGCCAGGAAGATGGGAGAAGGTTATAGATAATAGTGGTGAATACATAATAAATAAATACAATTTTTTGTTTAATGAGAAGAAAATAGATTTCTGATAATAACACAGAAATCACTTATGACTCGACCTTAATATATACATCAATCCTATACAGGAATGGCTTAATTTAAAAACATAAATCTTCAATAATAAATAATTACTAAAAAAAAAAATTCATCATGATACATCATTTTTTTTTTTTTAATTTTGCCATATTGATAAAAATACTATATATGTGTCCACACAAACCCAGAAGCACTTTCCTAGGGGTTCTACAACTTTTTTTTATGCGGTTGATTAAATAACGAATTAAGATATTTTACAAATTTTTTGTGGGGGAGATAACGTATAAATTTCTAACTCTGTCTGATATACATTTTTGTTTATATATTTCAAATATTTATGGATAAAACATATTTTTGGATTGTAATACTTTAAATATAATAACTGATATTGGATACTATCATAATTGATATTTGGATTCGTATCTAAATATTTGAACATTTGTTTTTTTGTATGCAGGACATTCGAGTATAATATGTTTTGATTATTTGCATTGAAAAGTTTCAGTTAACCCTATTTTGTACAGGTAGTTAGCGCCAATTCAGTGATTCGTTCAAGTTCTAATATATGTTTTTATGATGTCTTTCCCTATGTTAGGGTAACGTTTATCAGTAAGACAGGTATAGCTAACTTAATTAATAATAGCATTATCAAAGGGATTGGACACAACGTCCAACAGAGATTTCATAGAATATAATTAACTGTGTGGAATAAACCAATACCGATCACAAAGGGAAAAATAAAACAATGATTCAATTAATTATTTGTCTATGAACAACCGTACCAAACCATATTATAGCGTTATTAATTATGATACTTGTATTAGACGCAGAATTTAATTTTGTATACTAGTTTTACCATAACTTCACTAGGATTCAGAGCTTAGGATTTATGTAAAGAAAGTAAGAACTAAATTTCGTGATTCTTTACTTTACTAAATTAATTATCAGCTTAGCAACAGTTTTAGAGCTATCGAAAAGACGTTTCCGTGTTAAATATGGCGTTCAGAATAGTACGATATCTCAGATTTGGCAAAATTTAGAAATAATTGTTCTGTTTCTGTTTATGATGGTTCAAGGTTTACGATATGGTTGTTGATCGACCAAATAATTTGTGGTACAATTTCGAGTCTATAATTATTTATTTTTTCTTCTACTTTTTCACTGGAACTTAGTTTTAGGAGTTGTAGGCATAAAATTAAAAAAAAAAAGACCTGATTTGTTAAATTGACAGTTAATTAGAAGAGGACCGTGAGAAAGGCGTTCCACGTCACGTGTAGTTGAAACCCATTTTAAAATTTTATATATCCCTACTTTGTCACAAATCAAATCATCCATCAGGACCTCAATGTCCCCTATGTTGCCGATTTGGCCAGAACCAGATACCAATCCTTCCATAATAAACTTCCCAACCATCCAAACCAACTCGTTTCTAACCTGGCTTCTCCTTCACTACCTAATAATCCTCCTAGGCGTCTGAAAAAGAAGATGGCCTCGAGATCTTCTCCTTTAGAAGTGTTTTTGGAGTTCTATCAATGGGTAGATTCTCCACATGTTTGTATCTATGTATTGATGTGTATATATGTATACAGTAAAAAAAAATTTATATATATATATACAAATAATTGACCGTATAATTTTAAATTATAAAAAAGATCATCAGGGTTGCAGTCAAAAGGAAACAAAAATAGTTAAAATCTATTTATTTTCCGAGGTTTTGTCCCACTTTGTAGAGTTTCATCAGAGCTATTCAAATTGATAGCTATAAAGTGGGGCGAAAAGTCGGAAAATATTATAATATTTTATAATTATTATATAATTACTAATTATTTTTGTTTCTCTTTTGACCGCAACCCTGACCAAGTTCTTCATAATTTGTAAAACTATTTACTAATTTATGATTCATACTTGGTTGTATCCGAATCCTGTACGAATAAGCCGCAACTGCTTACTCACAATGCGACCATGGAAATTACTTTTTCAAATACTGTCAGTACCTATTCGGATGAGAGGGGTTATCCAATGAGACGGATAACTACTGTCCGTGGAATGTAGAGACCTAGCTATGAAGTGCTGTGAGCTTAGATTGTAGCCAGTATATCATTATCCACTTTGTACGTCCCTTCATGAGAGTGCGCATCGTTTTCTTAATTATAGTTTTAACAATAATAATTAATAGTCCTGCCAATCAAAGTTAACTTTAAACAGTTCTTGTTTACTAAACAGAAAATACGATGATTTTCAATTACCTTCTGGTCCTTGCTTGACATATTATTCAATCATAGAAAGCATTTTTCTTTTTTGCCATATTATAATTAATATTTTTCTGAAGAAATTATTGTTATGGCTGGATAAATATAATTTTATTCTTATTCTGAGTTAATTACATAATAAGTGACCACTTATCGTTATATATGTATATTATACCTTATGATGTATTACATCGTACTAACATTTTATTATTTAACGTAATTCCATAAGATTTAAATGATCTTCAATTCTTTACAGAACAACTGATTGGTTGATTTCCAATAAAAAAAGTATTTCATATGTTTGTAAAGATCATGAGAAACATGAACCTATCGAATTATTCCAATATATTTATCAATTAAAAAATAGTAAAAAACAGAAAAATTGTTGCAGAATAAAAATATTATATCTATAACAAAATTTAAATCTATGCTATTAAATCTATGTATCCTTCGACTGTTTCTTCATAAATCATTTGTACGGGGCAATGACCTCAGTAGATGAAGAGCCCAAAAGTATTTTAAATGAATAATGACTTTATATGTGGTGTTAAAAAAATTTTTACTATAGCCGTGAATCAACAGAAGGTCCTTGATTATCTCCAGGTTGGACGAAACGTTGGTAATGCGATATAAATTAAAAAACTTTAAAGCTTAAAAGATTTACTTTATTGTAGCTTAAAGTTTTTTTTTCTTCTCTTATTTTTACATGATAAGTATTATTTATAGTCATTTCTGAATACTCAGAAATTTTTCTAAAAAAAAGGAAAAATAAATTTATGAAAATCAGATCCCCTCGAGCCTCCGAGGAAGTCCCCTCCCACCCTTACCTCTTCTATATAACTTAAATTTTTTTATAATTAATTTATTCTACTATTAACTTAAGACATTTCATAAATTAACTAAAATATGCTTATTTTAATTTTTAATTTGTTCTGGTACAATATTTACTACATATATATATTTACTTCTCTTCGACCTTTCGGTTCCATCTTCATTCTTACTGGTCTCCTTGTTCCATCTATATTATTATATATTGTCATGTTTATAATGAGTCTTAATTTTATATGGAAGCTTATTTTGCTTAAACCGTCTGTATTATCACTTAAATATGGATTCGTTAATTTTTCCCATCAGGACTAAACACCCCATATTTTTCGTCCTTTGCAATCATTCGCCATAATAATTACTTTTTATGCCGAAAACATTGGCCAGACAATGGCTAAGAAGCAGCTGCCGTATTGGCACCAGTCCACTAAATCATTCAATAGTGAAGCAAAGGACCAAGAAAGAAAAAAAAACTCTCCAACTAGAAGCTCTCGCCGAACACGCTCCACAAACGAAATTCGTCACGGCTCCTTCATGTCTCGCTCCGGACCATTTGTCTTCCGCTCACAGATTTTTTTTTCCCCTACCGTTTCCTGAAAATGATCCATCCACTTCTTTTTTGTTATTGTTTATTCGGTGAAGATATAGTTCTAATATAGGAGGCAGGTAGATGGTGGACCGCATTATCCAAACGATGAGGGTACCCGAGGAATCGTTCACTTCCTGCGGCTCGTATAATTCCATCCTCTATCAATCAATATTCTGTCCGCCCAGCTTAACAGCTTACCTCCTTTATTCTTATAGTTCTTCTTTTCTCCCTCCTCACTTTGTTTCATCAAATAACTTCTTATCCCAACGCCACTGTAGGAACATCCATGATATTATGAAATAGCATAATAATCATAACTGTTCATTATTAAATGTCTTTTTTAGTTTTACATGATGAGCTTTGGGGCTCAACTAAACCTTCGAATTCCTCTCGTATCCAATCATTACAATCCAAAATCCTTCGTAAATTTTTCAATGCTCCTTATTTTGTTACTAATAAAACCATCCATAAAGACGAACACGATATCATTCCTTCCATTATAAACTCCCTAACATCCAAACCCACTAGTTTCTAGCCTTGCTTCCTCTTCCATTCCTGGCAATCCTCCGAGACACCTGAAAAGAAGATGGCCTCGTGACCTTATATTGTAAAATGTTTTTAGAGTTCTACTACTGGGCAGTTTCTCTACATGCTGTATCATATCATTATCATAATGATGAAATTTACTTGTTGTATTTTTTATACAGTTGTAAATATCAATAAATAAAAAAGTTTTACATGAGAAAAATCAAACATAATAGAAGTCGTGTCAATAATAGAATTGATAACTACAATAGCAAGAAATCCTGCAGCAACCTAAGCTTCAGTCCCCGGGTTGAAGTTGGGTTCCCCAAGTTCTAGGTCACTGCTCCTTTAACTGTCGGTTATTGGGAGCTGTTCTTCTTGAATCGATTTTTGATGTAATCCTCCATTGACTCCATTTGCAATTCCCGAATGGCTAATTATGCCTTTAATAATCTGAAAGTAAAAAACGTACAAAAGTCATCCCGGTCATTTAATTAGGATGTACATGTTCATGTACAAAGCTTTGGCCACCTTTTAAAGTTGAAGACGGTAATAATTCCGTATAAATATTTTTTTTTGTGTGCATTAAAATAAATATTATGATCTACATTGCTTCCTCAAAGCCGAAGGTAGAGAAAATTTCAATTCATGCAAGTATTTAAAAAAAAAAAAATGTATATATAAAATTTTCAGTTTCATTTTATTATTCGATCTGTAAGATCAACTTCGATGTAATTTTCTGGGATTTTTCGGGCACGTATTTAGTTGGTTCCATAATGATATTGTTAGATTCTGTCGGCTACTTTCACCTAAATTTGCGTGAATGTATTATCCTCGACAAAGCTATGCTTCGAAAACCGAAATTTAGGTTCTATTTTGGCCCACATTTGAGGATTAGTGTAAAATAAAAAATATTAAATCAATTGATTGAATAGAATTATTATTATTGGTTGTTAATACCTATTGCATCGGAAACTACGAATGGAATCAACAGAAGACGTTCATCAAATGTTCTTAAAAAATGGTTCATGAAATTCCACTCCCCGTTACCAACAGTTTAAGGAGCAGTGACTTACAACTTGGGAAACCCAACCTCACCCAAAAGACTGAAGCTCAGGCTACAGCATGACATCCTGTTATGAATTCTATATTTATCTATTCTATTATTGATATTAATACGATTTTATTTATTTTTTCTCTTCGTCTTTTTGGAAAAGCAACTTTATCATTAGAAGTTGTTGTTGATTTTTGCTTAAAGGCGTAAAACCCTCTGGTCATCAACGCCTATGGGATGATAAAAGTAAAAAAA
>NW_027104967.1:701007-714696 GCF_000696795.3 Halyomorpha halys | reverse complement strand
ACAGGAGATGTGGATTTAGTAAAAATTTAATCATCGTTAATTTAGGAAATTTAGGAAACCCAGCCTCTTAAATTGGGTACCCTTAATTAGGTAAAAATCTGGCGGTCGAGTGTGATTATGACCAAATGATCTCCTTTCACAACCGTTGGTCTAGTAACAGTACTTCATTACAAAGTACTCAACCCCTGACCCTCCATGGGTTGAAGTGGTACAGATTTCTTTTTTTTTTTGTTTTTTTTTATTTGTATAGGATAGAGCAGTAAGAAATTTTGGTTTTAAAGAATTTTTATGTTTTTGTATTTTGTGTCTCTCTTTCTCTTTAATTGTTTTATACTATACTCATATTTAAGAACTCATACGTATAATTTACTTAAATGTTACAACATAAGTTTTTTTTATATCTGTTTTTCTTGTTTCATTATCTTTTGTATAATTTCTTTTATTTTTACAATATTCGCAATGTTTAATTGCTATAGGACGTTTAAGTGCAAAATTTACATTAAAAACACATATCCCATTTCACATGGCTTATGTACTGCTTTTAAAAAGATTTTATAAGAGTTTAAAAAAAAATCCAAGCAGTTCAAACATATCAGAACGTATTTTAGATGTTTTATTAATTATTTATATTATCATCCTATCCACATATTATTTACATCTTCCGTCAATCATTATATATACGAGTAACCATCAAAGTTGCCGAAATTTCACATCTGATTCATTAGTTTTTTTTTTATTAAACTCGTTAAAAACTGAATAGGTAATAAAGGAAGTAATTAAGAGTTTGTTTTGTCTCATTTATCCGGCCGAAGCACAATCTATTAGTTTTTCTTCAACCACCACGGGTGTATTGCCCTCAAGTTTCGGCAAGTATTTCTTCAATACAATAGACATCGTTATTTTTAGCAACTAGTGCGGAAAATATTTATCACATACAATGATCCATCCAATCTTCGTCATAATTATATTTTCGAGTTCAAATCTTCCTAGTTCGCAAGTTTATAAGGCCTAAAACATTAATAATTTAATGTTTCAATTCTTTTGAAAGCTAGTAGGAGTTGGAATTATCAGATAATTCATATTCGTTCCTAATGATTGAATCAAGGATCGAGAGACCTTCCGTGGGCTCACTCAGCCTCGGAAAAATGTAATGTCCTACTTTTTTGTCCCCTAAGTGGTGTCCTGTGAACACTTATAGTAGACGATCTGTATTAATTTTTTAAATCTAAAATTGGATGTGTTGATGGCAGAAATATTTACGATTACTTCCTTCCTTCAGGGGCTGAACAAGATTTCGTAAAAGATCAAAAATCTGGCCTCGGCTCATGATAGAAAAATATAAACGCAGGAGGTGTTCAGGTGAACAAAATGCTCAAGTGAGAAAAAAAGGATGTCACTTTAGCAGTGAACTGGTGAGAGAAACGCTCAGTCTTACCGAAGCAAGGAGGCCAGAACCAAACTGAATTGAGTAAAGGTCAGAGGTTCCCAATCTTCTTCCGTTTGTGGCTCGTTAAATAATCGGATTTTTTGACTTTCTTGAAAAATTGGAAAACTTTCCTTTTTAATATCGATTGATTACCGAAAAATTAAAAACAGATACTTACTATTTTCCTTGGGATAATATAATTTCAACTGTTTCGGTAATATCCATAATGATACTAGACAACCACCGTGTTAGATTAGTTCAAAAATAAATTAACACAAATTTTAAATTCACAAACAATTGATTGATGGTTAACATTATTAAAATTATTAATAGGATCGATAGGCTTGATGTTCACTACACAGCTTCTCTGATCTCGGAAAAAAATTGGGCGTACCTCATTTCTTGTTCATTGTTAATTTTCGAGCGATATTTACTTTTTATTACCGCGACCGCCGAAAACTTAGCTTCGCACAAATTGGATGTTGCAAATGGAATTAATATTCGTAGAGCTTTGCCACTAATATTTCGCGGCGCCAACTTTAGGAATCACTGGTATAGGTGGAGAGGTAAGAGAGAGAGTAACATAAACAAGCGGCAATAACATCAGAGGGTTAGCAGTAGATAAACAAAATTATAAGCAAAAAAGATAATGTGGATTTTTAATTATATATCTTCTCTAACAATAATAATATATAATATCTACTTTAAATTAATTATTTGGTCGTCAATCAGTCAATTTTATTTGATATTTTTTTAGTTAAAATATATATGAAATAAAAATTTTGGATCTATTTATTTAATATTAATTAAAAAATGACCATGTATATATGGTTGAGACCGGCCTAAAACATTTTTCATAAATGTTTTAAATCTTTAATTCTAGTAGAATAAATAATAGGGTATGAAATGTAATTAAAATGTTTTTTGTTGTTTTACGTAATCGTTCATTAATTTTTGATTAAGTATTGACACCTAACGAAGGCGGGAAATAATATTTTATCGAGTGTGCCAAAATGTACTTTTTTCTCTCTTTTTTTTTTTTTTTGTTTAGTGCTTTATATTTACAATATATGTTTTGAGTGATAATTTAAATAAAATATGGTGCTATCTTTTGATATGGTATCGTCTCAGTGGGTACCCATGGAAAAAAAAAAACTTAATTGAATGTGCCAAACTTCGTACATTTTTTCTGTGTGTTTTATATTTATAATGATAAGTTTCGTATTTTCAAAGTTTCATATTTAAATAAAATGTGGTATCTTTTTTTTTTATACCATAGTATCATCTCAGTGGGCATAAACACATTAGGTTATCTAACGAAGTATAGTGAAAGATGAATACTTTTATCGTTCTTGAAATCGAAGACATAATACTGTCACTGACACTGACCACTGATGAGTTTCCTATCAATAGTCAATATATCCATCTTTTGGAAAATTATTATTAAAGAATCATTACCTGATGTAGATAGATTAAATTTGTATTAATAATGTTGATTCAAAACGGATTTTTGACAGTAAAAAATTTAAATTTGGAAAAAAATTGAATAAGCTTTGGTTGTTTGAATTTGCAAAAAAAAAAACTTCAAGAATTCCTCAACCATTGTAATTTAAAAAAAAAAAACTTTCCAAGCAAGGTGATTCGCCAATTTTGTGTTAGATACATTTATTTACTGCTCAAAGATACATAGTGGTATTTTGTGTATTATAAGACACTATTTGACCCATTTTTCGGTGATTCTTTTATTTATAGTCAGAAAAATTCATTTTAAGTACATTGATTTTGAGAGATTTCTTGACTGTCTGAGAAAATTGCCATATACAGCTTTAAGGCAAGTCTGCGTTTCTCCTAATCATTACCACTATTTAATATTATCTTTAATAATAATATAACAGTTAATCTGCATTTGATGACATTTTAGTGATTGTGTCGATGCGTAATAATTCCGTAATCTACTTTCGCTTACAGGTAAGTGAACCTATAATCCTTAGAACACCTCGAATTTATAGATTAGTGAAAAAACGATCCCGTATATTTTTTTTTTTCAAATAATATACACTACTATTACTTAGAATTGCGGAAATTTATTTTTCATGACATACTTATATTACATATATTTAAAAAACGGCTGTTGTCATTCGGCTTAAAATTGGCTTAAAGATAAGTGAAAATGGAAGTAGTGCAAATTTTAGAAAATTACATCTACTACATTTACTTAAACATGCTCAAACGCATTTTTCATATATATTTCGAAAATAATTGCACCTATTTTGGCTCAAACCTCGAGACAATTTCACAATTAGTTCTCAAATGGTATAATAAAAAATGGTATATTCTATGCACTATTTTCACTTACCTACGTGAATATGTTTTGATGGAAAACTCATCAATTATTGTTGAAATTATTTGTAGTAAAACAATTGTAATTATTTACAAATTAGAAATTTATAGTAAAAGTATAAGGTATACTTGACAGAAATTTTCTAATATGCTTAACTGGTTTAAATGTATATACAGTTTTCTATTAATAATTTTTTGCACCATATTAATGAATAGAACTACAGTAAAGAAACAAAATAAATATTTAAAAAATAAAAGTTTGATTATATTTTTAAAGATTGATGTATGATATTTTTGGTATAGAGTTAAATGTATTAATTAATATATTTGAGAAAAAAAATACAGTTCCAAAAATGAAAAGCTGTAGCTGTCTGTCATTCAAGTAAGGTTTTGAATTTTTTTTTAGTTAATTATTTCTTGTTAATTTTCCCTTTGTAAAAATATATATCTTTCAATTTATTAATATGTAAGAAAAAAAATCCATGAAGGGTTATTAATAAAACTAGGAAGTACTATTGCTTGACCAATGGTTGTGCAAGGAGGTGATTTGATCAGAATCATGCTCGACGGCTAGATTTTTGCCCAAGGGTATCCGATTAAGAGGCTGGTGGACCCTGGTAGGAATCCAGAACCCATAGGGTTGACACACGGCTACATGTAACAGAAAACAATTTTCTGCCCAACCAGATTCTTGGAGTAGCACCATAGTCCCACCGCTCTCCCTTATCTATAAGTGCCTAATTCAAATTTAAAATTATTTTACTTAAAATATATAGATATTTTTTTAATACTTTTCCTGTATTTAATTAACTTTTATACTACAAATTAGTAGTAGACTTTTTTTTTTGTATGGTCCTGTTTAATTTTTCTTAAGAAAATTAACTTATACAATTTTTACAATCAGACTCTATTTAACTGTCTGTGAATTTGAATATACAATAATTTGTAACATACTCATCTTAACTTTTGGTTCTGATATTTAATTTCTATCCACTAAACACTTTAGAAAACTTTAATTAAAAATTATTTCTGCAGTTTGTTGGTATACATTGATTGATTAAGGAAGATATTAATTAGGGAGGGTATTTATTATGGAAGGTATTGGAATAAATAAAAATACCATGAAGAGTACAATTCCTTTATATATATTACATTTATCTTGGAACGGGCAAAACCAGCCTTACACATAATTTAAGTACAAATCCGCTCTGGATACAGGTCCGAAACATTTCAAATTCAAATAAATTTATTAAATCTATACATAAAATGAACAAGGAACATTCAATAGGAAAAAAAACATTTTTTTTTTCTTCATCAGTTCTTAAAATAAAAAAAAAAATAAAAATAAAGAGACTGGGGCCCAAACAAAAAAAAAAAAAAATAATAATATGATAAGTTAATTCTACGCTGTGCTATATACATAATTATTTCCGCTATACATTGATAATATAAGTTATATATAATATATAGTTATGTAGAAAATAACACATAGACCCATAGGCGATGAAACCTGTACAATGTAGCGTGAACAATACAAATTTAGAATACAAATACAATGAGACACTTTTTTTTTTTCTTTTTTCTTTTTAAATTATCAATAATTTCAATGGATGCCTAGGGAATCACCTCATTTCTGATTACAAGTCTAAGTATTTGTAACAAATTGACAGAACTGTATGTACACTGACAGAGAACAATATTTGTACCTATCATAATTCTAAGGGCAGACACATTCCGTGGGTTTGAGAATCTTAATTACAAAAGAATAAAACTATAGAGAGGGGGGGATAATGCCCTCGGCAAAGTCAGAGGTTTTCACACTTTTTTATATATATAATAATGTTCTCAAAATATTTCACTAATTCCAACTTTTCCTTTACGTACACTGCACTATTTATCTTGACACTACAAATAAGTTGATAACATAATTTATTTATATATACACACACATATGTTTTCATATATAAAGTAAAAACCTTGGCCGGTTCGCAATTGATTATCTTCGGAAAATTTTAATCGAATGTTATTTTCCAATGTGTTATTGTTAAAAAAAAAAAATATGTGAAATTGCGTTCCGGCTATAAAAGTTGTGTAAAAATTTTTATTTTAAAACTATTCAGACACTTATCTGTGCCTATACTAACTCTATACTATAACAGACTTTAACTTATGACTTTTCAAAACACAATAACTGATATATACAATAAGTGATGAAATAAATAATGTAGCAATACCCAATGCCATTCAACACATAACAAAGGTTGTGCGTACGATTATTTCGAAACGTTTCCTTTAAAAAAAAAAATCCAGAAAAATGGCAAATAAATGTACCACCGGATATTTGTGATGAACAATGTACAAATTACACTAAATAATTTTCGGGCTCACCTTTTCAAAAGCTAAGTCACTTGTTTATTTAATGATTCCTATTCTTATATGTCTAATATGTATACGATTTATACGTAACTAAAATGCTATTTTACATACACAGACACAACTTCAATTGTTCTGTTTAGATTAGAAAGTTGCATTCGATACCGCTGGCACACACTTTCACGCAAGTTCTATTTAATAAATATGAAACATAAATTATGCTGTGAGCCTAAGACTAACGCTGTGCACAGAGATCCTCCAGCTTAAGTAGCGCTACTGAACAGTACTGAGTTCTTGTAGTAGCCTGGCCTGGCATCTGTAACATAAAAACAAATAGTTAATTAAATAAAATAACATAAAAATCGTATTGAGACTAAAAAATAAACTAATATTCCAATTCTAAAAAGGAGGTGTATTGATTTATCAGATGCATTGTTGCAAAATAATGTTCTATAAACACAAGTATAGAAAATAGCTCAGAGAATTAAAAATTTATTAGCAATGTGTTTTTAATAAACAATTACTTTTTAGTAAAACATGCTTTCGTTTTTTCTCCTGAAAATTAGCGTTCGACATTTAGACGTGGTTGGAATGATATATAGGAAGGATTGGATAATGATTTTCTGAAATTTCTTAATATCTTAGCTATATATTTATTAAATTTAATTGTCAGTGCAGTGATATATATCAAATGTCTACGTACTAGAACTTTACAAAAAAGATGGCTCTGAAGAGATTTACTTCCTTCCCTAATAAAACCGAAAAAAAAATAAAATATATATATTTGAAAGAAACAATTATAGATAGAATAGTAAGAAATGCTTGATATAATTAAGATATATTAAGATGGCGGACACGAAATGTAAACAAAAATTAAATTATCTCGGTCACACGCCCTCATTAAATCAGGGTTGAGTAGATCTCAAGGAATATCAATTCCTGGTATCAAATAGATAATTCAATTAAAATTTTTTTTATTGCTAATCGGAAACAGAAAGAAATTAAATTTTGTATTAAACTGAATAAGATTTTTGTGTAGAATTTTTATTTGTCAACTAAAACCATTAATTATCATTAAGTGAATGTATTAATCTTTGATAGAAAACTCAATTGTACTTTGAATTCATGTGAATTTTGCAAAAAGTAGTGTAGGAATGTTTAAATTTTGACGAAAATTAAACTTAACTAGTGCATAATTAAATTCTCTGCTAAACAGAAAAAAAAAATGTAAATCGAACTACTACATTAATACTTAATTGATTTTCAACACCTATTGACACAGACAAATTTGAAAATTTTGAAATTAGCAGAATAAAGTTTGAAGAAGAAATTTAATAATTTAAAAAAAATCAATATTTTTCAGATGTGGATTTAATTTAATTAAATTTTGCTTAAAAAACTCTTCAAATCCTAAAAAAAAATAGGAAACGAGTAGTTCTTTAGTAAGTGCCTACTGAAATTTATTTTCTGATAATATTTTAAGATTTATATATTAATATAGGTAATTCTGCAAAACAACCCCACATTTGACCGATTAATACAGACAATAATTTTTTTTTATATTAATGTTATCTAAACTGTGCAAATATGTTTTTTTTATATAAAAAATTTATAATTAAAGAATAATAATTTTTTTTTATTTCAAACATAAAAATGACTTTATTCCCTTAATTGTTGCATATTAAAATTATTTTTAATTATTTCATTTAATAATTGATATATACTAAAAGAATCCAATTTACCTTGGAGTGGAGATTTATCCCTCTCAGCTTGTTGCTGTCGTGATTTTCTCTCCAGCTCCAATTCTTGGGCCAAGGATTCTATAGTAACAAAAATAGCAAAATATAATTATTTGATTAGAGACCCCATTTAATTGATTATTAATCACATGTTTTATTTATTTTTAAAAAATAGGCAAGCAATAGGGATGCATTCCATCATGCTTCTAAAAATTCAAAGAAAAGTATTGAAAATTATAAAGAAATATTTATAAATGCCATTATTATTAAAATATCCCTTATAGTTTTGAATTATTTTTATAATTTTTTTTAATTTATGTAGATGTAATTACCATAAGGTCGTTACGATAACAGAAAACTATAAATTTTTAAAGTAATTATTGTAAAATTCATATCGTATGAGCTATTTATTAAAGTTATTATTATGTCATTATTAATTTTACTTTTCTGTTTTATTATGAATTATTATTTTTATCAATTATAACTTTATATATAGTTGGGGATAGATTATACCCTACACGTATAGGTGCACACTGCTTCTCTCCACCCTCATAACGATCTTTCTGATAAATATATATTTATATAGACATAATGAAATAATGATTTATAGAACTATAGAACTATAGATCTTGGGAGCTACTCATAAAGTTAAATTTGTTTTTTTTTTATTTATTTACATTCCATTATTTAAGGCGAAGAAACAAAGTTTGGGTATATCATAATTTTATTACATAAATTTAAAACATTCTGAGAAATATTACAATATTAAAAATACAACAAAGTCTTCAACGCGGAGTAAATATTTCCTTTTAAAAGGAGATTCACATTAAAACCCCTAAGATGAGATTGAGCGATATTAAGTTACAGACACCGCGACAGCAAGATGCAAATTGCCTCAAACGACTGACAACGGTGACAAATGAAATGAGCGACGGCGCTAACAGACAAAGACAATAATCGCTTTTCTCTAAATAGACTTGGGGAGAGGAGGAGTGAAAGCTATTTAAATAAAGGAGTCGGCCCCGGGGAGGCCCCCCTCCTAGGAGGGTCCTAAATCGGATCACAATCGGGAGGGAGGAAACCAATTTGAAAAATATGAAACAAAAGCGGTCGCCGGCAATCAACTCGTCCGAAGTTATTTTCCAGTGTGGGAGTTCAGGGGGAGTAAGGGAGGGGAAAATATCAATGTTTTCAAGAAGAAACTTGAATAAACCAATAACTTATCTCCAGGGAACTGGAGGAAAAGCCATACTACAAGTCCGGTACGATTAAAAAGGATTGATAAATTTATTAATATGTATTTTGATTAATTTCACTTGCCTATATACGGAATATAAGGAAGTATTGCAGTTGAGAAAAATTTAGACCTAGTTTTTTCGATTGAAATACATGTTTTGGGCTCCCCTTTTTCTAACTAAGTCTCATAAAAAGTTATTTTTGTATGTACAGTATAGCTCCAAAAAAAATTATATGAAACTGAAATTATCGATTTAAGGAGGGTATTGGCCTGAACTGTAACACCAATTGTTTTGATAAAATCGATTTACCGGCAGTGCAATATTTATTAAAATTTTTGATTTTCTCAAAAATGGCTTCAAAGATTTTAATTAAACTGGGCATATCAATCTACCATTAGATCTTTAATATCAGCTAGGTTTTAATATCCTCTAATATAATATAATATCTTCAATAGTTATTTAATTTCACTTCAGATATATTTAAGCCTTTTATTTGAGAAGATGAATAATTCTATAAAATTATTCTTAGTATTTATATTATAGATTCACTAACAATTTAGCATTGAATAGATGATTAAAAGTACAATAAAAATTTTAGTTGACTACTATGTCTATATTCTTGCCCTACTTTTTAAAAGAAAAATGTTACTATTATGGAATGAGAAATATTATAAAAATTACTTTTCTTAAAGTTGTAATTTTTTTACTAAAAGACTTGTTTGAAAAATTAGTACGGTGACCTATTGCTATCCTGGATAATATAAAAATATCTGTTCTCAAAAGAACAAGAATTAATTTTAACTCAAAGTAGGATGGTAAGTGATGCGCTGATCAGTTAATTCTACGTTCATTTTAAATATTCCTACAATAGCTCAACTCAATACCCTTTGAAATCATTAAAGTGATCAAGATAACGAATCGAACACTTCCCAGTAACACAACACGAGATCCTTAAAAACCCTACTTGTGCCTAGTCATTGCTACGCCAATCGTCCTGTCAGAAGTACTACTGCTAACAAGAGACCCAGTATAGATGGCAACTGATTGAAAATCTACTGTGAAATGGTTCCATCTGGATTTCCATTGTGCCAGCGACCCTCTCCCACGCCGCTGTCACAATACCGCAGTCACACCGATCCCATGATTGCCCCAACTAGGGTCAACGATTTCTGAACAGTCCAAGAAGAGAAGAAGAAATCGGTCATGGGTCTTTCAAGGAGTAAGCCAATAATCAATAATAAAAAACAACCTATTAGTCAATAATAAAAAAATGTAATCGTTAAATTGGAAATAGAAGGATCATTAAATGCCGAGGAAGGATCGGATATCAAAGGATCGAGACGAGGTTGAAAATAAAAAGGTTCATCCGATTCATCGAACACGAATTAGTATTCCAAGGTCGTTCCTTATCCGATTCGGTTTCACGCGGCAAAAATAAAAGTGTTCAGTTTCTTCGATAATTATTCTCGTATTTAATTGTTCTCTAGCTTGAGAAACGTACGTGAAAGTACTGGAGAGGATCCAGTGGGCATTGTATTCCTAACCCACACTCCAATGTACAAATTTTATTTGCAATTGTGATTGGATGCTAAGAGGAGGGTGTGACCGAATGAGATCATAGCCGAGACCAATCGGGAATCCTGGTAAGTCAGGTTCTGGATCTGCAAGGAGATTCTTTGTCCATCAAAGAAGTGGAGGGCAGGTAACAGTTTGCTATAAATAAACTAAATATGTGTTAAACCAGTCATATTTGCTTTAAATTAAGTACATATGCCATTTAAAAAATGATATATTATAGGTTCTTTGAAAGAAATTAATTTAAAATTTATATATATATACGAATTAAATACCAAAAAGCTCAGATGTGCTTAAGTTAAAATGTGCTTTACTAAATTCATAGAAAAAAAAAGGTTCAACAAATTTACCTGCACATAGTGTAGTAATCTTAATGGCTAAAAAACTGTCTATATATACACGTTTCTGATTTTTTAGAAATGTTATAATAATAAATTATGTTACTGTACCCGGCCCTTACTTAAGTATCTACATAAGTCCTGTTATTGTACTTTGGAAAAGATCTTTGAAATAGGTTGGTTAAATTCCACATTTTATTTTATAACAATCAATTAAACTAAAAAAAAAAAAATAATATACTTATATTCCAGATTTCGCATTATTCTAAGTAATTTAAATCATAAAATAAACATATGAATTAGATGAAGATTCAGTACTCATCGTTTTTGTAACGGTATTTAACATTTTAGAACATATCTACATAATATCCAATTTAATTTATTAAATTTAATTGCTCCTATTTAGGATCTTATGTTTAGTACACATATTTAAATTAATTAAAAAAGTATATTTGAAGTATTCTAATAAAAATTTTACTGAGTGATGTAAGAAGAAAACTTTTTTTTTCAATTCAATTTCAAGAAAAACACTCTACACTCTCATGTAAAACTGTACTGTCTAATGATGGGATATCAGCAATTAAATTTAGGAGACTTAATCTGTATGACAGTGTAACGATTGTATTAAAAAATAAACTGCTTATATTTACTTCACCGAGCCTACTACTTCTTTGTGTACTCATTACCGAACGTCAGGTAGCAAAATTTTAGCTAGTTCGTGAAAAGGCACGTTAAATTAACTTAACATTGTTAGTTGCACTATTGTTTAATGAATTATAGAGTAATTAATCGTAAGACAATGTAGTCTGTATACTCATTTACCAGTAGAAGTAGTAAGCAGTTCATTGTCTTTTATATTTTTCTACATAATTTGATTTGAGTAATTAGCTGCATGCGCCCATGTATACATTATTTAGTAAATAACTTTTATAAATTGATAAAATTGATTTTGATAAAAAGTTATATATTTTTATTTATTATTTTAGGCAGCAATCACTTCGTGGTCATTATCCGAAATTTTTATTACCTTAATTTCCGAATTGAAATTCATAACTATTGACAAAATGGGAACTTGAGGTAAAATGAGTAAAATTAAATTTTATGGTAAAGTTTTGAGTGATTCAGAAATTCAAATTGTTTCTGCTAGTAATCATACAAAGATTTGAGGGAGTCGTGTGCTTGGCATTCAGTTAAGATGTGTTTTATGGAAAATCGCGTTCTGCAAGTCTGGGATACAGTTGGAGAATCCCGGGCCATAAGGTAACCGTGGGTCAGTCGCGTATTTATAGTTTAGTATTTTTAATATATTTGTTGTTGAACGAATCTTTATCCAGAATCCTAAAAACAACATTTGATGATCATTGTTCATCTGTTCTGATAATAATGAAACTTTATAATATTTTCATAATTCTTTGAAATTTCATATAGGTTTTTTCTAAACTATTTAAATTTCCACTCATGAAATTTTATGGAAGTAAGTATGTGAATAAAGGTCACGAACCCAGGGAGTTCTTGGAGGACGAGGAAGACCTTTGAGGGCTAAGATGTCCAAATGCTCCGGATAGATCACAACCGTACGTACTGGATGGAAAGGTTCCCTATTGTGAAGGCTTTAGTTCTGGACTCAGGGATTGTTCGCTATCGAAATGGAATTGTCAGTTCCAGATCATTCCGTGCTCGGCATTCCACGCCTTTCAGTTCACATCTTCGTAATATCCACTGTAGTTGCTCACAAAACATCTCACGCCTGTTTACAAGACACTAACCTTCACTAATCTCAATTCACTAACCTCGAACTAAGTTTTTTTTTTTTTTTTTATAGCGTCACATTTATTTGCGAAACCGTAGAGCTACTTTTGAACATTCTTCGACAGCATTCGAGTTCTATTAACCAACAGTGAATTGAACTATTGTGAAAGATGCATTTATATCAGTTCTCTATTTGAGCAGTGACAGAATTTTACGGATGATTGTCATAATTATTCAAAATAGTTTCCTAGTATAATTTTTAATGAATTCAGTTATGACATGTTATTAATTATTTTAATCCAGTTCGGTACTTAATAATGTTATTCGATGGATAAAAATACTTGAGAAAATAAAAATTAGTTGAAGAGGATCTAAACCTTAAATTAGTTTATAAACTTACAAGTTTTTAGTTTATCTAACTACAACTCAGAACTAGAAAAACTCATCGTTACCCTATGGACTCAGAATCCCGCGATCTACGGAGTACCTAATTCATTATAAATAAATCGAAACTGAAGAATTGACTGAGAAATTCTACCCCTCCAAGAAAGATTGATTAGATTGCAATTTATATTAATAGAAACTGATGTACTTAAATAAATTGAAAAAAAACAAAACATTAATTGAAAAAAATTAGCTCTTGTGAATCTTAATTTTTATTTTTTAGTGACTTTTCCTTTCTTCAAATGAATGGTCTGGTCTAACTACATAGTTCATATACTCCACGTTAAATAATTTATAGTAAACATGAAAAACATATAATTTCAATAAAATAGGGTTATTATGAATAAAAGATACATTTTATTTATTTATTTTTTTTTTGTAAAGGCCATATTGGATTACTAAATTACATTTTCAAAAAGGAAAAAATATTTTTATTGAAGAGTAATAATACCATCTGCCAAAGTTAA
>NW_027104967.1:646197-700830 GCF_000696795.3 Halyomorpha halys | reverse complement strand
AATATAATAAAATAGTTAAATAATAAAAAAATAATACATACATGATACTAAAAACCAAATTTAAGAAACAATAAAAGAAATAAAATTCGCTAAGAAAACAAAAATGTAGGTTTATAAAGTGGAAAATGCGAGATTTGTAGCTGGACTTTTTACTGCGTCTAAGTAAAATTTTAGTAATTTAATATTATAAGTTATAATACATTTAATATTGAAGGGATTGCTTAAGTTAATTATCTCAACTGAGCGAAAATAATATTAATGGCATTGCAATACCAACATCTGGAGCTTGAATAATAAGTATTCCAGAGAATGGTCGCTTTAAAAAAGAGTATCGGACTGAGGGAACATTGGAGTTGATGCAATAAAACACTGCCCCGGGCCTGGAACAGTCCCACCCAAACCACTCTAATACTTCCAACTGTTTTCCTTTCACAAGGGATTTGCATACATCGCCAGGGGATACACGTCTAATTTAACCCATTGCCTTGGGAATCGAGGATAAAAGCCATCACAGGACAAAGGGCAGCTTCATCGCTATTAGACAAAGTATCGAATTATATTCAACACTGAGTAAAAGGCCCAGTTAGGAGAGCTCTTAGGAGAGTCGGATATTATTCATAGAAAGTTGATAAGATTAAGCGGACTGTTGGGGGTGAGCCAAGGGGTGTCTTCTCATAGATATTGATTGTCTTCGTGGCTATTTCATCTTCATCTTCGTCAATATCTTTCCCCTCTTTGGACCTGCCTGTCTTCCAGAACCGGATACAATATGTTTGCCTGGACATTTTCAGTATAAATGGACTGTGAATTGGGACCATCTTTAACATAGTGGGGACCTCCAGTATTTAGTAAGACATGGGAGCCCTCCAGGTCAGAGATGGAACACTTCAAATTATTTTCTCTACAATTTTGTGGCATAAAACCGCACGCTAGTGAAAATAATTTGTTTTTTTAATATTTGAAAAGTAAAAAACATTAAAGATTAACAATATATACTTTTTTTTCATTTTAGATAAGCAAAATCATGAATCACTTCATAAAAGTCTATTTCTTTTGAGCACATCATTTTTTATCAACATTACTAATAAACTGCTCAATCCTTCAGAAAGCAACAACTATGTATACCACACTGCATATCTTCACACTTAAATAAAATGGCCCCCTAACTGTAGCTTTTGGTAAATCTTTCCTTACCAGATCAATTCTCTTCTCTTTGGAATTCCATTCCTACTTCCATCCGTCACACCAGACCCTTCCCCCATCAAATCCCACTTATTCCATTATTTCCTTGCCATCTAGTTTATGTAGAATAAAAACAGATATTCCAAATCTACACACTAATTTCATAAAAATTGCTGAATGTAAAAATGAAAAATTTCGAAAGATTACTGGATATTTTCTGTTCTATTGTTTCTTATACATTAATTATTCTGTTTTTGTTCTTTGCTCTAAGGCCCTAAAGTCCATTAAATATTTGTATTGTTATTCCCAAGGGATGGGTCCCAGAATAAATAAGATAATTTATTTATTTATATGGACAGTAGGGACTTCACTGCCTAGGATGGATTTTATTCCTACCTAGGCAGTTAATATTTATTTCTCAGTGGTCCCACGAATGAATACTGACAGGATTGGCATAAAGAATCACAAGACTCACATGGTGGACTAGTTGTCTCCACCAGTACTATTGCCAGCTTGTATAGTGAGTATGATGGTCAAGGCTTCATTTATTGATTATTTCGATACACTCCAGCGATGACACCGAAATTATGTTATCCAGGCTAACTCCTCCAACGACGTTAGGAAAGGACCGCTCCAAAGAGGTATCCTAAACGGTGTCCACTTGAAGCAGATGTCCGGCCTGTCCCCGAGGCTAGGAATCCCGGATGTAAATTGATCGTGAACGAGTTTCCGGTCCGGTAGGCCTCACCCCAGCTGGTCAGTGGGGTGCCCCCCAACAGGAAATATCAATCCCAAAAGTATTACTGTTTCCAATCTCACCCGCCCGATTGACCATCGATGCACCTACAAGATTTCCCGTTTAATTTTCCGCTCACGACTCTTGTCCGTTTTCCAATGACATCAGTTCCAGGAGACTGGGAACGAGATTTTCACCACTAAAGACTAAAGACTAAAGACCTACACTATCACTCTCTCTCACACACACATACATTTTTATTTTGTATATAAATTTTATTTTTTATTTGTTACAAGACAAAAAATAATGGGTAAAAAGGGAAAAGATATTTTTGAGAAATACAGGAATATAAAAAAGAATTATTATCAGTTGACTGATACAATTTTTACTATGACAAAATTTAAAAAAAATGGAACAAAATCAAATATTACCATTTATTATTATTTTTGGTTAATATTATTGTCTCATTCTTTTTTCCAATTTATTAGTTTTATGATGTTTAATAAATTCATTATTTTTACATTTTTGAATTTCATTCAAAGGCAATTTCACTTGTTAATTGCTGTTACGTTATTCTAATTAGTTAGTTCCAGAATAAATAAAAAATATTAAAATTTAGCATTGTAGATTAATTTAAATTGTATTATCTCTGTATTTATTATAACTTAAAAAGATAATTGTTTTAACTAGATATAGTATGCTATGTATGTAGCAAATGTAGTTGGGTTGCACACGTTTTTCTATCTCTATAGATATAATTCTTTTCCTGACAAAAAGCAAACGAGTATAATTGGGCGCCACAATTTTTTCAATAATGTGTTCTTTCTCGTTTTTTCCTCTTCTAAGAAAATATTAGAAAAAAGATTTATACTCTTTCACTACCTTTAACTAAAGAATCTGCTATAGGAGAATCGTTTTGTTGTTCTGATAGAAATGAAAATGTGAATGATATTTTTATTCATTTTCCAAAAAATTAAATGATGAATATGATTTGAAAAGATCCTATAATTTTTATTAAAAGAAAAATTTTTAATAGTTTTTAATTTTTAGGTAACAGATATAATTAAAATAGAAAATAATAATTGCAAGACACTGGCGAGCCATTTTTAAAACGCTTTGCTTTAAAATTGTTTCTTCAGTGTGCTATGAAAACATAATAGCAACCCACATTTTTTTTTTATTTTTTTTTTATTATAATTCAGTGGTCCACTCCTGTTCCTTCCGGGCGGGATTCAATAAAGCCGTATCGGTTCTCATTGATGAAATTTACTAACCAAAGGTTCGGATTTCGAAGAAGGATAAAATTGTATTAAAAGGCTTTATTCGTTTTTTTTCCTTTTTTTTTTTACTTTAAAGGATTAATCCTACATCGGACGAATCTCTCCCCCTACAAACTTCATGAAGATATTGAATCAGTATGAGAGCACACATAATCTTCAATTTTCATTAAGCTCTCCTTTTTTTCTTTTTTTTTTTTTATGATTCCGAATCATAAAAAAATAATAATATTTGGGAACATTTTTCTATATTTGTTTTAATTGTAAAATACATTTTCACTAAATAATTCGGTTATGGTTTTAGAATTCAAACATGAATAATTTTATTATATGATAAATGAAAATAATTATTTATCTTTTTCATTGTAGAGATTCAACAACATAACCAAATCAAATTGTTAAAAATAACTCATGTTGGTATTAAGGCTGAATCTTATAATCTTAATACTAGTTTTGTGAGGGATAAATTAAAGGATAATATTTGATAATACCATGTATTGACAAACCATGTCATCAGAAGTTTTTGCTTTAATTCTGCTTAATTTATAATGCATGGTTCTGTTAGTCTCCAATTTTGCTTCTAAGGCATTTAAAATTAAGAGATGCACAAAGTCCGGACAAGATGAGGGAATGGCGTTTTAACATTTAAATCTTAAGTTTTTTAATCTAATTAATTAAAATGAATGTAATGAATGTAAAATGTTACAGTTACAGTTTATTAAGGTTTTATATTTTATTACGACATTATTTATAGAAGAATGTTTGGAATAATGGTTTATATACTTTATTATCTTGTTATTTTTATTTCATATGTGTATTATAAACACATATAACTATTTAAATCAGTAAATAGTTACTGAGTTTCATAAGATCTATATCTTTCTTACTATGTTACTCTTTTTATTATCCCCGTAAAGTAAATATATTATTTTTACAGCTCTTATTTTTATTTCATTTATTTCTTATACAATCACCTTCTTCTAAATTGTATTTCTTACATAATTGTATTAGAGATAACTTTTTTTTCATTGATGCATTAATTTTTTTAATTTTACTACGTTTACTTAACATTTCCAACAATACTTCATTGTTTTCAATTAACTGAGAGCGGCGTTTCTCATTCGATAAAGCGATGGAACTATTTTCTGGGCCCTGGTTCGAATCCACTTGTAGCAAATAATTATTTATTCTTCTACTTTAGCTTTGAGTCAACCATGTGGGTTTGGGAAGCCTCCTTGACCAATCTAGCCTCTGTAAATTGGGTATCCTTAACTTTGTACAACCGTTGGTTAAAAAATAGTTCTTCGTTACGAAGTAATGACTGCCTGACCCATCCAGGGTTGTAGTGGTACAGGTTTTTAAAATTAATTAATTAATTTTTTATTATTTTCATATTATACTGTATGTGAGTTTTAATTGATTTGTTTCATTTTTGCAAGAAATTCTAATCAATAATGATTATTTAATAGTAGTAACGTCCATAATTAGAGCTAACAATGAACATGACGATGGAATGCACAACCCGCTGGACCAATGAGAGCGCACGAGAAGGCCCGTTAGAGAACGCTCACACGAATCCCATTAAAATAGTTATATTTTGCCGAGTTATGAGGTTGGTAATAGGTTCTGTGGCGTACCCTCTGCCACGGCACATGTGATCGCGGTCTCCTTCTGCCAGAAAATGGCTGTAATTTCCTGGAAACGGAGGCGTGGCTCACGAACTCACGACTGGAAGAGAGGAGCAAATAAGTCGGATTTCATAAAATAAGATTGGTTTTATTAAACGCCTGCCACAATATCGGCTCTCGACTAATGTATATAATGGAGGCACTGGGGCTGGAAGATTAGGGAGGCTCTGATCATATCGCCCGGCCAAACGGCACGATTTTCAATACTTCGTCCTCAAGTCGAACAAGAAGAGACCATCTTTGTAGCTTTTAATGTTGAGAGCTCAATGAAAAATAATATTGTATAAACAACCCGTTGTAAAGATTGACAATATATATATCTCCCAAATATTGTTCATACAAAATTATATATAGTTATCAAACATTTACGGGTAAGAAATATAACAAATATTCATTAAAATATCAATTACGCTCATTTTAGTAATTATATAAAAATATGATTAAATAAAACACAGAATAATTTTATTTTAGTTTTATTCGTACTAAAATATATTCTAGATTAGTTGTTTCTATCTTAATTGCAATGAAGATTCAAGAACAAAGAAGTATTTACATTCTTAAGAGGGACTTCTGACCACTAAACCGTCTACCATTCAACACTGCAACTATCATTGAACTACAGCCAAATAAAAACAAATTTAATTAAATGTATAAAAGCAACATGGAAATAAAAAAAAGAAATAATTAGGTACATGGGAAAATGGCACCGATAAATTAGAAATAAATTTAAATAAATAAGAAATAAAGAAAGTAAAAAGTTTCACAAGCCTTAAAATAATTATCATTTTAGTTTTAATATAATTCTATTAAAAATATTATTTAAATTATACATTAAATAAATTATAAAACGCTATTTTTATGAATTTATTGATGTCATTACTATATTAAAACTAATATATTTCTTACTCAAATAATTCTATTATTTGAATCTATATATTTAGAAAAATTATTTATTTACCCTTCATTTCTCATATATGACTTTTGTTTTCATTAATAACAACTAAAACTTTTTTCAACGAAGTATAGATTAAAAAAAAATTTAATTTTATAAGATTTTGGCAAATAAATGATTTTTTGTAACAGCATAAGACGGGACCTAAAAGACGTAAATCACAAAAGTATATAACCTTCGTAGTGCACCTCCATATAAGAGTGAGTACATCTGAGACGAAGCATCCCTATTACAGCGCCAGAGAGTAATAATATTAAATTGTGAGAGCAATCCACTCTCAATTATAAAACGAATCTTGTAATTAAAGTTGTTATAGTCGAAATACGAGTTATACCACAAACCTATCATTAGTTTAAACATTTCTTCGTGTCGTGTATATTTTACTTACGGTTCTATTTTCTTTTTCTCTTCATTTTTTTTTCTATTTTCTATACCCCTCGAACGAGGTGACTTATTATATCCGACGATTTTCCATAACTGGTCTACAATTTGAAAATAAACCGTCACGAGCAAGAGAAACGAATTAATACCGATATGATCCACGGTTCATGACCGGTAGATATTTCCAGAATACAATAATTGAGGCGTGGAAAAATCAGCCAACTCCATTTTAATTTTTGTTTGGTCCAATTAATAGATTTGTTATTAGATTATCACGAGGTGAAATAATTTCTTCCCAAAACAGTTCAATAGCATTTAACTGCTTTTAAAAGAAATTTTTTAGTGAAATCAATTACTATTTTTTTCTACATTAAAAAAAATTGAATATGAACTTCAAAGGTTTTGGAATTCTATACCAAATTATAACAAATGTTTTTTTGAAGCCAATATCATTGATTTTTTTTTCAAACTCTCAATCTGTCTCAATTGAAAAAAATCACATTTTTTTTATGTGCACATTTAAATACTGTGCAACCAAGTGGAGCTATTGTACAACTTCAAAAAATTCCGACCCTGGTTAATCGTTTAGAATTTACTGAGCAGCAATAGTCTCAAAATGGCTGCGGTCTTTGTTAAGATTACAACCAAAAACATGTAGCTAATGTTATTGAGCTATCACGTGTATAAAATATTGGTTTCCAATTATCGATTTTTGCTGAGGTAGAACAAAAAATTTTAAATAAATTTTTTGCCTAATTGGTACAGTTCAGAAAAATAAGAAATTCACAAGACTCTGCATTGTTGAGAGAAAGAAAGAGAGAGGACTTGTACTTTTTATGTTTGTTTACCCCCCTTGTTATTTCTAACATACAGGAGAGAGAAGGAGAGGACGTTTATCCCATATGAAAGTATCCTACTTTAACCGGGGTCGAGTCCCGCGGAACCGCTATGAAATAAAAGTCAGTCCAGCCCAGACCGGAATCTAACCGGCGTCAACGTAAATAAGAGATTGCTAAGGTGAAGCTTCAACGGCCTCAAAGGAGACACGCACAGTATAACTTTTAATGTAAGCAAATGTAGGCTTATCTTGCCATGTGAAATGAGATTCGTGGATAGAGGATAGTAACCTCTTGTATTCGACGTACAGAGTCAAATTTGCTTATTCGACTAATTCGAACTATAGTAATTTTCATTCTGCGTTACAGAGTTAAGGAGAGTAATTTTATTTAGGGATGCATCGAAGAATAGAGTTGACTTCAGCTTATTAAGTTTCGGTTAATTAAGTTGTTACTGCATTTAATAACTGTATAATTTAGGTTTTATGAGATCTTAATCTACCTAATACTTAATCTTGGAAAAGCTATAAGATAGAGAGTTACTAGAGGAAGGAAAGTTGGGGAACTAACTACAGTGAGGTGCTGCTACCGGTGCCAGGCGATGAGGGACTGGAAGGAACGGGTACCTGAGTAGTTCTGCCAGAAGGCCTGGGCTCCAGAGTTGATGAGGTCGATGCTGGAGTAGTTCCAGGGCTTGTCCTGGGGCGGTGGAGGCGGGGGATCCCTGTTCTGGCTCCCCTGGTAGCCACCGCCTCCGGACGGCGGCTGTTCGCCCGCCTCCCGTTCGGCCGATCGCCGCTCCCCGCTCGCACCGCTTGACGCAGCGCCTCTCTCGCCGCTACCATTGCCGTTACCAGCGCCTCCGCTACTGCAGCTCTCTGCAAAACAAATCGCATTTTTAAATATGTACAGCTATATTTTATCTTTAAAAAATCTTATTAAACTAATATAATTATGACCAGCAGTGGCCAAAAAGATTTATAGTACAATAAATTTGGCAATTGGAGTTCCGGCGGTGGCCAGATTCTTCACTCATGTACTGAGTGGTTGCTGTTTAAGCGCACATACTCAGCCCCCAGTGGATCAGTACCAGTGACGCTGTGAGGACTAAGCTCTGCTCTACTCCTCACGCGTGGAGGCGAAGAGCGTGATTGTAAATCCTCAGGACTAGTGTGTAAATATTATACATATTGTAGATGTGATTAGTGTTTTGATTTTATTATTACATTTATTTGAAAATTATATATTCCGTATTAAAAATGTACAAATATGAACTATGAAAGAATTTGATGAATAAATAATGAAGAAATTGAGACAGCAGTTTACACTGAAAAATCGATGTCAGCCGAGCGTGTCCGATATCTCCTTATAGCAGTCATGTGTGCATGCCTTTGTATTTTCTATTCTTGGCCAGAAGATGATTATTCATTATTCGAAACTCTGAAATGCCAATTTTCATAGTAACAGAAAATAAACATTTAATCCACGAAATTTATTCCTACTGGGAGGGGGGTAAGCGAAAGTGTGGTGCACGTACAGTAACAGATTTTTCACATATAAGCTACGCTCATTTCAGGAATTCATACATTAGTTTGGATTATATCGATTAATCAAATTGAAGTCTATATTAATATTATTAAATTTGAGAGACTTGTTCTCTGACAACTCTCCTTCATCGATTATTCTGCCGACCGCCTTCCCCGAGATAATTACCGGCCTGGAACTAGCTCTTGGACCAGGAAGCCGTGTAGGTGGTAACTTTGCTGAGGAGGAGTGGACTAACAAGCAACAAGTCGCTGGTGAAGTTGGAGATGTGTTCGACAGCTCTCAACGACCTAACAGCCGCTTTTAGCCCCATCTCGCCGATTACAGCATCCGATCAACATGTTGACTGCTCCTAACTATATGGCTTTAGTCTTATCGGCTGAGGCTAATAGTTTAGCTAAGTTATAATACTCTATCTATAATATACATCTAACATTTTAACAATTTCATGTTTTTGTTTATTACTTAAACACTTTCGTTCCTTCATCTCAAAAATATTATTTGTATCTCAGAATCAATAAAAAACACAAGAGGTAAGTAAATGTGACCACAACTACGGAATATGCGCAATACACAACTTTCCCTGACCATCTTATTTTTACGTTTAAATTAATTCTTTCATTTATAAACAAATAAAGAAAAAAGCTGAGTATTTCATAAAAATTATAGAAATAATTAATTATAAATTGTATTTAATTATACAATTTTCGTCACCTACCTTTAAGATATTAACTTTTCTAAAACCTTTGGCTTTCCAAACGTTTATTATAAATTAATGATACAACAATTATTATGTTTCAATCTGAGAAAATATTTTTCTTTTTTTTCTCTTTAAGTTAAATATGAAATTCCTGTATAATTTACATTCATTCAATCAGAATTTAAAAAAAAACAAAGAAGATTAATTATTTCTAATGTACAAAATAACCTAAGAGAAAGCTATTTTGCAAAGTTGGCATTCAATCCTCTTAAATTTATTTTTTTAAAAATAAGACTGATATTAAAGTTCACTTCATTGTACATTAGTAAAAAACATGAATTTAATCAATCAATCAAAAAGTTAGAACGCTTTTCGAGAATATTGTATAAAAAAATATATAAAATCAATTACGATCGATTTAAAAAAAATCCTTTGCTACATCGCAGGCTTTCTTAAATACGCTTTATTTTAGATGTATATAGGAAAATAATGGTTAACAAATGAATAGTAATAATAAAAGAAAATATAGAAAGGAAAAAACGATACATATTACGACCATGTATTTTAGATTAATTATACTATGCTTATATCCATTAGAAGATTTCACTAATTATAGTAAGATGTATATATGCATTGGTTGAATGATTATTATGTAAGAAACCTTATTCCGTGATTGGCCATGAAGGGACTAAAATCACAGATTTTTTGTCTTGTAGAAATATTTAATAAAAAAAAAAATTAAATGAAAAGGACAGATGCGCATATAATATTACATAAAATAATTGAGCTAAGAAAATTTGGGTGACGAAATATTCAGAAAGTAAAAGAAATATCGAATACTTCCTTAAAAAGTTTACAAATGAAAATATACCACTTCAAACAGAGGAAGTCATAAAGGCGCCATTTTATGAAAGGAAGAGAAGATTGCCGGTGCGAAGAAGATGCCGGTGGTGGGGAGAGGAGGCGGAGGTTTAACTGACTGAAAAAAGTATTATATTTATTACCCTAGAAACCCTGTCATTATAACCATGGAGCAGATGCTACGATACATAATCCATTAATTCCGTCCATAATTTACTCCCTGCAGGTGAACTCCTGGGGATGAACAAAAAAATATTAAATTGTTCCCTACCCTAAGGTGGATCTGTATACAACGATTGTCCCAAAACAGGTAGGAATTGATTAGGAGAGCTTTTTACGCCATTGGATATTTTTTTTTATGAGTCTTGAACTACCAAGACTACTGGAAGGGCGAAGGCAAGGGGAAAAAAACACAAGAAGTGGATGGCTGGAATTAAGTGGGCAGTTTCTTCACTAGGCAACAACATAACTCATTCGGCCGGAAATTCCACTACGATGGGTCTTCTGTGCAGGAAAATGAGTTTTTTTTTTGTATTTTTAATTTTTTGTGCTACAACGAAATTTGGATTTGTTCGTTTCCCATACTTTTGAGATTAAACTAAACGAAACTAGTATACAAAGTGATATTTATTATCAATTTTATATTCCTAGAAAATAATAAAAATAAATATTTTTCCACACAATAGAACCTCGTTTATTCATCCTAATATGGATCAAGATGTCGGTTAAGCTCGAGAATTCAGATTTTGTAAAAGAGCTCCAATACTATTCTAACTCATAGTTTAGGTAAAAATTATAACGTATAACAAAACAATATATAGATGATATGTATATGATGGATTGAGATTTATTAGATCAATTTTTAAAAAAATAATGAAGGTAAAAAAAGGACAAAGAAAATAGAAACAAACTGATTTGAAAAAAAAAAAAAAAACTGATTTGAAGTGTCTTGACTCTGCTATGAGATGTTACGTCACGTTAATTAGTTCATGCATTTATATAGACCAGTATATGTATATGTATCGTATACATATACTGGTCTATATAAATGCATGAACTAATTAACCTTACCTAACATCTCATAGCAGAGTCAAGACAAGTTTGTATAGCAACTTTATGACTGTAAACAATTTGACAGACAACGGCTTGATTCAGTAAAAAGTGTACTTATTAAAAATGAAAGGCCTGAGATGGAACAAAACAAGTATTCCAAATTTAAGATCTGCTGGAATTCCCTAAAAATTTAAAATTTGACTCTCTGACCATAGATGGGTCCGTAGGCCATATGGATTGCATGTCTAATTTTTATTATTTATTTCTTTTTTTTGTATTAATTACTATTGATTTCTAGCATTTACATATGTATTAACAGCCTTTTTCATAATTATTATGAATATTATTGAGGATATTGAAGCTCATTCAATAATAAATCAACTATATTTTGACAACGTTCCCAGATTTTTTTTTCCATTGTGATATCATAGCATAAAAACAGTATTTTTAAAAAATATTTTCCTAACTAATTATTAGACACTAAAATGTATATAATATAAATAAAAACTAGGGGGAACTCGAACAAAATTGCTAGTACACACACAAATTGGTTACAAAAAGTCTGTTTTCAAAAAACTTATTTCTTTTATTAACAATGCACTTAGTTGAGTATAGTTAAGCACTTAGGATTCTTACTCTGCTCCTCACTTCCCAACTCCCTGACGGGCTGTGACAGACTTTCGGGAGCTTCTAGAAAAGCCGCGATAATGATTCCATCAGCCCCACTCAGAAGGAATTAACGTTTTGGTAATTATTCCTTCCCCCCCCTCCTCCTCGCCGCGAGCCCAAGAATTAATTGATGAGTAATCCTCAGAAAGGTATAACTAATTTCCTCTAATCCTCCGACATTAGGAGCCGCCTCTAGGACCCGTCTTCCGGGCACGTACCCGGATAAATTTCAATTATCGTCCCATCGGAAGACCGCAATCCTGCTCGTTCGTCTGCAAATATTTGGAATTGCAATCCTCGATATATTTCATTAGGTATTTAATGATATGTTCGATATTTTACTATAGTGTAATAGAATTAATTTAACTGTGACCGGAATAGGGATTTGGTTTAAACTCATCAGCAAAATCGCATTAAAAAAAGATTGTTGATACGAAAATTTTAGTCAGGAGTTTATATAAAATGGCTCCGGGTTAAAAATGGCAGATATCACCCAAGACATGCCTCTCGTGACGGAAAAAATAAGAATTTAAATTTTTCATAAGAATTTAGGATTATTTATTGGATAATGATGGTTAGATTAGGGTAGGTTATGTACAAAACCAACTGTAACTCTGTAACCAACAAACGTCAGGTCAGAAAAAGAAAAATTAATTTTGTATTACATATTTGGCTTTATACTGGCTGAAAATAAAGTTTTTATTCTATGCAAGTTTAATTTTCTTAGTCTGATTTGTTCAATTGTTTTTGCTATTATTCAACCTATCAATTTATTGTTTTAGTCAGGATAATTACTTTAACGTTCTCAATAAATAATCATTTTGAAGAGCAAATTATGACTCATGGTAAATCAGAATACAAACATAAAAAAAATATTATAAACTAGATTGTAAAAAAAAAAAAAATTAAAATTAAAATCTGTACCGCAACAACCCATGAAGGGTCAGGGGTTCAGTATTTTATAAGAAAGTTATGTTACTAGACCAACGGTTGTGCAAGGAGGCGATTTTACCAGAATCACGCTCGACCGCCAGATTTTTACCCAATTAAGGGTATAAGTTTGTATAGATACTTTTAATTTAAAAAAAAAAGAATAGTGATAACAGATGATGAATCAATACTCAAATAAATGACAACCTATAAAATGTAAAAAAAAATAAAATTAAATTAAATTTGTAAATTTGTTATTAAAGATTGTAGTATACATTTATTATAATAATTTATACTAAAATTATTAAATAGGGATGACTATAGTGTTTCAGACCGATATTGTTCCAATATGCGTTATTAAAAAAAAGATAAAGAGGCTGTCCCAGGCAGTTAACCTGTGCAATAAGTAAAAAAATAATGCATTTTTACTTTTTATGTACATATTTTATTTATCAATATTATTTAATTTATTCCTTTTTGTCTTTTTATTATTGGTTTAAATATTTTTTAATATATGATATGAATGTATACTGCCTTAATACCAATTGTTCTGGAGTGTGGCGGAATGTAGTATTTTCTTAACACAATTTCGTATTCAATTCCTACAAACTACCTCAAGAAATTTAGTTGGTAAACTATAAATGAATGTACGGAATTTAACTATTTAATATAATAACTTAAATTAACTGCTTGATAAATAAAAAAAAATTATTGTGCGCTATAAACAGTTGATTGTAAGAATATAACGAATTACGTATCTTCTGAGAAATTCTGAATCTCTTTTATACACCAAAACGTTAACTACTTATTCAAAATTATCGCTATGTTAGTCGTTTTCAGAACTATCTTTTTTAAAAGGATAATATATATATGAAGCATTGAAAACCACTACGATGGATTGTATGGAACAACTTTGCTAATAAACTAATACATTATAATATTTATAAACCTAAAAAAAAAAAACTAAAATTATGAGCGTAGTCGATTTCCTTTAAATTCACAAAGACTTTCAGTGAAACAAATTTAACGTATATAGGATTTTAGTATTATATATATATATATTTACTATTGCTAAAAAACTTAGTATTTAAAATTATAAAATATAAACAATAATTAAAACAAAAATAGAAAATACGTTAATGTAAGATAATCCAAATGGTAGGAAGACATGGAACAACTAGCCCAGAGAACTCTAGCAGAATTCTGTGGAACTAACAACGCCATAACTTGTTGGTCTCTACAAGACCATTAAATAATATCGAAAGAATTGTCACTAGGATTGATGTGAATTAAGGAATATTTTCGAAAGATAAAAACAATGATTGGTGATAAATAAAATTTTATAATTAAAGTAACGACCTGAATTAAATGTAGAAAAATAATTTCAGAACAAATTAAAAACGTATTCCTAATAAAAATTTCATACTCAAAAGATCTAAAATGGTATCCAGTTTTATTTTTTACGATAACTGCTTGTTCATTTTATTTAATGAGGATTCAGAAAAAATAAATAAATAATGGATTAGGATATATTTAAATTAATCGCTTTTTTTTAAGACGGGTGGTTACAAGAATATATTTAACGAATTTTAAAAAATATAGGACACATTTGAAAAAAAAAATTAAAATGATTGTAATTAATCTTAGTTATATCATAAATGAATAAATGAAAAATATATAGAATTTTCTCAATAAAATGAAAACTTCTGAAATGTTACAATCGGATATAGATGATATTGAATATAAGAATTCCATGGCTGAATACATTACACTACATTTAAAAATAAAAATAGTTAAGGAGTAACCACTCACCTGAACCATTTTTCGTTTTTTTTTTATTTATTAATTATTGGAAACCAGTTTGTTTCTTTTTGAATTTTCCGTTCTTTGTTCCATACATTACCACGAAAAATAAAATTAAAATAATGTTTGACAGAGAAAAAAAAAATACAATAATGTATTGTTTTACGTTGAATGTGTGTTTACAGGCTTGATTCTTGTATATATTTCATTAATTAATTATTTTTCTGTGAGGGATATTCTGATATAAAAAAAAATTACCAAAAATTCATTTGATGTTTTTTTTCTTCTTTAAAACTCATGAAGCACTAATTAGTATATAAATATATTGGATTGATAACCGAAAATATATTATAAACTACAGATTAATAAATTAATAATTGATATAAATAATTAAGAGACCCACCTGTTAATACTCTGAGAGCTTCAGGTGGCGCTCCAGCAGCTTTTAGGGCTTCTTCCAGTTGTGACCTTCTCTTCATCTCCAGTTCCAATTGATCCTGAAGTCGCCGCCTGGCTTTCTTTTCTTTCCTCAACCTTTTCTGGTAAAGGGCTGTAAAAAAAATAATAAAATAATTATTAAAGAAACATTCAATAATATACCTATATATCTAAAAGCTATGTTAAGAATTACAATCTAACAATAATGGAAAGGACCCGTTTAAATAACTTGTGATAATGTGAGAAGTGGAGACGTAAAAAAGGATTAATTCAAAATTTCCAGAAACAAAATGCAAAATATGATTAATTCAGGTGATCGTTTTTTGATTTTTTAAAGCAGTCATTAGATTAGTAGTTTTTAAACTATACAAAAAACAAATTTGTAAAATAATTTTAAGTTATTCAGAATATAATTTTTCAAATAATAAAATAAATTAAGTGAATTTAAAAAAAAAAATGTTTTGCAAGTTTATAAATAATTATATGATAATCCAAGTCAACAAACTTAAAAATTGGTTGAGCCCTTTGATTAAAAATTGTTACAAACCTACAAATAAGTAGGTTATTAGACACCACTAAACATAATGGTCGGGCAAAAAAGAGGAAACTCCTGAACTTTTAATTTATATCCTCAATCAAAACTGTTGTGAATAAAAAGCCATCAAGACTTTAGCCTGTCCGTCTTGGGGTGGTACCGTTTTGCATATCATTCTGTCGAATTGGCAGCTATCGGCGAATTTCGTCAGGGAAATATTCAAATTTATTCATACGCAAGATGGCAAAGAGGGAGGCATTTGTGTAGCGGTGACAGTAGAGATGTAGGCATGACAAATGGAGCCTCGAAGATGCCGTATCTAGAGCTGGGATGTGTATGCACTCTATAAAACAATAGATCTTTTGTCTTGGGGACCACACGCGAAGCGGACGTTGACAGCATTCCTCACACCGGGTTAGACTCCAAAATGCTTCGGCATGCAACTTCATGAATTCACAAGATTAGATGTATGTAGAGAAAAAGGTTATATATGGAACTCCATTTTGATTTTAAGTCAATATTGCTCTACTATTGGGTTTAAACATAAATTTTTGCTCTAGATGGATTACCAAACTAACTATGCTAATAGTCATAACCTATCTCGACGAATTTTCAGTCATTATTTACCAAAAGATCATAGTTCTTAACTAAATTAAAGAATTCAAAATTGGATTATACACTTTTGGTGAGGGTATTATACACATAAAACATATGTATAAAAAAAATTAAATAAGGAGGAAACATATTAATGCAAGAATAAGGACGATCGATAAAGAAGGAGATTGATGTACTGTTGTTAAGGAAACAGTTTTACGATGGATATAGGTAAGAAATTCCAAAAACGATATAGCTCGAACGATGAAGGATTTTAAAAGGAATCAGTTCTATGAAAAGGGTATGTTGGGATCTTTTATTTAACAGGTGCCAAATTTTGCTCTGAATAACTGGTATGAGATATGAGAACGTCTAGGAATACCTAAATTGAATCTTAAAATTTTTAAAAAATAAAAAATTTCAATTTCTTTTCAGATTGTGTTGACAAGATAGTCCTCAATACCATCCTCAGTCCAAGTGGGAGAAAATGAGGGAGGATACTAGAAGATGGTAGCCGTTTCGGGGAAATGAATCATGAAAGATAATTAAAAAAGGGATTTAAACCGATGTGAATGGCTTTAGCATTTGCTTGATTTTCCGAGGTTAAGCGGTGAATTGAGGATTCCATAAGAATCACTTTTCAAAATGTTGCTGACCTCTTATAAAGGAATAATCCCAATATTATCCCAGGACATTTAAGGCCTAAAACCTTTTGAATGCAAATCATGAACGTTCATGGGAACAGTAGGATCTTATCGATCAGGATATGTAAGCACCTAATTAGAAGTCGAAAGTCGTTGGAACGAGACAAACAATATTAATTTGACTATTTGAATAAGGTAAACTTTAAAAGAAGACTTAAAAAATTCCTCATATACGTCGGCCTCTATTAGTAAACAGAAAGTGTGTTTCCCACTGTTATGAATGCATAAAAAGAGGAAAACACACATTGTCTCTAAGCATCTTGACACAAAAGGTTCGTGCGCCCATATGAGATCCTCTCGTAACCCCCTGGTTTATTTAAATACAATACATTTATACAGAGATAGTGCTCTTATCTCCTAGGGCAATTGATTGACATTATGCTGTCCGAGAGATTAGGATGGTTTTCCCTCTCGGGTCTGTTCGGAAAAAAAAATTATTCAAGTCTTGAAACGACCCTCGACATAGATAATGAATTAACATAATTATGTAGCGGAGACAAAGGATTGTGGGTGGCCTCTAGGCGCTATTAACACATCAGTCGGTGTCTGTATCTGGGCTAGTTCATCTCTCCCTCCATCCCACCATTATTTTATGAACAAATTGAACTATGGATCAAAATTAAATTAAATTCGTTTAACTAATACGATTCTTGTAAGAACTCCGAAAATAAAAACGCAACCGCCAAAAATCTATTAAAAAGTCTATATTAAATATTTAATTATACTGGTAAAAGAGGATTCAAAATGATAACGCTATGTTGTTTGTATTTAGTTTGAAAAAGATTAATATTTTTAAATATAAAATATAAATTTTATAATAAGTAAAAAAGATATAAAACAAAATATTTATTTTATTCTTCGTATGCCGGTGTTTATTTATTTTTTTTTAGAATCTAATAAAATTTTAAATGTACGAAACTATATTAGATTTTTAATTCATCAGATATTACTGGATTTGGGTGTATACGATGTAAAGATTCGATGAATATAAGTAAAAGTTTGATATCAATTTAGTTTAAAATAAACGTTTACATACACATAAATACTTTTATGTCTTAAATTTTTTATGATTGCCTGTAAATGTCTAATTCAGATATTTTTTTTCTTTGTTTATGTGATTTTATTACTCATCTTGTTGTCCCATAAGTAGTGTATGAAAAAATTATCCATTTTGATTTATGCACCAATAATGTTGATTTTTTTATCATAACCCCCTTTGATTAATCCAGGATTTCTATATTTAAAAACCTTATCAGGACGATATTGAATATTTTGAAAAAAAACAAAAAAACAATGTTTTTTTTTATAAATTTTTTGAGGTTTATAATTACTTCCATCATTTTCAATAAATTATTATTTATTCACTCATTAACATTGTACAACGTTTCGAGACACACCGTCCCATATTCATGTACTACAAAAACCTCATGATTTCACATGGGAAAATCATGAGGTTTTTGTAGTACATGAATATGGGACGGTGTGTCTCGAAACGTTGTACAATGTTAATGAGTGAATAAATAATAATTTATTGAAAATGATGGAAGTAATTATAAACCTCAAAAAATTTATAAAAAATTGACTCACCAGACTTCCTAGAGAGATAATCCAGAAAAAAACAATGATGTGAATTGATTAAAAATATTTTTGGAGATCGAACATAAGTAACAATCAAGCATTAAATTTTTATTTGTAAAAATAAATCTTATTACTATATTTAAATTCTTATCTTCCATTATTAAGGTGAGAAAATAAAATAAATTTATTTGTTTAAGAGGGAAAATATATTTAGGGAGATATAAGAGGATAATAATAAAACAAAAAAATTGATAATAGCAAACAAAACTCGAATGATATGAAGTGAAAAAACAAAATGAATAGAATAACATGTTGTTTAGATTAATTATACTTTAACTAAATGTACTATAAGTTTTAATACTGCCGGCCTCACTATTCTGTTGGGAATAATTTAGCAAGTTTATTAATGATGAATAAACGAAAAGAGAAAGTGAAAAAAGAGAGAGTAAAGGTAAAGAATGAAGAACATGTTAAAAACCGGGAGAAAAAATTAATTTTCGAAAAAAAATTGAAAGTAGTAAAACTACTCACTCGTACTCACTTCCCGGATTTCGGCACCAGTTATAACTGTTCCGGATTAGAAAAGGAAAAGGGACACATGACACACAACTCTTTTTCAGTATTTATTAATTGCTTTATTTGATGGATTTGAACTGCTTTATAACACACAGTGACCATCCAAAATTATCATTTCTATATGTTCAGGTCTTTAATACCAATCTACAATCAAAGTAATTGATCATTTCGAAATTTACCACCACCACCGATCCCATCATACGTTTTCATTTGAACTTTCCAACTAATTAAATTTTCCTTCATATATTTCTTCGAGTCCAAGCCGTGTAGGATGCTTGCTATAAAAAAAATAAATACGCTTCAACCAGAGCTATTAAATATAGTTACAAATTTATTCAAATGGTAAGGACATAAAGAGAATTTAGAACTGCTGGCGAGTCTCAAAACAAGATTTGATGGGTAATTAAACCCGGTTAAGATTCGGAGAAAAATTGCTCGGGACATGTCCTGGGTAATTTCTTTAATCGGCCCTAAATGTTTCCAGAACAGGTTCTGTGGCCACTGAATTATTTATGTATAAGAAGAAAAAAAAACAGTAGCTATAAGAATAAATAACACGTATTATAGAAAGATATTTCTGAATCGTTTTCCAAAACAACTTCCAGAATTGTAATTGGACCTCTGATGCCAATGACCTCCGGTGTTCTTTTTTATTTTTAATTTTATTTTTGGTGATGAGTCTCGAATAATTTTACTGCTTCAAGCGATTATCATTTAAAAAAAAATAAACATGTGGTGTGTCCACTCACTGGGTTTTCCTTACCACATAGTTCAATTTCATTGTTTTCTGTATCTTTGCTGATATTGGACTTAATGTTTTTTAAAAATAATTTAACTTTGTAGACAGTTTCATCATCTTTCAAACATTGGAGAAATTTCTGGAGATATATAGTTTTCGAATTATTCAGATAACTAATAAAAAATAAACGGATTACCAGTTATAGGAAATACTTAAAAAACCGGGGTAAAAAAATACAATGTACAGTATTTTGTATTTTTGTTTTATATTCGTTGATAATTTAATTCACCTTCACGTGATCATCATATAATTTGCTATTAAATTTATGCAATTGTTATAAGCTAGTTCGTGTGACGGTCAAGAGAGGAACAACATTTGTATTGAAGATTATGAAAAAGAAGTGAGGAGATAAATGAGGTGTAAGTAAGGTGAAAAAATCTCAAGGAGATAGATAAATAGATAAATAAAGAAAAAAATACACATAATTTTCTTACTCCTCTCTCCTTTTGATTTTATTTACAATGTTTTTTTTTGCTTTTACTCATTATTCACGTGGGACAATTTCAATTCTATTATTAATTACTCTACTTTTAATTAATATTTATATTATTTTTGAAATTTATTTTGTTCATTTTTTATGCAAAATTAGGTGTATATTACAAAGAGGAGAGAAAAGTTGGTAGTTAATAAATAGTTTTGTTTTTTCACTATATTTTGAGTCTTTTCTGATCATATTTCTACTATATATACTTAAATAAAATATATACTTTTGAGTTTTGCGCTTAATGAAATTATTTTCCTACATAATTTTCCTAGTCTTACTTTAGAAGTTTATTCAATAAATAAAAAAGTTAAAGGGTTTTAAGAAAATTATAATAAAATCGTTATAACCGTTTTGGCGCTGCAGTTATTCAAAAACACGTTTTTTGGCTGATGCCCATAGGGTTCACGAATGATACACAAGTCAGTGAACGAAATTGTACAAAAAATAAATAAATCGTTCCACCCATACAAAAAATAATTTTGGTAAAGATACTAAATATATAAAATATATAAAAATAAAGATAAGAAGAGAAATACAAAGACCAATGGTGGAAAATATGTTATTTGGACTCATGGGGGTCCGAACATTAGGATTGGTTAAAAACTGAACGAGTTAAGTGAGAGTATTATTATAAGTATTTAAATTAAATTAATGTAAGAATAGAATTAATTAAAAATAAATTATTTGTTGAGATCATCTTTTTATGGGGCGTATCATGGATACGGGTACGATACCATGAATACAAGTGGAATTTATTAAATTAAGATATCTAATGGGATTCGCTCAGCCTCGAAAAGATATACGAGTTTCTAATTATGCATGCAGAATCAACCTCTTTAATAAGTTAAAAATTATTCTAAATTAAAAAAAAATATCCTCCATAACACACAAAGCGTCATAAATACTCTTAATTATTTTACTGTCAAAAAATTAGTAGATCTAGCCCAATTATGGTAATTTTGTATGTAAAATTCTTATAATTACGTGAGAGCTGGAGGAGTTACACCTCTCTCTATGGGGACTGATGAAATTTTTTAAATTTCTCTCATAGCTAATGACGTTGATGAAGACAAGACGATGTGTAGAGTGCAGAGTGATAAAAGCGCACTCGAGTAGACTTAACCCAATCAAACTCATGCTCCCAACTCACATATTATAGTAATAGGACCAATTAAAGCTACTCAAAGATGGCTTCAGAGGGAGCGATAGATACCTCGATTTCAAGATAATGAAATTATCATATGGAGGAACTTATAATTCAAAGGGATGGTTAATTGCTAAATGCAATTCAAGCGTATTAAAATATTTTTTTAGAATTTTGGCTCATAAAACGATTCGGTTCGTCGACTAGTTAGTCTTCCAGTCGATTTTATTTTCAGCTCTATAATTGACTTTAAAATAACATAAATTGATAAAACTTTAAATTAACAATATTTTTTTTTCTTTATAATAAAATATTTAGATAATTAATATAAATCTATCAAGGTTTCAATATTTTCTTTTTAAAACAGGTATGAATGAATTAAAAATTATAAATATTACAAGTTGTAAATATGTTCAATATTTTTTGTTATTAATTTTTAAATTAAGTATTTTAATTAATCCTATACCACAGCGGATTTTCACAAATGCGATTTTTATTGTTTAAATATTAAAAAACTGATTTTTTATTCTTTAGTCTGAAATCATTGATTAATCAAATAATGGTAGTCATTGCACTTAAATCCTTCAAAATTAACAAATAACGAAAAAAAACGTATATCTCACAAATTTGTGAATAACATTTTTGTTTTACTTTTTACCTATGCTAGAACTAAATTTAAACATCAGAGCTAAATTTACTTAAAATTGCGAAGTTATCAATACTTATCAAATAATTATTGATACTTAAAATTCTTCAAATGTTTAACAAACAACTTCAAAGGTGATATTAATTGAGTGGATGTATAGCCGATTTGGAAAAAAATAGTAGTCATGTTCTTAAAATGTTTCCTTATTTCGAAGCTTCAATATCGAAAGCTATTGAAGATGTTACTTAAATTCAATTTTCATTATTTCCCGCTCATTGTACTCCCCGAAATACACATACAAGATTGCTTTTCCAAATTGAATCCATTGTTAAGATTGTAACACGTTTTAAATTAAATCTAATTGAATATTGTAGACTAAGAAAAATGACAATAATGGCGGTTGAATGGGTAACTAATTACAAGTACATTCACGTCCCGTTACAGTCGGCAAGATGGATATAAAAAAAGCCGATATAGTTTTGAAAGGTTTTCCCCCCTCGACAATAGACAATCCTGGTGTGGCGGTCACCATTGTACTCCAAGTCTTCACAACTCCTTTAATTATCTGTTATAATGAAGAGGAGGGATAACAAAGGTGCCTTCTGCCTTCCCATTGGTCCGTTGCTAGCTCCGTCAGGGCGCCCATTGGTCCAATCTCCTCCTATCGGCTTCTTTCATCGGTAGCGGCATACCTTTGATCTCGATCCATGATTCTGGACCACTCCTTGTAGCTGGTCATCCTTTATCTCTTCACAACCAATCAATTTTTCTTCCCTCTAGATATCTTGAACCTCAACACTCTAAGGGACGATTATCAAGGTATCAAAAAAGGTCTGAATGCGAACGAATAAAATAATTAATGAAAATGTCAACCTGTTGGAAAGAAATAAAAAAACTGGTCCTACGAAAACAAAATATTTAATTAACCTCAACGGGATTTAATTGAATAGGCAAGCGCTCCTTCACTTAATGAAAGGTTGCGGAACCTGATCAATCACCATCTTTTTTTTTCTAAATTCAGACAGGACCCTGTCCAACATTTCAAACTAGTCGTCAGAAAAATTTGAATCCACTCAAAATATTGAAAACATAAGTATATCATTAATTCAAATCTAAGAGATTTTTTTTTTCGCGTTTTACATTTACAATTTTTGAAAGTGGATAGTTAGTTTGTTTGATCTTGTTTAAAGGTGTAAAATCTTTTTACCATTGATACCTGTGTATTGTTATAATTATGGAGCTATACATAAACACACACACATTTAAGAAATTTAAGTAACCACTACTAAGCAAAATAGTGCCTTGTTTGACATAATCCTTATATTTATTTGTTTTTTAATGGCATAATCAAGAATTATTTGCTTCATTTTTATTTATAATGCTGACTGATTTTATCCTCTAAATGTTCAATTTAAATCACTCCAAGTTTACCAGCAATGTAAATATATTAATTCATTCTGATCATATCTCCTTAGACAGAGGTTTTCAGAATTAAAACAACTGATATTAATTGCGTTTCATTTATAGTAAAAATCAATATTTATATTATAATTATAGTATAATTGAATATTGACTGCTTAAATAGTAGTAATCTATGAGTCATATGTTATAAATTAGAGGTGTAATGCGAAGCCGTGACGTAAGAGTGTCGATAAACGACTGAGAAGAGAGCCCCACGACGGGTGCCAAATCCGAGCCAATGGCCTATTTCCGCAAGATATCCGATCCCTGCCTTCATGATTTTCCGATATCGCCGAGTATCTGCCCGGCCAAACTCCTCCAAACTCGATTATCCGGGAGAATAAGGAGTAACTTTATGATGGCCCGCTCATCCCCTATCTCGTCCCCAGTCGGCCGAATAAAAGATCCTGTCGAATACGGAAAACGTAAGGGTGTATGGTCTTATGATCTGATTCAATTTTGGTTCAGTGAACCGTGTAACCGAATATATGTATAGAACCGGGAGGAATTTTAAAAACTCGATCTGGTGTTATGATTCCGAAATGTTGTTATTGGAAGATTCCGAATATCACAGCATTTAGTCACTGAAATAGGATTTAATATGAAACTAACCAACGCTTTGTTGAATCTACCATCATATTGAGGACTAAACAAAAAGAAAATAGTATCTTCATTGCATACATTTACGTAGTATTTGTTTTTCTATTTGTTAAATCTATATAAAGTATTCATGTTACCAACGAAATGGAGCTCTGGTCACTCATTTATTAAGGCATAAGGTGGTCATTGATGATCACTTCACTCAAAATGGAAAGTTGAACAATCGCAAGTCTGAAGTACTAAGTGGAAGTTTTTTGAGTCGTGAGCTACTTGAGTACCAAATATTTTAACAGGGAATGTTATACTAACAATAATAAAAAATGTTGGGCAATAGATATAGAATAGTTTTAATTTATGATATCAATTTTATAAAGTATTGTTGTGGTAAAAAATTTTATTTACTGTTTTTCTTTTTTACTAATAGTCATGTTAATAATCATAAATATTAATTGAAATGAAATAAATATTTCAAAATGCTTAAAATTTTTCCTGGAGGTTAAGTATACATCGTAGAGGCAATACTTGTTTCTCAGTTATATTAATCTGCACATTAAAATATTTCTCGGCAGTAAATATGATAAAATACGTGTTAACAAAAGAATTTAGCCGACAATTCCTAAAAATTTTTAAATTTGTTTTAATTTTAATTATTCGGATTAATAGAAGGCCAAAACTGGCCCTGCGTGACATGAAAAAATTATTATACTCAAAATTAATAACACAGTAAATTTTTTTTTATTTCTTTGAATAGGAATAAAATATATATTAAATAAACAGTCTTATTATTCTATAAACCCGGTTCATGTACAGAACATATCAAATTTTTTTTAATTATAATTTATTTACTAGTTAAAAAGTCTCAATTTTTTTTACAATTCCACTTGCTAATATTTGTTGTTATCCATCATTCTTAAGACAATCGTAGAGGCGTAAGCACCATTTGAAAAAAAAACTAATTAAATTCACTTTAAGTTCGTTCTTCTGACTATTCTGTCAGACTCGTAGTTATGGAGTAATTTAGCAATCATTGAGAAAAATGATTACAAAAGCAGTAAGGATTATAAGTAATAAATGAAGGATTTTTTATCATTGGAAGTATAAAATTAAAATTTAATAATTAGAATAGTACACGATCCATACTGTAAATTGTGATGAGAAGTTCTGGTAGCTTGAAAAATTCAATTCTTGTTCTAGCCCAACATTTAAATAATTACACAACTGTCTGTCTGCCTGACTCAAAAATAAGACATTTTGATTTTTTTTTTTAATTTTTCACTCATTATGTTCTGCGAGAGATACGCTATGTCATTTCCAAAATGGCAATTCCACCCACGGAACCCCCCTCCCACATTTTACAGCATTAAGTATCCAAGTTGTCCGCCTAAATCACTAATGAATGTTAATACTGCAAAGTCGTTACCAACTCCTTCATCACGAATCGGACCCGGAATCTCCAGTTGGGGCTATTAGAAAATTATTAATGGCATCTATGCAAATTGTATACTGATGAGAGCAAGGCACCTGAGATCAGGCCATTCTAAACAAGTACTCCGAAACTCGGGAAATACATTAATCCATTAATCTATCTAACTATTAATCCTTTATGGGAGTTTCAATAAATTTAATGTTGATAGCTTGGAAGGAGGGGTTTACCATCCATTTGTTATTGGGAAATACATTTTTTTACCTTATCAGTTACATTATCATCTTTATATCTGTTCATAATTCAATACTTCGTTTTTGATTGCAATATTTTATAATGTACACTATTTTGAAGCATTTTATTTCAACTATCCAGTTTAACTGGGTGGACTCATACCCTTAACTTGTATCTCTTTAAATCCAACCCGCTTCTACTATTAGTTTATTGCCAAGATCTTTCCGTGTTTTAGATTATATGAATGATTTCATGATATAATTTTTATTACATGTTTTAAAAATATATTTAATTAATTAGTGATTAGTTAGTAAATTGATATAACTATTTGTTTTATTAATTCGGCATAATTTATATTATTTTTTTATTAGTTTTGTAATTAACAGTATTTTTAATATATTTTTTTATTGTATGCACTTCTCTAATATTATCTTTTTAGTTTTTTTCATTTTGTAAACTCAAGACATTTTTAAAGTCAAAAATGTGATTTTTCGTTATGGGGAAAAGGCCAAAAACGTTGATGAATAAATATATAGATAAAGAAACGGGAAGGAATTTTCACAAAAATACCTGATATAAAATATTATCTGGAATAATATCTATATCAAAGATAATTGCTTCTAAAACATTTCTAAATTGCATTCTTCAACTATACTTTCATAGACCAAACCACTAAAGCATGTTTTATTTGGAAGCCACCATCTTTTCCTATTTTACTTTTCATTCGTTGGCAGGTTCTGAAATAGATCCTTGGGACAAATTCAATGTTTATTTTATAAGAAAGCGTCCCATGAGTATCCAATTCTGCGGATTGCGTAAATGAGAACACAACGACCAACGGAGGGGTAGCAGGTAGCAATCTCGCGCCCAAAATAGAGTTCTGTTAAAGATCATCTCCTGGAACAGCACCCTCTTAGCGACATAAAGAGCGGGAGCAAACAACATAAAGCAAATTGTGGTATTAGATTTTTATGCAGAGGTGCGTCGCCTATCAAATGAGATAAAGCGGAGGGGGTGTTAGGAGGGGAATCCGTGTGTGAAATAGAAGTGAGGGGAGGAGATCTGCTCTTGTATACAGGTAACACTGCCATCAGAGCCATCTCACAGTTATGGTGATAACTTGTCTTAAGGGTGGGTCGTAAAAGGAGGCTCAAGCGGCCAATCAGCTGTATTCACACTGTGTCTGATTAGTTAGGCTCTGAGGCGTGGTTCGATCCCTTGCAATGTACACTCGTAAACATCTCAATTACATATCACTATCGAGGTGGGTCATGAATCCCTCAATCCGTCACAATCAATGGATCAATGACTAATATAGCTATTTCATTACTGGAAATCTATAGAACCCTCATTATGTATCCAAAATTAAAGAAAAAAAAGGGAAGGTTTCTCATTAAAACCATGTTATTTTCATTACAAGCCTGCGAATAAGAGCTATATATAAACTTTTTTAGGATAAATCATATTGAATTAAAAAAAAAAAAGTAACTGCACTAAATTAATTGTAAAATAACTAAATTTGATCCAAAATAATCATATAATTTTGTGAGTTCTAAAATGTTTTAATTTTTACTGTAAGAGATGTTAATGTTTTAAAGGAGATGGTAAGAGTGTAGATCAGGAGTGAAGGACAATAAAATATGTGATACTTATTTTATTTTACAAATTTTACTAGACGAGGAAAGATTGCAATTAAAATCATAATAAAAGTGATAAAGAAAACGAATTAGGAAAAACAAATTTTTTTTATATGCCATTTTTATTCTCCCAATATTAATTTGAATTTCTAATAATTTAACTAAATTTACTAATCAGATTTTCATATTTCTTAACCATTCTAATATGTTTTTTCTCTAGATTTAAGTATCGTAATATTTTCAATACCAAGGTATATTATTGATGAAATAATATCAAAATTGTTTTAAATAATTTTTATTTAGAAATGATAATATTATAATTATATTTAAATGAGAGGGTATCATAACCCCTTGAATACCATTTAACGTTGCAAAGTTAACAATAACTCAACAATAAGTTTTAAAAATTTCCTTAAAAAATGATGAAATAAGTCCTAAAAAATCCTGTGAAGCAAAAACTATGATTCACAATAAATGTCAGATACGTTTTCCGACCGAGTAATCAAATACTATTTACCATTTTAAAAAAAAATTTAATTTGAATAAAAATAAAATGAGAAATAGATTTATTTACTCTAGATTAGAGAGAATACTCAGTCATAAAAGATTAAATTTTACGACTAGAATCATGTCATAAACAAAAAATCCAGAATTAAAATTATGATAACTATGTAAATTTCAATCAAAAGTTTAAATAATAATAATGAGTACATCTCCTAGGCTGTATCTCTCTTTTATTAACATCTAAATTTTTCTACTAAATTTTTTTTTATTCATGTTCAGGATTGACGCCTGTGCATTTATTATTCAAATTTATTCATTTATAAACAGTAGGAAATATGATAGCTTATTATAATTTGAACGTAAAAAAGCCTTATGAATGAGAGGTTTATTCGAAATTGTATAATAAATATCCGTGTGTACCCAAGAGTTAATTGATAAAAACAAGGAATAAATAAACAAAAAAAAAAAGGCAATGTCTCGAGATAGAAACATAATACACTCGAGGTGTCGAATTCGAACTGAAAAGGACTTCCAGCCAAATTGTTAAGAGAAAATAAATCCGGCGTGGCATGAAGGATGTGACGTTTTTTTCTTTTATCGAAGCGAGGTACAATAAAGAAAAAAGACGGCTGGTGCAAGAGGGAGGAGGAAACGCCCAACGCGGAGTAAGACACCTGATAGGATATTCGGTTTGAGTAATATCGTTCCTCAATATCTGATATCGGTCGTCAGGAGTCAATCCTTGCGGTTGCCGGCTCTCATAACCTCATTCAGGTTGAGGGGAAGTTGCCTTGAAATAATCCTATTAGGTTAAAATATGTCATTCAAAAGGTTTTTAAACTTATGTTTTTCAATAATAAAGTAAATGCATGATGTTCACAAAAATCTAAAAATTTTAAAAAGGTTATATTGAATAAAAATTAAAAAAAAAATTCCTACTTGCTCTGAATAGTATACAATGTAATAATTATATAGAATATTTACAATAGAATCACTAAAAAGCCGCATTAAATAGGTCGTGGTGCGAGAAGCAGATGGGATGATTACATTTAATTCTGTAGCAGTAAGTTTGGACGGGTTACAGCTGTAAGCTTATAGGCTTATTCACAAAAATTTATGGCGCAAAGGAACGGAGGAGTAACCCAAAAATATCAATCAACCCTTGATCAATAAAAAACTTAATCAATCGGAAGATAATAATAATACATCTTCATATCTGTTATATGAAGATATAGGCTCACTCCATTGGACGGTCAGAAGTCTTATGGTGTAACAGCAATAACGTAGAAAATAATTTTTTTCTGCTATTGACCATAAAAAAAAAAATTCAAATTATTAGTGCTCATTATTTATGACTGTTTACGAATCCGCGTTGTGGAATGCTCGTTTCTAATGATATTTATTGTAATTCAGACTTCTTTATATGAACTTTTTGTTGAGTATTGATTATAATATCCCATTGAATCCTACACTTTACTGAAAAATCTTGTGTATATGTCCGTGAGGTGTTGAGGATGAAACTTAGTGAGATAAGTAAAAATTGTTCTTGAGGAAATGACTACACTCGAAGCCGCAGATGAAGATTAGCCGCCTCAAAGACATCCAATCAGGACATCCATTACAATCGGAGTGCGGCAACCGTGCGCTAAACCGCCGCAGATTACGGCTCGGGGGTGTTTATCCAATGAGCGCAAGGCGTAAGATGGCTCTGTCCTAATGCTATTACTGCCGCGTCCCCAGGGGCCCCCTCTCCCGTTCTGGGAGATAAAAAAGAAATGAAGGAGAAGCGAAAGATGACAATAAAAATTCAACACCCCGGCTAATTCGTTTTCTGCCCTCACCGGGTAGAGAAAAAGACAAGGCCTCCGGGTATTTAAAGGAGGATAAAAAGATGGAACACTGGAAGCATTAAAAAGAGATTTGGCCTCTTTAACCCCGAGAACAACCCTTCCTGGAAGAGGGTCTGGAAAAAAATAACAATATGACGTCACCGGAGAATAATTTGATTTCTTCTTCAACCCTTCCTCTTTCCTTTGCTCGGACCCTAAATTAATTTCGCTGACCGCTGGATTCTCTTTTTCACCGTCTTTTCCAATCTAATTTCGTTCCGTTTTCAATATCAAACCCCCTCACTTTTTTTTTCGTTGCAGCCAATTTGCATTTATTCTTAGATTCACCCTTTGCAGCGCTATATACCACTCATTAAATACAATATTATTATCCTGCAAAGTACGACCTAAAGTATTTATATTTTAGATACCAATTATTGCATCAATTCAAATTTGTAAAACAAAAAATCTCAGTGGGCACATTATGTAATACAAACGAACAAATATCTCTCCCGTTTAACAATATTTAATTTGCAGTTGCAGCCCTACCTCCTATGCCATAACCCCTGATGAAGACCTGAAACTCAGGTCGAAACGTCGGCATAAAATAAATAAATATGGTTTTGTTTATTTATGTTGTTCTTTGTTGACCGCACCCCCCGACAAACTTCTCCAAACAATATTTAATGTTGGTTAGATTTAATTGTATTGTATTTATTATTTAATTTATAGAAATTTGGTGTGGGTGTGATCTCAGATTTATAATGGTTTAATTTATATTATAGTATGTAATACCATACAAAAAAGAAAGAAAAATATTTTTAGAAATAAAAAATAAACCTACATAATTCATTATAACTGCTGCCTTGTTTGTTTTTTTTACAGTTTCTAAGGTTAATGATAGTGTCATGTTTTTTTCTTCCATTATTCTTACAATTTTATATAAAACATTGTCATCCGCTCTTGTAAAAAATACATGTTTTGGAGTTAGATAACTATAAAAATGATCGTTTTCAAAAACTTGAAAATTTACAAGCCGAAGACTTGTTAACATGATGAGCAAAGATGCCTAAAAAACTGTTTAGCTTTTGCGCATTACCTTCAGCTTATCAAAAAAAAAAAAATAATAATTCATTCAAAAGTATATGCCAATAACAATAGAACTTAGCTGGTTCTGACTTCATAGATATAACGAATTTCCTATCAGAATAGTAAGTAAATAGTGGAATTAAAAAATAATAATTAGACTTTTTTTTAAGTAACTTATTTAATCGTGCCAACGTTTCGGTCAGAATTTCTAGCCTTCAGAATAACAAGAACAAAACAAGATAACAATATTTTTAGCCTGATGAAGGCTAGAAATTCTGGCCGAAATGTTGGCACGATTAAATAAGTTACTTTAACTTATTTGTGTTATATTTCGACCGCACCCATCAACCATCTTCTACTTGTGTAAGTCATCCACGGTCAACTATATCTCATGATTACACATTTTTTTATCTTTAAAACTTTATCGGTCTATATTACGCGGGATTCATATAAAAATGCATTATACAGTCTAAAAGCAGATTTTTTTCTTTAATATAATTTCAAGTTAATGATTAAAACTTGATAACTTACTTAATACCATGTAGGGTCTCCATGGTAATAAACAAATATGATTTCTCTGTGGAATGTAAAGTAAGGGAAAACCATGAGACGGTACCAAATCGGCTTACCACTGAAGGAACCCTTCCCTCTATTATTTTAATTATAAAACAGGACTTGAAGGGGATTTGCAAGGGAATGAGTACTTTGGGGAGGGTTAGCTGGGAAAATATAATTATTAAATAATATAATTGTTTCGTCAATAAATAAAATATCTTGTCCCGTGCTTCAAAAAAAGACCAGGGAAGGCGAAAATTGTGGAATTTTTTGTTATTTGTATATCTGTTATTTATTTAAAACTTTTAGGAATATCGTAGTGCAAATAAAAAATATAAAAAATGTGTCCTTGCCAAGATCACACAACCCAACGAAGTTCAATCCGTTCAAATCCGATGTGTCTATTAATATTAAATTTAAAAAAAAATTATTAAATTATTTTATATTTATTTATTATTGCATACAATGAGAAATGTTTGTTTTGTTGAAATAATTTTTTTTTTCTTTCAAGATTCGTCTTTTAAGTATAGGGTTTATGAGGATAAGACCTAGCTGATAATAAATATCATTTATTAATATATATCATATCAGACATGCCGAGTTTAATGATAATCGTTTAATCGAGTTATTTAAGAGAAATTCAATAAAATGTCCCAGGAGACCTCAAAACATGTATTACTGTCGAAAACCTGAATTCGAAATTTCGCACGGTCGAAATACTTTCCCTTATTATATATTCAATATATGGGTAAGTGAAAGTAATATAAAATAAAACATATAAATATAAAATATTTTTATTATATTTGGTTTTTTGGTTATTTATATGGAACCATAAATGATACTAATAAATTTGTTAATTTTAATGAAAAATACATTTTATCCTTAATATTTTAAATTATATCTATTTGTATATAAAGATATTTTTTAATTTCATTAACGATCATATAAATCGCTAAGTAATAAGTTTTAAGATAAAGCCAATGAAGTTTAACTAACGGACCGGGACAGTGGGAGGTTAAGTAAGGACCGAGAGAGAATAGAAGCCATTAGGTGGAACAATTGCAGCTCCTAATCCCAATCCCTACATCAATATCAGCTTCAAAGACAAAGCCAGGTCAATTTCCATATGTACACAGGTCTCACAACACCTCTATAATATCTCTTGTACCTTCCTGTATTTCAAAGCAAGATATGCCTTGATACGCTGCCCAATAAACACTATTCCAACAGTTTTAGAAATATAAAAACTAGTTCTTTCAAAAAGTCTGAAAAGTCTGCAAGTTCGAAATATTGTATCTCAAAAACTATTATATCTAAACAGACAAGTTGTATAGACATGTAAGTTGTAATAGACAAGATTGAATTTGTTGGTAAATTTATAAAATAATATTAGTCAAAAAATCGATCTTTGTAAAAATTGACAAAACCTAAAAAATAATCCATAAACAGAAATATTTCGCACTTTGATCACTAAAAAACAAAACAAAAAACTTTTAATTATCCTTTTGTTAACATCCTTTTGGTTGTCTGGACAAAAACAGTAGCTAATCTTGCCATAAGCGCAGTTAGGAGACAAAGGGTGCTATCCACTATTCCGAAGTGGATCCCTTCCAGACTAATAACACTTGAAGAGGAGTTGCCTACAGGACTAGTTGAGATGCGACACGACAGGGCAGCATATTGTCGTTAGGGGTTGGAGACCGGCCGGACCTAAGGGGTAGGTCTTAGAGTAGCGAGCGCCACCTGGCGACGATGTGCTCTCATTAGTATGGGGCGGATCGGAGTGTCGTTAAGGAGGACATTCCCTCTATGGCCGTATTCTAATAGCTTATTTACGATCGGCTCTGCCCTTTGAATCCGAAGCACCGCTATCTATTTCTTGCTACGAGGAGTGTGACTGTTAGGCACGTCGTAAACGCTCTAGGTTAGAGATAGGTCCTTTATTAGTTGTCAATACTGATTAATATCATTTCCGGACTGGATCCGCTTCGTTCATATTATTTGTTCCACTTACAGGTAAATACCAAATTAATTGCCGAACAAACTGTCTGTTTATTAAAAATAAAAAAATATATTGCACAAGATCCTTACTGTTCGATAACCTATTTTCAGGTAAGTGCAAGACTGATAAATGTAGAGATCTTCATGATTGAGGTCAGTCTTTTGAATGATGACTTTCATTCCGACTCACCGTATAGAAAGAGTGCTTAACAATAATTCTATATAGTCACATTTTTCCATACAAGACACGATATTAAACAAATGACCTCTGTAAGCAACAACATCGTTAAATCAATTATTAAGTATATCAGAATGTATAAGCATATGTAAACAAAAGGTCTGAAGTGAGCTAGCCAAACAAGCCTGCTGTAGGCCAATAGTGAGTAACATTAGCCGAAGCGCACAGTATCGTTTTACGAAATCTAGACCCTCCTTGGCGATCTCTTCAGCCCCGTCAGAGCAATATACCGAAGACCTACCTGACACAGTTTCGGATCCGAAACCTTTTTTCATCGGCTCTTTCTTTATTCCAAGTATCTTTTTTCTCCTTTGGGTGGCCTTCCTTTGTCAGTTCTCCGTTTCCCTGTGTGTCCCGACTGTATTCGGTTACTGTTTCTATCACATCTTTCTGTTGCGGCTTCCAACCTGTATCGGGTTACGGTAAGTTTTTGTTTAGTTTTCGTCCATTTTTCGGGAATATATTAGGTCGCTCCTACGTAAGGAGATGCATCGAGGGTGAAAGCATATTAAAAGTGAAAAGTCATTCATTGGAAGTCTGGAGAAGGAATTATATAAATTGGCTTTTAGGAATTTTGAATGTTTTTAAAACTAAGAAAATTTGTGTAGCGACAAAGATTTTGCTGAATATAACAATATCAACAATGAGATTATATTATAAGTTGGTAGTATAAAATGGGTCTCCCCACATTATGTGCAATCGATGTCTCATATAACACGATGCAGTTGACAAATGAGTCCGGTTGCACTTTTACGCCAACGCTCAATCACTCGACTCATTTGTATGCTATTGTGAAATGAGGCTGGACTTAAGTTATGACTACCCGAACCAGTGGGCAGGACAATGAGAACGCAGCATGAGGTTCTCCTTTAGTATTTATGTCCCAGTCTCGCTCTTATTGTAGCGGGTCTAACACGTTTATGGCACGCGAACCACGCACCTCATGCACGAGAGATCAATTTTTAAATTCCGCCAACAATTCCCTCATCTTTTGTTTTTATTTTCCTTTTAAATGACACCGAGACCCCTGGGTTTTATTTTCTCCCCTTAGGCTGTGAAGTGGGTAATGGCTTTCGTTATAAAAAAAAGAATAATATCTACCATGCCATCATAATTGATGTTTCAGCAATTTATTTTATGAACCAGTATTTGATGGAATTTATATTAAATTAAATAAAGAAAAAAAGCGTTAATTGGATCTAAGAATCTCGTCCTATGTTTAATCTTTATATCTCTTCCATGGGGAATTGTAGGGTCTCAATATGATAATGTACTATGACTACCTCATCATGAAATATACCTTTTAATTTCTAGCTTTCAAATATTAAAGAAAAAAGAAATTCACTATTTTTTTAACATTTACCTTCAAATCTAAATAGCGTTAAAATGATGTTGAATTGGTGATGTCATTTATTTATTAGTGTAAAGCTACTGTCTCACTTTTAATCTGATTCTTTAAAATTTTTTATCTTACCTAGTCTTATATACGTCATCTAACTTCGTGAAGCTGCAATTCATAAAGTTTTTCAATGCCACGAAATGAAAGTAAAGTGAATGATTACTTTATGTTTGATTTTTTTATTATGAATCTCTTAAAACAAAGAAACTAATAACTAACGGTCTTATTAACTAACTTTTGTATTTATTTATTTTATTTTTTTCATTTGATTCCTCAGTAATTAATCATTAGTTTAATACTTTATTAATTTTTAAAATATCTCGATTTATTTTAATTTATTAAGAAATTTTCAGTATATTAGTAATTTTTTCTTTAGATATTTTTTATATTAAAATATACGTCAATTATCTGTAATTTATTGACAGTTTTTTTTTCTTATTTATATTAATATATTTTCTAGGTTTATTAATTTACGCCAAAAGTATTTTTTATAGAATTTAATTTAAATAGTATAATTATATTATTTTTGTGTATTTTAAACTTACATCTCGTGTTCTTTTTCAAGTTTAATATATTTTAGTTAGTATATTTTTTACTTTTCTTCTGTACACTAAGAATATTTCTATTTTTCATGTTTTCATTCTTCTTTGTAATTGTTGTTTTCATTTTATTGTATCTAACACTTTGTTTGTTAATTTACTAAGTAATCCAACTCCCTCTGTATGTCTCTAGTCTATAAAAAAATATATATAGTGTCTAACATTCAACCCAATTAGTTTGTTTGAAACAATCAACTCGGAAGCATAATATCCAAGAGTTTTCAACTTAATAAGATCCAGTAGAGAGAGGGGGAGGCTGATTCGAGCCGCAATGACAGCCGACATAACAGCGTAGGTGATTGAGGATACGACCAGAGGCAATGAAGAGGATCTCAGGTGCAGAGAGAAGACCGTTAGTGCAGCAGCTAATGCCACCCTAACTACACGACATTAACCTCAGATATGAGCTCCCAATTTATGCTGATTCCTCTGTCTTAGTGAGGACCAGCTGTGGCCCCCCTCGTTTTAATATTTATAACTCCTCGTCAGCCACTCTCTTCTGTCCTTTATCCCATTTGGCCTAAGTAGTCGGCCCCATCTGCCCTAGGGATAGTATTGCTTTCATCATTTCTTCAATTCGCTTATTGTATCATCCATTTTTCTCTGTGACTTCTCCTCGGTGTCGCCAGGCCAGGGCAGACTCCCCTCCTCGAGCATGGAGGAGCATAAATTATAAAGCGAAGTTAATGGAGCAGAGAGGGTTGATTGTTACTTGATCTTTCTCAAACCTATCGGTTCTTCCTTTATTCGAAATATTTCAATTGTGGGACTGTATGTCTAGGGAGGAGACTACATGAAGTAAAAGTCAGAAAAAGTTCGAAATTGCGATTTATGCTAATTTGATTGCCCTCATAGATAGATTATTTAATCTATCATGAAAAACAAATAAATGTCAAGTAGAAAGAAAACGACTTGTTCCATATATTTTCGAAATTTCTATTTCATCATCATCTGTAGGTTAGTGACATGAAGTCAACAATACTGTAAACGGTAAAGAATAGAAAAGCAAGAATTAAAAAATACAACATTCAATGAAATCTTATTTAATAATAAAAAATACAGAAGAAATCTTCAGAAAAGTGTGTGAACTAAAAGTTTTTAGAAACGAAAGTATTTTGTTGTGGAATAAAAACGCAGTAGTAACAGGGTTTTATGAGAAAATTGTGCGTTTTTGCGTGTAAAAGTTTAATTTATAACAGACAATACAAAATATATATAAACTAAAAATAAAAATTTATTGTTGCTTTAAATCACTTATACGATCCATATTTCCATAGTACATTATTTAACTATTGAATTATCCTATGTCTTCAAGATAAAATAATTATAAAAATAATTTTATAAAATAAAAGATTTAACTGTAACGTTAATAATATATTATGACATATTATTATAAAGTCCCACTCTGAGGTTGTATAAATCCTTAGTGAAGGACTTACTGAAGGAAGGACTTAAGGAACTACTATTTGTATGGTATTTGCCTCAAAATAAGTAAATATTTTATTATTATTATATTGTTTATTTAGAGAGTTTTAAAACATTTTAAGATTTAAAACAATGTCAAAGCTATATATTTTTTTTTTACAGTTACCGTAGCTATAAATAAAATTAATTGCTATATAATTAGTTGCTTTTAATTTTTCTGTTAAGGTAAACATGAATTTTAAGCAGAGTGGAATAGGGAAGGAAACCCCAGATTGAGGAGAGCAGTGCGGTAAGGACACAAGTTGGAGGAGGTAGTCAGAGAAATGTTCCCAAATGTGAGAAGTTTATCAGGAGCATGGAGGTGGACCCTCGTGTTAATCTTGTTTTATTGCGGGCAAGAGACGAGACCTTAATCGCGTTATTTACTCCTCGCAGTATATTGGCCATAAAGCTCCCGTAGCTAGGAGAGTCCCCAATATCGTCACCCGGGGGTACCGCCGACCAGTCAATACCCAAGTCCTAGCCTAAATATACTGCCCTCTCTCTCAAACCTACCGCCAAATTAAATGCCCTTTGATTTACGAAGCTCCTATCTCCCTCGACAGGAAGGAGACTCTCTCTGGGCAAAATAAGACAAATACAATATATACGACCGCAAGCCACAGTTAATAATAATTATAAGCTCCTGGTAAAAACGATATCCCTGATTTATAAGGACACTCCTCATGGAATATAATTTCTTGAATGGGAGGGAGCCACGGGATGGGAAAATATTATTGAGCCGTCTCGGGCGATATAAGACTTTTTTCCAAAGAGCCATCAATTACTCGAAATGCCTGTTGACACCTTTAATAAGCTGTGAAAACTTGGCGCGTTAATCTTCCTTACCTTGGTCAAGTGACACAAGTGCCGTCCGAGATTATGCCATCCGATGTTTTATGACGTTATTATCCTTCCATATTGTAATGTAATGTAACGTAATTAATTGTTCTGTGTTTGAACTGCATTTTATTTCCGAACTACTATCAGTAAGTGAAAGAAAAAAAAATTTAACTTTCTTATTAGTAGAACCCTTATTTTTTAAAAAAATATATAAAAACAATTAATATTTATAGAATAAACAAAACCAATAACTGACTTATATAATAAAAACATAATTGAAAATAAAAATAAATTAATATAATAATGATAGCAATAAAATAAGATAAATATAAAATACTAGAAATTTTACAGTCGTAAATTTTGATTTAATTTCAGACAATCTATCCCAGGAGTTATTCATTTTAATATTTATGGACATAAAAATGTATTTACAGCAGTTTCAATTCCTGTCAAATTGAAAACTCAACAAATGTTTACATTATGTTTATTTTTTTAACTGAGTCGAGATTATTTTGTAAAGCTCTTAAAAAAAATGATTAATTAATAATATTTTTAAATAAATAATAATTAAAAAAGATTTTTCAACCGTCGTCATGCTTCAAAAAGGAACTAAAATGGAACACGTGTACAGGTTTAATTTGTATGATATATGAGAATTACTGTTGATTTTGTTTACTGGAATGCAATTTTGTTCTTTATGTTAATGAAGTTGGTGCTATGGCCCGATGTAGTGAAGAAGAAATTTGTCCCAGAAGAAATTCCCATCTAAATTCGTTTTCGTTTTACTGTTATTTCTTTTTTACGTTATTCTTTCTTTAACATTGAGAAATAAAGTATAAATATTTCGCAGCAATTGTGTTATTATAACAAATATATTCACCCCATATCGACATCACTATCGCCTGCCCAATTCCTTCCCAAATTCGCCAGGGTAGGTGGCGCCGTCAGCAAAGGGAACCGAAGATAAAATATCTTTCCAGTGGCAATATGTTACACAGGTAGGGTGGCGTAATTACCAAAGAGCATGTCACCTTTGGAATGCCGATATATGTACCATCGGGAGGGTGGATGGGATAGGTTCTGTTAAGAACACTCCCGCTCTCTGGAATCTTTCCCTGATAATTAATGGCATTCCAGTTCCACATTCTCACACGCTTCGGAATCCACGGCAGCGGTCAGGCATGACTGCCCTCGTCAAAAGGGGTAAGATGGCATTTCGCCTATTTCTTCATAAAGTCATCCGCGGCCGACTTAGCGAATGTCGTGGCTTGGAGTCTTATGGAGTAGATGTAATGGTTATTACTTCAATAATTGGTATGTATTATTATTATTAAAGATGAATCTCTAAAATTTTAAGACACTTATTCAGATTTTTTTAAAACTTTACAAGAAGCGGTTTGAACGAATTTTTCCTTTCGGATAGAAATAAAGAAAGCTTTATTATAAACATGTATCTTCCTAACAATGGGATTAAGACATATGGCCGTTCGAACAATTGGTCGTAGTTTCAAATCCGGCCCGGAGGACCACTTGTTTAATTGTGACAATGCCTGTCTTGAGGGATATTATCACAATGAATTGCTAATATTGCTTATGCTGGTAAGAAAGTTTTGTGGATTGTATTTAAAGGAATACTTTGTAGTCTTATCCAAAAAAAAAAAAATACAACTTTATGATTATTACAAAAACTAATACAAATAAATTAGGAAAACAACCAAAATGATATATATAAAAATATTAATTATAAATATCTAATTGAAGAATGAAAGAAAAAAAAGAAATTTTTTTTGGAATTAATAAAATAAATAAATAACATAGTTAATGAAAAATGATTTAAGAAAAAACAAAATACTAAGTTAGTATTCCTAATCAATGCGGTGGTACCTTATTGTGTTCCTCGGAGGTAAAGCATTAAAGTTCATAAAATAATCCAATAGCCATTCGTTGTTTTGTTTTTAGTAAGAGTTTGATAAGAAATATAACTAAGAAAATTATATTTCATAAGTTGCCAACATGATTATTCGAAAATTTTCCCAGTTTGACGCAATGGAAATTGCCTCTCTGCCGTAGAAGTTATCGAGGTGTTGGATTTAAAAAGGCCTTAGATACCATGAGCGGCAGAACCCAATATAGCGGCCGGATGATCTTTCAGGAATACTAAAGAGATGGTTTGATTAAGGGTGATGGATGTTCTTCGGGAGCGGCTCTGGCTACTTCAAAGATCTTTGGGATGATCAAAAAGATGAAGAAGAAGTAGTTGGTCGTGGTTGAGCACCTTACCGGAGGATTTCGTACTTCTTTTGTAGTTGGATGAGCTGATGGGTTCCCGGTGGAGTATTAAATTTTAATTCATAGCTTTCATTTTTGCTGCATATTTTCCAGTCAGATATTATATTCATGATTTCATAACACTCATAATAATTTCATTTTGTCAATATCATACATAAAATGTGTAAAGATTGCATGTAATATTTGATCGTTAATAGCAAAAGAAATATGGGTAAGATGTATAAATCACATGAGGATTTTCAGCTTGTAATTTTTAAAAAATAATTTTCAAATATATCGATAAATTCTCTCTGCAAAGTTCCGTAAGTAACATTCAAAAGATCGTTTATAAGAAAATTTAAAAAAAATCTAGCAAACTCACACTGTAAAATATAAAACTATATAAGAATATTTTTGTTTAATTTTATTCGTGACATCTTTTATTATATACATATCTATATAATCCATAGATATTTATATGATTTAATATTATAGTAACGTTTCGGCCTTTTCCTTAGACCAGTAGATATAGTAAATGAGACTAAAAAAATTAAAACAATAAATTACAGCAAATGCTTCTACGGAGTATTTATGATACCAAAGCTAAAAATTTTCTGTCTTTTTTTTCCATGACTGAGTAGAAGTAGAAAAAAATCTGGAAAATAACCAAAGGTAAAAAGGTACTGTTTGGCCAAGAATGTCAAAATTAATATAGAATGTACAATTAATATAAAAACAAAATTATTCTTACATAGTTTTATACAATGTGAGTTTAATGAGGTCCGAAAGAAGTAATAGTTGGTGTGAATCTATTCAATGTAAGTGACACACACTTGGTGACACTTGCTAACTGTGCCAGCAAGTTTGGACAACCCCTTGGAGGGGAGTGGACTGTGGACTAATCTTGCCATCCTTGTTACAGACACAAGGAATTCCTCAGGCTAAATAGCAATTTAAAGCGGTCAACCGCAATTGGGAATTCCTTCCGGTCCGGGGAGGTATTTAAAGAGCTCCTTTATAGCTAATAACGGCGTGTCCCTTCCGGGGGGTCACGTGGTCAAATCCGTTTGGCTGGGGGGCTCTTTTTAATAATACCATCGCCTCTCCCCCACCATTCCCCCAACGGAGCCTGAATTTTTCAAACATGGCCTCGCTCTAATGAACTCCAGAAAGTAGAAAAAAAACTCAATTAGTTTATTTATTTGGATTAATGAGGGTTTTAAAAAGTAACAGCGTCTCCCGACGGCCGGTTTCGTACATTTTTCAGACGGGCTGAAATTAGACGGAGAACGCAATGGGGTTGGTTATGTTCCAGAGAAGCAATTACATCAACTAATCTGTGTATTTAAAGATCTAATTTATTTCAACTACCAAACAATTTTGAATCTTATAATAGTCGTATAATATCGCCTTTATTGTTCATTTCTATGCCGAATCTTCATGTAAAAATAAATAAATATATAATCCTAATAATTTTTTTGATTTTACGAACTGAAATTTAAAACTGTCATGAAACTACAGTTAGTAAAGATACTATAAGACTATTAATTGATACTTTCAGTAGATAGAATGGCTTATGATGCTCCATAAAATCGGGTCATTGTATTTTAGATAGTAATTCTATAACTTAGATAGTAATTCTGGGTTAGCCCAGAAAAAATGGTCAAACCCTGAATGTAAATTTTAGAAATCTAATATAAGTATTTCTACCATTCTTTATTATGGTTTATTTGAAATAATTAATAAACTCACATTTTTATCAGTTATGAAAAGTGGATAGATATAACTAAGACAGGATTTTATAACTAATTTAAGAAGATTCTTATCTTCTGTTTTTCAGGTTAAAAACAAATTTTCCAGATATAAGAGTAGTTGTATAGACGTAATACTTATCGTTTAAAAGCCAAAGAATTTAGAAAAAAATATATATATTGATTGATAAACGAAAATGACAAAGAATATATAAATAAAAGGTTTTTTCAAACAAACGTTTGAACGTTAAACTTGCGAACGCATGACCATTTTTCCATCTCGCCAGTCTGATTAATGTTTGTATGCCCTAATAATTTTTATTTTTTTTTTATTTCACTAGAACTAAATTGATAGGCTGACTAACTCCAAAGAATTATGCTTAGTGTTTTCAATATTCTATATTAATTTTACATTGAATAAATTTTGGGCATTCTATCAACTGATAGGCTCAATTTATGATAATGGCTTGTGAATAAAATGCCTATTTCAAATTTTTTTCTATTTGAAAATTATTGAAAGACATTCAATGAAATGTGCAGTATATTTATGGTTTGGAAGCACAATCAAAGTCCATGTCTTAAGAAAATTTAAATTAAAAAATATTTTTGAAAATGTACAGACAATGCAACTAAGCTACTTTTTATTAATCTTGAAAATTCAATTCAAATTACTCTGGAAGCTGCTTGCACATTCCATACGTTTCTCTAGCCTATAACTTGGTTCTTTAATAAATTACTGCATTTCATTTCAGGAAGGAAGTAACGGGATTGGTCAGAATCGTAAGACTGAATAGCAATTAGGAAAAAAGGCAGAGAAGGGTTGAAGTCAATTATTGCTCTTTGATGGAGGTGTCACGGACAGTATTTGCCGACCAATGGCTCTCTTTGATGATTCTGATTGGTCAGCCCTTTGCCGAAACGAGGTGTGGCGTTTAATTTATACATAATGGAGGAACAATGTTTCGCCTCTGATTGCGAGAGTTTGAATCTGACAAGGAAATTGTCAATATTTGTGCTTTGTAACAAGATGTAATTTTGAGTTGTTTCAAAAGAATCGTAGTTTGTACCTAGCACGAAAACATATACCGGTTTCAGATATACTTTGGATATTAGGATTTAACGAAATGTTTAAAAAAAAATTAATTTTATTTATATATACATTTTTTTTTTTAATGACTTGGAAAGTAAATTTGTTGGATGATTTTTAGCCAATGTTTAATTTTTTTCAAAATTTCATTTGAAATTTTGAGTATTTATATTGTATGTCGAGAGCATGTCAAATTATAGTTTTATTATAATTCCAATAAACTTTTTGAGCTTAAAAACTTCCAGTATATTTTATTCTATTTTTTTCTTTTTTGTCATACAACGTTTCGGGATTACTGTCCCATATTCTTGTACCTTAATAAGCCTAGAAATAATAATTCATTTTAACAACAATTCTCATACATGTATATTTTTAATTCATATAATTATATTTGCCTCATTTTTGTCAAACATTTAATTTGACGAAGGAAATCATGTCATCTACTAAAAAAAAAAAAAAGAAAAAAGTTTTACACTGTTTTAATTCACGATCCTTCATTATTGGTGCATTCTCTCTGTAGCACAGACATTACTTTATATTGTATATTACCTCTTTGGACCTTATCTTATGTCCAGTGTGCTGTTTGGTTACCTCCCTATTTATGTGTCTTACTTTGTCAATTTTAGTTTAGTTTTATTTTAGCTTTATTTCAAAATAATATTCCAAGGATTACAGAGCAGACTGCTCAAAGTCACTTCGATTCACGATTAGATTGACCGTAATTATTAAATATATGCCAGTATTTTACTAATTCTTATTTTTACTAATAAAAAATATGTAGGAAAAGAAATATCTTTTATACTACGGCTATATTGAGAAAGAATACAGTATTATAAAATAGGTTAAAATTCATCTGAAAACCAGAAAGTTGACTGTTGGAGAGCAGGTGCCGTGTGACGAATTTCCCAACTGCACCGCATCATTGATTTTAATAGTCTCTTATGTTTACTTACGTTTTACCATTATTGTGGAAAGTACATTAATATAACTTAGTTACGGTCCTAAAAATTCATATGTTTTCTTATGATGAAAGGACGCCGAGGAACTAATTGACATTTATTATAGCCCATTATAAATTTCGTGGTTCCTCATGTCGTAATACTAGATCGATCGTATGATTGATGGTGTATTATTGTAAACAAATTTTGTAAGAATAGTTTTAAAAAAAGGATTGAAAGCTAAAAAACATTCTCGATGTGTAGTTAAAATTCAAATATTTTACAAGATCATTATTGTATTTAGTATCATTATATGAACAAAAAAAAAAAAATCACTTGTATTTTTATATCGATCTCAAAAAAACTGCCTCTAGTGTCTTTATATCATGGAAACATGTTTTAAACCTCATAACCATCAAATAGTAGAGATAAAAAAGTCGAAACAATTAAATTTATATCTTATTGATAAGTTTCTTTTTTTTAATAGTAATTGTTTGGGACAAACCACAATTTTAAAGACAATTAAAATTGTATGCACAATGCTTCATTGTTTGTGTTAATTTGTCCAACAACACAATTCCAACTTCTTCACCTAACTTATAATGGAATATGAACTATATGAAACATTTAATAATTGTTGTCTTTATCGAAATTGTTCTACTGACTGAAAAATTAAAATCATGCTGCTTGTTATATTCTTGCCCTGAGATCTTCAATTGAGCACGAAGTTAACAAATACAAAAAAAAAAATCTAAATTTAACGGTTAATAAGGTTTCATAATAAGATCGCGTGGTATAACATGGAAAATAGAATATTTAGGCAAACTAGAGTGAAAAATATTTTTTCTTCAAAACAGATACATACAGTTTGATAAATAAATAACACTTATTCAAAATCGGTTTTTATTCCAACTTGTCACTTTTAATGAGTTCTAGATACTGTAATAAATTTGTCATTTGAACACGTTTTCAAGGTGAATACGTGGGCTAAAACGTTTCTATCTTGAATAATACCAATAAATCATTGTATTTCGTAAAAAAAGCCTTCGAAGTCAAATTATTCACGTTATTTTCTTACATCATCCAGCGTTGAACTTTTCCACCTATTTTGAATTTCAAATACACCTTCCATTTCCTTTTGTGAGTTAATATTTGAATAAAAAAAAAAATTCTGGCTACTCTCGACATTCTAATTTGTTTAATGCCATCACCTAATTACCCCCCAAAGGGATCATTAACGATAATTATAACGGCTCCGAAGGCGGTTCTATAGAATACCAAAGTAATATCTTTAAAGTATTCAGATTGTTTTAAGTACAGCCTTCGGAGCAGTTAACATTTACGAGACCAAGTCTTAAGTTTGAACTTGTCCGGCTTCGAGATATCTGGAACTGTTTGCATAAATTAATATTTGCAGTATAGTCTGGCTTCTTGGCTAGGGGTCAGGTTCCAGGGATAGTAATTGAAGAAAAAGAACAAATTAAAAACTTTTTTATTTTTTATAATTTATATATGTAATTTTTTGTATTCCCAGGAACTGTCATTTACTTTGTCATGAAGAAGCCATAAAACTGTTTGAAAGTTTTGATTTTTGATTATTTATGTACATTATTTGAGGCAACAAGTAAGTAATGTCCATTTTTACCGTATTCTGTTATTATATTGTAGGTACGTTGTCTCTTATGTTATAAAAAAAACAATATATACAGAAGTATAAAACTGTTCTTTTTCTATATAAAAATAATTAACATCAATGAAAGGTTCAGCGATTTTTTTCGTGGTCACGTGGTCCACACTCACAATACTCTGCTGTAATTGATTGTCTTTGGAACTAAGCACTCGTGATCTTAGTTGAGTCCCATTAATCAGAGTGGGAAGGTCGTTATCATTTTGTGGGACCGCCCAGGATGGAATTGAACTGACATTGCTACTGTTTCGAGAAGGCGCTTTAATTCAGTCGCTACTACCTGTTATCATTTCTTCTTCTTGACACATCCCGCATAGTAACATACTTGATACTTCAGGTACTAAAAATTTATAGGGCTATCCTGAAAGACATTTTTACAACTTCCTAGCTCCGATATTAGACAAATCCTCTCCCCTTCCAGTGATCTCAACAAGAGCAAGCCAGAACTCCTCACCGACGGCGGTCATATTGAAAGGCGAGAGCTCCTTTGTGGAGGTGACCACAGCGGCCAACTAAGACCACTCTCTAGGGTCCAGAGAAGCTAGTTTAATTAAATAGTCGACAAGGGGCAGGCCAACACTGGAGAATTCCAGCCCTCTCATCTAGTTCTCACTTAGTTCTCTGTTTGATCATCTTTCGCTCTTATTTCCAAGCAGGTTGGATTATTTCCTTCAAGGGTAAAGACTGTCTTCGTAGTATGTAAAAGCAGAATGGTTTGAAAATTAACTGTAAACAATTATGAAACAAAAAATAATTCAACAAAAATAATTACTATATTTTTTTTGTTTAATATAACATTTAGAAGTTGACTGAAAACGATTAAAACTTCTCCTAGAGTTGGGATTTTTTAACGTTGTTAAATTAATGCGGTTCGTGCGCTGCAGAGGGTCGATGGACAGCGATTGCGTTGGTGGATTTGATTGTGGCGCACGGACCCGAGTCCTAACTCGCCAGAGAATTAAGGAGCCGCCCCGGTCGTGACCCATCCTATTTACTTAGAGATTGGATTATCTCGAGTCTGTCATTACTGTACTCCCTCCCCATCCTCTCCCCCCGCCATGAAGTAATCGCATCCTAGCATTTGTTGGATTTTACTTGATCAACTAAATAAATACAGTTAATAAGAAAAAAATTGTGTCCACATGTAATGCAGTATAGCGTATGTAAAATTTAAAGGCGCTAAACCAACATGAGTGATATGCGCCAACCTTCCAAGTCATTCCCATGGTTTAACTATATGACCCTTCTGTTCTCACAGCACTCTTGCTCTTGGTGTGGCATGATAGTTGACAGTATTACTACTACATCGACTTTAACTGTTATTAGGCTGGTAAACGTAGTGATATGTTATTACTTTTTTCTGAACTTGAAATTGATTTTATTAAACGATTTTTCCTAATCAAATTATTAAACTAAACTGTAACTATGTATTTCTTTTAAAAGTTTTTCATTTAATTCAGTCTAATCGTGAGATTTATGAGTTGAGAGAAAACTGTCACCTTATAAATGACTCTTAAGGCTACTCTAGCTGTATTATAGAGTTAACATCCCACATAAACAAATTTTAACTTCATTTAATTTACTGACATAAAGAACATAAAGATTTCTAAATATAAATTGTATCATAATTAAAATAGCAGTGTTTAAATATAAATAATCAGATCTTTATATTTTTTATTTAACACTTTTTATATTTATTACTCTCGTAATAATTTATTTATTTCCTTGTATATTTGTGTAAATACAGTATAGTCAGGAAGTAATGTCAGTACAGAGAATATACTTTGAGAGGAAAATAATGGGGAAAAAAGGAATAATAATAATTATTATATATATATACTTTTCTTTATATAAATATAAAGAAAAAAAAACTAAGAACAAAATGTTACATTAATTTAAATTATACTATAACTATAGATATTTATGTTTTAAAAAACAATTGTTTTTAAGTTACACAATAATGTGTTGTGTATATAGAAATGCAATGCAGTTGGTAAAGACAGTTTTTACATTACAGTGGTTCTCTTTCTATCTCTTATAGAAAATACAATTATAAATTGTATAGGGAAAAGCCATCTTAATTAATCATAATTAAAATGGATTAAAATAAAGATGCTTACAGCGGTAAAATCATTGCAGTGGAAGAAAAAAAAAAGAAATACGAACCAATGTGAATGAAGAAGCAATTTATTCGACTGTATGGTGCTTTTGCGGATTAGTAAATAATTTAGATTCTTGTTATCATAATGTAAGATGCTTACAATCTAGTTGCTAAATATATACTAAGAACTTCCATAAATTTAATCAAAAGTAAAAATAAAGATTAAAATTTTTATTGGATGATTGAAATATTTTATTCTCAACAAAAGAATTGTGTGCTAAACAATCTCTTCACGATTTTGAATTCCCCATCAGACGCCGTTCATCAGATTTCCATACTGATTTCGCAATGGTTACATTCATGCATGAAGCAGTTCTTTCATAAAAGGCAAGGGCTGACGGGGAAACAAGAGGCTATGGTCAGTTGTCAGGGTGAAAAAGAGGCGGACACTGGAGCGTGTGTTGGGAATCAAAAGCGTATTCGAGGTGGCGGTGCACAAAGAGTAGGTCCTGCCCCTGACGTCCCTTTGACGGCTCAACCCTTCCCGGCGTTTCATTTATATTTAGGTCTCTACGTGTTCCCTCTTTCTGCAAGCTAGGGGTTTTAATATATTGTCACCCTTGGGAATTTCAAATGGTTGTCCGACAAAGGCGATCTCTTAGAAATATTTATTTTTAAAAATAAAAAAACTAACTCTCTACAATAAACGATTCCTAGTTCTAGCTAATTTTACAATGTATTAAGGTGTAATTTTTTTTCAAAGGCTGCTTTATTCACCTTTAATACATGATATCATTATTATTATTATTATCAAATCCAAAACTACAAACGTTTATAGTGCCTATGGTCGGAATCTAAAAACGTAGGTTCCACGAAAGCAGGCACGGCGGAGTTGGGGATATTTACGGTGTGGAATATTATAGAGATGATAAAAAGTCCATAAAAAGGAATAGAATCCGAAAAAGTTGAGATTCAATGTGGGCTGACGTACCACTCACCAATAAACCAAGAAATGCTTAAAAAAACACAGAAAAGTGGACAAATGCCATAAGGGGAAACAGAAGAGAAGAAGCGGTTGTTGCAAGAGTAAGAATAGGACATTCCGAATTAACATACCTCCACTTAATCACAAAAGAGGACCAACCTATATGCCAAACCTCTCAGTCCCCATTATCGATAAAGCATATAATTGAAGAATGCTCATCATTTCGTCAAGCCTTCGAAAATAATAAAATTCCTCGTACAAGAGAATTGGCCCTTAAAGAATCCAGAATCCATAGACAACTAATCAAATTTCTGAAAGAAACTCAACTTTCTACTAAAATATAATCCACACAAAAAGGAAATAGTCTACATTCAACTATCAAAAGTCAAAGACAAGAAGATAAATAAAGTGAAAAGGGCGTAATAACCTAGATGTTGATCGCCATGAAAAAAAATCTAATAAAAAATTTTTACATTTAACTTTTGAATATAATTTTGTTTAAATAAATTATTAAAAAAAAAAAATCGTTCATACCCAATTTGTAGAGTTTTGAAATATATTACCTTAAGGTAGGGTTATTTATTGATTCTGAAAATTCTTTGAAACACAGAGAACACAAATTTCTGTCTGTAGCTTTCAAATAGTCTAACAAAGTTGTAGAGAATTCACCACAAATTTTAGGAAGCCTGTACCAGCTTATCTAAATACCCTCATGTACGAACTTGCCATAGTTTGGTAACACCTTATGAGTGATTATGAGCCATATCTAAGTGACTACAATTGCAAATTTGCTTTGCTATTATACCACTTAATTTTTTTTCAGAATTCTTTATAAGAATAGATTTACAATCATAAAAACAGATGTCAGAAAATTTCAAAACGTTTCGAAGGGAGGTATATCATGTCTAGTATCAATAACCTACGAAAAGCTTAGTGCTAAGGAAAGGGGGAAGAAGATATGAAACGTTTCGGAAGAGAGTGACCATAACGTCATACAGAAGTACGATAATCCCGAAGACAGACAGTATGAAGGAATCCTAAGGGGTAAGAGGACAATAGGGGAGGTGGGGTGGTCAGGTATAAATGTTAACTGGCTGACAAAGGTCCCAGCTAAGCATAAAGTTGTTCCCCCCAAGCTCTGTTTATAGTTTCAATCAGGTTGCCTCCCGTCCCTCATAAATTGTATCCCATAGCTTGGGCCATATCTGCGCACAATGCCGCATCCTACAATAAAATCGTATTAGCAATTATATATTTTATCTCGGACCGTTTATGACTGCCGTTAAGACAGAAGGAAGAGGATTAAGCTACGCGGGACCATTCCTCCGACAAGGACTCAGCTAACTGATTATATTTATTGTTTCTGAAAAGAAGTTTGAAATGTTTTTTAACGGAGTTCAAAGATTGAAATTGAACCTTAATCACTATTATTTCTGTAATATCAGTTATTTAAATATCACTTATTTTAAAAATTAAGCCTCATACTTTATATACTAAAAATTGTTTTCTTTTTAGCAACGCAAGTATATGAATGTCAAAAGGAAAAAATAATAATAAATAGGTTATATTTGCTATATTTTAATCATTGCTTACATCAAATACAGCTTTTGGTTTCTCGAATATCATAATCCACATGTAGGTGGCAGGGTTCAGTGTTCCTTGGGCAGAATGTAAATATATCGCTAGGAATATGTTCAAAATGATTTATTTTGTTTTGCTAAATACTTTTTTTATTTATATAGCTTTCGCGCTAAATACAAACAAGTTTGTTATTGATTTCTATTCAAGAAGCTTAAGACTTTTTAAATTTTAATAACACAATTATGGACAAGGCATAAGGACTATTCTAATATAATTTTACGAATTTATGGATTACAGTAATAATAATAATAATTTATTACAATTATTAATTTCTCAAGAAAATTAGACTGATATCTCTGTGAAAACCCTATTATTATTATATCCCTTAGACCGTCTTCGCGAATAGTAACTTCAAAGACGACACTTCAGCATTTGACTCCCTACAAAGAGACCGTCTCTGTGGTTCGGTTGCAGTAAGTATTTCATCTTAGAAGGGAAAGGCCAGAACTACGGGGGTCGGAGGATTGTTTGACAGCGGAGTGGAACAACAACTATGCCAAGACATCTGAAGAACGCACCATAATTATGACAACACACGGATTCCACTTGGGAGAGGAATTCCGCCGAAGCTGATGGTGTCTCCCAACCTAGACAGAGACATACCGCCACTCTTCGAAAGATTCTTGAGAGGATGAGGTATTTGATGCCGAGGATGGTAGATTTCTCTATAGCGTTAATATCTAATTTAGCTCTGTAATCTGAGTATGGAGATTTATTTATTTATTGTATTTTCAGAAACTGACGACACTAAATATGTTATTAGTGATAAAATAACCATATAAAAATATCTGTTTTCCTTCATTATAAGCTCAAATATCGAATTTTAAACAATTTCTAATCTTCTATATTCAATAATTAAAAATACTCTATGCTAATCATAATCCTTTAAATATTAATTCTTTAATGCCAATTCTCACGGATGAGTCCGAATGGAATGATATGACTAAGAAAACAGTCAATGAACAAGAAAAAGGTTTGCTAAAATGAAAAATTTCACTGACTTTATTGTTTATGAATTTGTATTCCACTCTTAAAAACACTTAGTATGTTAAAAAAAATTACCACATTTTTCCAATTCGCAATATTAAAATCAAAGAACCACCAGAATCATAGTTCTTCGACAGTCGTTAAAATATTGTAATGATTTTCCTATTTCTAGGTATTGGGTATTATAATAATGTTACGAGTATTTAATTTTTACTGATCATCTTCTAGTCTTACTTAGGATGACCCCCATTTCGTATTTCACAAAGAATATCAAGATCATAAATAATCAATTAGTATGATTTTCAATCGATTTTAGACTCATCCCCTTCAATCCATTATGACATAAAGGGCACTTTTTTATGATTTTTTTTTGTATTCCTCATTTAGACGTAGATTGATAACCGAATCCGTTGGGAAGTTGGAATATGACGGCAGGTGCTAAGTGATTCCCTAAGAGCTAACGTCTTAAACAGCCTTCCTGTAATTTGTCTTCCCGACGAATCATTCTTATTACTCCGGAGAGAGAGAAATATACAGAGGAGGGTGAGGGAGGTAGCCATTTTTATCTCATTAATAATGATCCGTCCGTCTTTATCCGATCCGGTGGCTCCTTGATAAATGATGTACAATATCCCTTTCCTCCGGGGCTAATGTTATTTTCATTATTTCATTGACTAGTTCTTTGAGAATGATCTCTTTATATGAAGTCAGCTCACCATATTTCAGGGAAATGCCGGAACGGCCGCTACGTTTCATCATTCTTGGCAGTTGAGCGGGCTTGATTTTATTCTAGCAACGAAATTTCTCTTTGACTGATGGACTGCTTGGATGGTTGAGATGTTTTTATATTAAAAAAAAATAAAGAAATAAAAATTGATACTTTAATTGACTTATCACAAATCATAAATAATAAACAGCCAAGTATAATTTCGTATACTATATGCATTACATATAATATCATGAAATTATTAATTAATACCAACTTCCCATCGAATATAGATAATTTAATGCTCTTAAATAATTTAATGCTATTCAATTTTTTCGGCCCAGAATGAAGGTTAGGTACGAATCACCTATGATGCAAAGCAACCGAATCAGACAATAAAAAAAAATTGTTCTAAAACCATTTTTAACCTCTATTCTCAATATTGCTGATAAAAATAAATAAATAGACCGAAATAAAAATTATATATCCCAAGTATATAGTATTTTTTTATTATTTTAAAACTTTATTGATAGATGTTACAATCTGTCACACCGTTGTGGGTAATAGGTAATAGTGATGAATAATCACATTCTTTCTAAAATAAAATAAAAAGGTACATAAAAATAAACAAAATCTGTCTTAAAATACATACAAACAGAAGGATAAAGAAAATGAACATAACCAAACTATGTGTATGAAGCAATAAATAAATAAAAGAATTATAAAAATAAAAGAATATCTAGTCACATTTACACTCTTATATACAATATTTACACAATCGACCTGAGGATTCCTGAGCCCACTGTATCCCCTATGTGTGAGGGGTAGAGCAAAGCTCAAAAGATCCCAGCGCATCCCTTTCACCTCATCACTGGTAATGAGCCAGTGGAGGCTGAGCAAGTTACAGAAATTCTTAAGATAATAAATTATTTAGGCGAAAGATATCTTCTAAAAATGATACATTGATTAAAATCTCAATTGTAGTAAAAAATTATAGTCAACAACAATTAACGTTTTTCTCCAAAGAATCCTAGCATAATAATAAAAAACTACAATTTCAGAATATAGTTGGAAAAATTCAAATAAAATAAAATAATTGGAAAATCAAGTTAAAATTATTAAACTTACTTTCCCTTTCTACTCGTCAAAATTGCTTCTAATACACAACAAATTAAATTTTGGTAAGTGATGCTACTTTGTAGGATAATAGTAATATTTATGAAAAATTATAAAGTAGGTACTTTTGTTATACAGACAACAGGGTTTAAATCGAAATCATTGCAGGCGTCACATATATATTTATTTATTGGCATATATGATATATTTGGTTTATCTATATTTATTTGTTATTCAATTATTGTAAAATATATAATGTTTTTAAAAATATATATGAAAATAGAACGTTGAAAATTAAAATTGATTTTTAGAAGATTGTTTGGACAATATTTCACAATTTCAGTATATCTTTTTTGTAATATTTTATTTTTGTTTATCAAATATTACAATTTGTTATATCTAAGGATAATTAGAATAAATAATGGTTATGGAGCATTCAAATCATTTTACAGGTATATATAAATGAATATAACAATAGCAAATTTATTAAACAGAGCTAATAAAGATATGTATAATTAATAAAAAAAAAACCTAAAGGTAATTAAAATGAATGTTATATTATTATTGAATTACTGAAAGTCTTGAAATGCCTACATCCAAGCGTGTTCGAAGACGTTAACTAGATTTTATTTAACTAAAATTATCGATCAAATTCCAATTGTTTAAATTTTTTGAATTATATTTTTAAAACCTCTTCATTGAAAGAATTCCTTGTCTTGATTCGAGAAGTTTTGTTTCCTACATTGATTAGTATTTCTTCTCAGAGCATCAACACGGCTGTAACTTGAAAATTACTTTTAAATAATATTGCAACATATTAAGGATATCTTCTGCACGATCTTCCCAGGAGCTGACAGGTACTCGGCCACGGTGTTCCATGTCGTCCTTAGGAACTGTCAAAGCGGATAATGCCCAAGAAGCGTGACTGAAGCGTGGATACTCTAGTGACAGCTGGTGTCTTCGTGCGTGCATTCAGCTTTACACGGAAACCGTTACAAATTATTCCATGAGTAGGCTTGTTGATAAATTATTCAAAAATGAGGTGACTTATACCCGTGTATAATTACTTCTTTTTTTAAAATTTTTAAACATGTTACAGTGTTAACCCGCTGATATATAATGTTAAACAGTGTGGTAGGCATTGTTTGTAACTTTTTTATTCGATTATCATAATTATTAATTCGATCGAATTCATTATCTTTTATAACACGGAATATGAATATAGCATAATATTTATTTCAATTAATATGGTCTTATTTAATTTTCTATTTCATTTCTGTAGTAGACCGAAAAATTACATGCAATTTTCATAATATGTAAGTGTAGTTGTAAAAATTGTAATGACAAATTTAAGAAAAGGACCGGAAGAAATAAATAAA
>NW_027104967.1:645761-646083 GCF_000696795.3 Halyomorpha halys | reverse complement strand
TATTTAAAATACATTTTTTCTATTTCTATTTTGATTATATTTTATGTGATGATCTGTACAAACTAATTGTAATTGTGTAGCGGTACTAAAAATAAACTTATTGTTTCTCATTTGTTTAAGTACTTATCCTTATAAATATTTAATGTACTTTTACTACCCAATCTTTAAATAATCTTTATATGTCAATTTTATTAGTAATTTTTTTCATTGAATTTAACTTTATATTATTTTTTATAGAAATTTATAAATGTTATTATTGTCAAATATTAAAACTTGGCACACTCAATACTACTTCTAATAGTTACGTATACTAAAATTACTT
>NW_027104967.1:639380-641166 GCF_000696795.3 Halyomorpha halys | reverse complement strand
AAAATTAATAATAAAAAGCAATTTAATGAAGGAAATTAAAAATAATGTTAACATTTAGGTTATTAATTAATTATTATAAATTACCAATTTGCCTATTAGTCAATATATCTATTATTAAGTCGAATTCACAAAATTAAGCTGTGAAATTCCTTATTACATAATAGTGCTTATTATATTAGTAATTGCCTCTATAATAAGTGTGATTATAATTCTTAAAAACAACTTTATTCTTAAAATATCCAGAGTTAGTAAAATTTACTAATGAATAGTTTAATGTACCTACTATGAAGGTTAGTATTATTATAGTATTGCGCATACAATTAGATGTTCTAGAAGATAGAAATCAATGGAAGTACACTGCATATTACTACAGAGCATATCCAGAAACTGGTACGGTTTTGATACTTATCACTCCCTAGGAAGGAACTTTATAAACAAATGATCGATCCTTGTTATGACATAGCGAGGATATCGGATGGCGAGTATAGACGGATGACGGGAACAAATAGAGGAAGGAAAGGAGGGAGATAAGTGAAGACAAATATAACTGGACAATAAATGTGCATTAGAGCGGTATCTGATTTCGTGGTGGCCATCGGCTATCTCTGACTCAGAACCGGAGGGTAGTAGACCATTTGTACCATGGTCTGCTGTAAAAAGATAAGAAAGGGGTAATTTGGCCCACTAGGGGTAGTTTGGCCGACTCCTGTTCCATTTAATTAGCAGCTCAGCCCTGATCAGTCATTCCTTCAGACCTCCATCGATCTCTTGTCCCTTTTTGTTTTCTAGCAACTCGATATACATACAGCCTTGGATACCGTCTGTTCTCGGTATAGTCTATAATTAAGATTAAATATTGTTTTTCTGTATTTTTATAAGAAAAAAATCCGGTTTTGTATTCCTATAATAATAATAATAACAATTTTTATTTATTCCGGGACGAATCTCTTAAAGATAATAACAATGCCTTAGATTAAGAAGAAAACATTTTAAAAATCTACATCATATAAAGATAAAATAATAATAAATCTAAATATAACTTCTCATAGTAATAAAAAAAATAGTGAACAAAAGACAAGAAAAAATATGTGTGCTTCCATTTTTACAAAAAAATGGATATTAAGATCATCCATTACAGTGTAGTAAAGGGTAAAATAATAGTTCAAAGGGATTTGTAAATATATATATATATATATATATATATATTTTTTTTTCCATTGAACTTTTAGTTAGAAGTTTTTTTATATATCTTTTATAGAAGTTCATTAATATAATAATTGTCAAATATTGACACACTCAATACTACTTCTAATAGTGATGTATATATCCATTCTTACAATATTTACAGACAATTATAAATAAATAAAATAAGTTCAAAGAAAAATTAAAGAAATGTAACAACGTAATTCTAATTTTATTCGAAACTACTTAAACATATAAATTTATGATTTATTTTTCATTTTCAGCTATGTCAATTTTCTTTTTCATTCATTTGTTTAATAATAAATAATATTTTTAAAAAATATATATGAAAACTAGACCTCATTAATTAAAATTGATTTTTAGTCAATAATACAATAATTTAAAGTATTTTAAATTTCTGATTTTGTTTTTTAAAAATAACTTTTTTTAATGTAAAATATTCTTATAATATTGATAAACTTGATTTTTAGTCAATAATACAATAATTTAAAGTATTTTAAATTTCTGATTTTGTTTTTTAAAAATAACTTTTTTTAATGTCAAATATTACTAGAAGTTATATTGGAGGACAATAAGAAATATT
>NW_027104967.1:613110-639330 GCF_000696795.3 Halyomorpha halys | reverse complement strand
TATATATGTATATATAAATCAAATTAAATTAAAATATCTGAAAACAACATTATTTTCATTTCTTTTGGGTCTGTATTTATAGGAAGTGAAGGAATAGGCAGGATTTGAAGGTGAGTATATTCCACCTAATTCCAAATATCTATGAAAGCAATAAATAAAAAAACGCCTCAAGTACATAAATCAGTATCCCCAACATTTTTTTTTTTTGTTCCCTTTCTTTTTCAGATTTTTTCACTGCAAACGTAATTAAAAATGTTTTAGGGTTAATGATTTGTCGTTTGAAAATAATTCACGGGATCATCAGTTGTTGATACAGTGGTGTGTTCAGGAAATCATATTTTTCGGAAGGGTTATCTTCACTAATCCCCAACATAGAGTTAAATCGACATAAAGGTGTGCTAAAGAAAATTCGTTTGCGCATGCCTAAGCTAAAGTAAGATTATAAAATTTGATGAAATTTATACTTGATTATGTGAAGATTAAACAATAACGCTTCTCTTAATTTGGGTTTAGTCGGACGAAACGTTTTTTTAAGGTGTCTGCCAAGGGAAATAGTTGTAGTTGTAAGCAAAAGTATTTATACGAAATCTGATAAAAAATGTACATTGATTCATAGAAGTGAGGTGGACTTATCCAATCCAAATATGATACCGAGGGTAATATTATTAAACGTTTCTCACCTGATTGTATTAAGGGATGACGTTGAAATTAAAGTTTTTAATTTCCTCCCTCTCTCGCCTTACAAATTCCTCTAGAGACACTTTTCCGTATTAAAGTTAATAATGACAGTAATAATACAAGGGTGTAAGTTTCTTGTAAAAGCTTTATTTTGAAATTTTAATTATGAAATATAGCCCCAATTTCTGGGACCTGCCTTTTCTTCTCCGACCCTTCAACACTTTAGCGTTTTCTAAAGGGGACTTATGTTTCATGGCTAATTTCCCCCTCCTCCTTTACTTCCCTATCGCAGTGGGGAGGGAGGAAAGGAGGAATAATAAGGAGTTTTATGGCCTTTGGAATTGTGTTCCTCTCTGGACTATAATCTAATGTCAGAGAGAACATAAATTAATTATTTGTGAGTGGTGTGTATCGGTATCATTAGAAGGGGGGCAGAGAAAAGGGGGGTTGGTCGTCTCTGTCTTGGCATTTGTCCGTGAGCTCTCAAAGGTCGCTCCCCCCTTTGTCTCTTGTCCTTTAAGGAGTTCTGGCAAAGGCCATAGTCGAACCATAATTCTAGAATACGATTACATATGTGATCTAATGTTAGATCAATTTAAGGCCTCAAAAACGGTCATATTATTTTATAATTTTTTAATATTTTGTGTTTAAAATAATGAAATTTATCTCTTATTTAATTAATTTAACAGTATCGTACATCCTGACAGAATGCTATGCGTACGAAACTGAACTGGATAAAGTTGGAATAGGAACCATTAAAGCAGAAATCTTAGAAAATAGAGGAAAAAAAACTCAACAAAATTGAAGCCTATATCATTTAAATTATATTTCTTGTGACTTTAGAATTTTTATTAGTGAACCATCTGTACAGGACTAAAATGTATTCAGTGATTGAAGAGTCTGAACAATTATAATAATAACAATTTTTTTCAGATAATTCTTAATTATAAAACATAAATTGTAAATTAATAAACACTCACGGCTATTCTACAGCAACTGATACTTAGCTAAAAAAGTCGTAACTATTAATTAAATTAATCTTTTAACACATTTCCTTTGCAAGATAGACGAACTAAATAATATATGGATGTGAACTGTCTTAGGACTCAAAACAAAATTATTAAATATAATAACAAGCACTTGTAATAAATTGGCCCTGACGAAACGTCAGAGTTGATAAAGGATTTTTGGACTTAAATTTCTAAAACGACAGCCAAAAGAAATTTGAAAAAAGCTTTAGTAAATGATTTTTGGAATCCATCAACAATTATATATATGGAAATATATTTAGTTTGGAAAATGCATTATTGAGTGAAATATACAATTTTCCTTTTAATTTTTTTTTTATAACTGTTTCTGATATTTACAAATCCCTGTGAAAGTTCATTTTATTATATATTCGCATTTAAAGAAGGCCTTCATTTTATCACATTATTTCACAAATTATGGTAATTCGGGAAATATTCTTACCAATAACTTCAACAATTAACTACGTTCACCTTTTTTGTACCAAACTCACACCGAACCTGAAATTAAAATTTAGTTATCTCTTAACTTATTTTTTTGTTAAGTAATGCTAATTTATATATTTTAAAAATAAAATTGCATTAGGTCATGAAAAAGAATTTTTATTTAAATAATAATGGGCAATATGACGGTCAAGAACGGTACCCAAATACGAGAAAAAATTATTAATTTATTATAATTATCAGTTAATCGTGTATTTATTATTATTACTAATAATCCTCTAATTAAATGCTTGTAATTTATATATTTTGAATTCAATTAAGTCAGTTGGTTCTAGTTTCCTTGATATTTGCACTCGAATACTTTTGTTCATTCCTATATATTTTTGTTTTAATTCAGGTGAAAATAAAATAACATATTTTGATAGTTCATTAGTCCAGGAGTTAAAGGAATGTTCAGCAACAAGGACCAAAAAACCACATTAACAGAAATACATTTTTAGAAATTAAAACATTGGACTTTCTAACAATTCTAAAAATTGTAAATTAATGAAAAATAATTGAAGTTGAAGACATGTAGTCAGAATAGTTATTTATTATTATTATTTTTTTCAAATTATTGATTTGAGGGAATTATATAGCTTTTAGAGGAGGTACGTGTCAACTTACGTTTACAGTTTATTTATTGTTCCTTGAGAAACTTTTTTTTTAATATCAAAAGAAATATATAATAAATAATAGTTTACAATACAGATAAATAGCCTGAAACAAGATAGGGCGGAGGCAGGTAGCGGAACAGACACTAATGGACGCAGTCATTTCCTTTGTTTGGGTCTTTTGTCATCACGGAGTAAATACATGTCACCCACACCCGCTCTGGATATCCTCCATTTCGTCCAAGATAAGCTCCTATCGTCTTGTCCAGCTCTTTCAGTTATATGATTAAGGAAGCGTATCCAAAACATCAACAAACTAAATTCATTATTAGAATCTAAAGATTTTTGTATGACCTCTACATTTATTTAATTATTTAATAAACAAGTAAATTGCATAATTGTTATCAGTTTAATACTGTATTTTTATCACAAATAGTCCTACAATTTTTCGTCAATTCAGTTCAGAAACAAGATGTTTAGAGACAATTCGTGCAACAAAACCTTAGCACTGTACATTAAAAAAAATTCTTCAAATAAATTTAAGGAGTCTTTTCACATTGAATTTGTCAGTCATTAAGAGTTCTTTAACACATATAAAACGCAAAAGTCACCAAATTATGGTTTTTAAATTTTGTGATGTGATTTGAATGATTTATAAAGTTATCAGACATCACAAAAAAAAAAAATAACATAAAACTTACCTCTCATTTTCTGTTCATCCAAAAGCTGTCTTTCTAAGCTGTCCTTAACTTCTCGCTCTCGTAAAACGTCCATCTTTAGTTCAGCTGTAACAGAAAAAAAAAATACATTAGTTGCAGAAATATCAATCAAATTATAAAATTTCGAATTTTATTAAATTAAAATTTATTATTATTGCTTTTACGAATCACTGAACAATAGTCACATATCTGAAAAAAAATTTTTGACTTTATTTTTAATTTGGTGTATTCCAAAGATAATATTGTATAGTGGGGATATTATAGACGACATCCAACGCGTTGTCCCAAAACTAGGAACGTGTCACAAATTAAGACTTTTCTACGCTAAATACATGAATATTAAAATTAAAAAAAAAATTGTCAGATGTGGCATTTTTAAAGTAAAGTAAAGATAAGAACAATCAAAGAAGAATCTACATAAGAAACCTCCTTTGGAAGGAGTACACTAACCCGCAACAGGTCGTGTAAGGCGCGTTGAGTATCGAACTGTGCCGTCTTATATTCCAAACTGTTTACCATCCCCCTTCCACATATCCTATCTCCGTCCATATTCCGTTTGAAGAATTTCGGATATTTACTAGTTGGCGGTTCTGGTCGTTGCCTTCGATAAATAAAAATAGGCACCTACTCAAAACATCAGGTCCGTTGGGAACATTCTTAAGCGAGCATTGTGTTTCCAAATGGGTACGGTAAAGCCTACTGTATACGCAGTAAACTCTTGTTTATAGATCTTTAGAGGGCAAGATACAGACGGCGCTAGAAAGGGGACCAAGGCAGCGATAACTATCACGAATTGTATAAACAGTTACAGCCTACAGTTTACCTGGCATCTCTAAACTTGTTTTTGTTTGAAATAACTACTCTCAAAAGGTTTTCCGATATCAACCCAGTAGGATGATTGTGATATGATATTTAATGGATAATCTCCTTTTTATTATATATTTTTTATTCAGTCTTAAACAATAGGAATATTTTTGTCTATATCATATATTTTAAGTGCATTCGTCATAAACTTTAGTAATGCTCTAATTAATCGTTTACGATATTAAAATAACGGGAATTTAATTTGTTTAATTTAAATCAGAGTTCCTTTAACAGAGGTCTTCCTTTTACTGTTATGTGTGGAAGTGGGTTTTAATAAATACGGGACAAAAGTTATATTTAATACCCATTATTGAAAAGTTAACTGTCATTAAAAAGTTTAAAACCTACTAATTTTGACAAATTATGCAATAACTAGTTTAACGCATAGAAGAATTGGCACCGCATAAAAAACACACATTAAGGACACAATAATTTATGCCGCATTCAATGCACATGATCTAGACTCAAATTTCTGACGAATGTATTTTTGACGTATAATTGATTGATAGTGCTTTTTTCAGGGGAAAAAATAACCTGTTTTTTTTATTTATTTTTCTTTCAACAAACCAAGCATGACTTTTTATCTGTTTTTCTTCCAATATTTCGTTAATATGTTAACGGATTTTCAGGGCTCAAACAATGTTCTGTATGATTGATTTGAGAATGACTAACAGTAACGAGTGAGGAACATTTTCTGAGTTTTTAAAAAAATATAAATTTAATTTAGCAAAAGAAATAAAAAAAAAAAAAATTAGTTTTGAGAAGTAAATTTATTATAACATTTTAATTGGATACTTCTCAGATATATCCTATGGCTATAATACACAAATAAGATTAATAAAATAATAATTCTGAAATATTTTTTATTTTATAAGGAAAAAAATGGAACTATGTACTCATGGAATACAATTAGCTCTTTGGATTAAAGGTCAGGGAAGATGATTTGTCTGCTGATTAGAAGGTGAACTGTTAATTTCTTATGTGTGAGGTAAAACTTTCCCCGAAATTATTTTTGTGTTTTTCTGTCTTTGAAAGTTCAAGGGATAATTAATTACCAAAAGAACCATGAAAAATTGCCTTACCAGGAATTTAGTCCAGGTTTGATTTCCCTCGATAGTCCATTATTCTCTAATGTCTCAACCTACTAGACTACAACGACTTTATTTTCAGTAGCTAATGGTGTCAATATTTAAGAACGAAGGGCTCTGAACATGGAACTCACTTGAAGACTCTAACTTCCCTTACATATATTATTTTTTCCCGAGCTATCCCTTTGACTTACCCTTAGACCTGGAACCCTTTGGAGGACAGAGACCCTTTCTACACTATCACTCAACCCTTGCTCCGACACCTGGCCGTGTTTTGGCAGAGGCCGGGCAAATAAAATTATGCCAGCGGAATCCTCTCCCGCCGCCCCCCTTCCCGTCTTGGGAAGGAACACTTAGCGGCCTCTCTTCTGGATTAATATTTGCATAGTCCGCGGGGGCTGGGGGCCGTCTTGTCAAAACAACCGACGATTTTCTTTTAATTCTGCACCAGCTCCCGCCCTGTTGACACGGACGGTATTAGATTCCCGCTTTTCAATTTCATTCCTGAGATAAGAAGAAAAAAAAAAGTGATCCCATTTCTGAGTACGGCTTCGTTGAAAATTGTCGCGGAGGGCGGGCTATAGGAATAAGAAGTTATGGTAATATTTTCTCAGCAGAGAGATTTAACATTCTCCGATGCTGTCGAAGATTATTGCTGTCATCCTGTCAACATCACAATCCATTTGCGATTAGATAATTATCTTGTTCAAAACACATTTAAATTCCTAAAACTTAATTGAAGTCCAATTATTGTTAAAATGGTGTTGTCTTCAGGGAATATACATATCAAGGAGGGCGGGAATTTTTGAATAAGTCAAAAAAAGACAAAAATTGGCTGAGTTTTTTTGTAAGTTATAGATCAATTTGAAATCGGCACGGTTCATTCTTTCACTGAAACATTCCTTTTAAACAATTATAACCTTTTTGTTTTGACTTGTGGGAATTATGTTAACCAATTGATAAAATTAAATCCAAGTATGTTACTGCATTTTTTGCGATATCGGGTTGTTGTTTAGGTAAACTGGAAGATAGGTATACTGACAGAGTAAATGTCAAATGTTGTGACATCAAGGTTTGTATGTTTTTGTCGTCTGTCGGTAAGTCATATGCGTATATCAGGTACAGCAATGGGGCCGGGATAGAACCTTGAAGGACTCCAGCAGATATTGGTTTGATTCATGAAATCTATGAGTATTGTCTGACAGAAAGAGAAAAGAAGCAATCATGTAGAAATAATTTCGAAACTGAATATTAAGCACTTATTGAAATGAACGAATTTTTGAAGCATTTCTTATCGAATCCATATATTTAGGTTAATTAATGCTTAGGTCGTCAGAATAATAATTTGAAATGAAAGCTAGTGATAGATATGAGTTATGGGAGGGAACAAAGACAGCGCAGGAGGCACGTGGGAGCCCATTACATCCTAACGGAGTTAGCCGCTGAGCAGTTATTGCATTTCACTCTACCCCTTAGTCGGGCCTATCCTTCATTAACCAGCATTGATTTTGCACAGCTCTGTATTATGGATCTAGGGGTCTTGTCTTATTCTCTATTCATCTGCGTCATTTTGATCATTTTTTTTTCTTTTAAAACAAATTAAAAGTGTAGCATGCACGAATCACTATTTCACTTGGCATCCTATTTTAAGATGAAATTATATGAAAGGAATAATAATAATTCCTTTCATATAGTGAATGAAAAAACAGAAATTTTGAAATACAAAATGATTTATAAATTCTGTTTCTTAATGGATGTTTTGTTAAATTCCGTACAAATTTCTGAATTGTTTACATCAGCATTACAATTCCTACTTCTGGAAAATTTTATCAACACGGGGAAATAGTTTTTCGTTAATCAGGTAAATGTCCAACATAACACTTATCAATACAGTGTGTATATATATATATATATATATATATATATATATATATAGGACCTACTTCCCGCAGGTCAGATTTGTACGATCCTTCGTTATGTTGGTTAAATTTAGTCATCCCAAAGTGTTAAGTCAATTAATGTTATTAGTTCAGTTTAATGCTCATGACTTATTAAATGTATTTTTCATGCCAATAATTTTTTTTTTTAGTTCAAGGAACTAATTTATTTGGCGCCCAAACAGGTGCTTGTCGGTTAAAGGTATCAATGAGTTAATTTATTTTTTGATTATCAAATTCAACCTTAGTTTATATATATATATATATATATATATCCATTTTTATTACTTTTTGGTTGTTAATTGCTTGAAATAAACATACTTAAGCATACTTTAGAGGAAGTAATATTGAAAAATTGTCTATCAATTTAAATTAAACGATTTAAATGAGTGTAAGACCTTGCTGATATTAAGAACTATTTAATTGCACAAAGGTAATACGAAAAATAAGGTCTCATATTATGTTAGAAATAATAAATTTCGCTTATATTCTATAATTCTATAATATTTACATTATTTTAAAGTTTCAAGATTTGTCTGTTTTTCTACACAATTGCTAAATTCGATCGATGTATTTTTGAAGATGCTGTGACAGCTTTTGCCCATGCTACTGTAGCATCTGTTACGTCCTTGTGAAATCGTTGGACCACATTTTTCACCTCGCCAGAGATTAATTGTCTCTAGGCAGAATGTTTTTGCAAGTCCGAACTATATTAAATGTGTTAGATAATGTCTTAGGATCAATAGGAAGTATGTATTCTTTGTTCTGGATTTCCAAATTTAAGAAAATGATTTAATTTTTGGTTTAATTTAGTTTATGCTTGGCGGAATATTAACACACAGACCCAAAAGGTTTACACTTCTAACACGCAACCCCGCAGCTCATGAATTAATACTTACTTTGCCATACTCTAACCACACACGATAATATATTAACAGTGATATAAAGGTGGAGGGGAAAGACTGGGGGAAACGATAGGTAGTTACAATGGATGCCGGAATATTAATTAAATAAGCGACCAAACATAGGACACATACAACTCCACCTCCATTGTCCTAGGCAGGTCGTATTGTTTTACTTTGATTGCCTCATCTGTTAATAACACGCTTTCCAAAACCGTTCGCTTTCTGGCCTAGCAGTGATTCTTAATTCACTGTGCCATTGTCGAATGGAACCGTGTCTAAATCGTTTTATCAATACAGGCACTTTCCTTTATGTCGATTTGGTGTCCAAAGCCTCAGTGAGCTTATTGTCGATTAAGTGTAATTGATAAAACAAAATTTTTCCAAAGGGTAAAATAAAAACTATTCTTTTTTACCTAATTTGATCATTATGATTCTATAGCATCGTTTGACTTTATGAAAGGATAAGATCTGGATTTTGATAAACTCAGACTAGTTTTTGGAGGATTTTAATCGTTATGGACTTTAAATAAATCATTTCTTAAATAAATCAAAAATTAGTATCTAATTCTGTCTCAACACTTTATTTCTCACTAGTCCAACGTTTCGGCCACTCTGGCCATCTTCAAGGACATCTAAATATTCAACAGCTTATATTATGTCTTCATTTTTAAACATTTACAACAACATCATTATTCACTATATAATATAACATACCTTCAATACAAAATCATTTCTTTATTAGCTCAAAAGGGACCAAAAATCATTGGGAATGATCTATCACAATTTGTTTTTACCTCGTATTTTGGAGAATATTCTTAAAAAATAGGAGGAAATTATTTGTTTCTAGACCGAAAATTACAAAAAAAAAAAAATAATCTTGCTAAACCTAAAACTAGATAATTCTATTTCATGTTTATCTCCAATGCGTCCGAAAGTAACACCATAAAGAGACTTATAGACTATCTACAGCGTTAACAATAGCTTTTTGAAAATTTGGTTCCATATTATTATTCAGCAGGTTTAAATATATTATTGTAAATTAGTTGTAGATTTACAACCACTCCTGTACAATCCTAGGGTTCAGACAAAGCCCATCGGTACTGCCACGTAGAAACTGTTGATGAGATCCTGAGATTCGCCGTTAAGACGGCTTGTTCCTTGCTGGCCGAGGATTATACCCCGAGACAGGATTAAGGGCTAATCCACAGGGAGCCCTCTTGTTTCAATTAGTCCTCAAGCGGACACCATCCACCCACCGCTACCAGATTGACCTAATCAAAGCAAACATCCTTCCAGGTTCTGTTGTGAATACATTTGAATATCTCCCTCGACAAGGAGGTCCTTCCCCAAATCATCAACAGAACAAATATCTACAAACTCCCTTCTTATACTTTATAATTAAATTTTGCCTCGAGTCATTTAGTTTATTATTAATCCGTAAGACAGATTGGTCTGCCGGGTGCCGTAACAATGATTTCCAATTTTTATATTAAACCATACGTTCAGTAGAACGCATTTATGACTGTATATGTTTATACGAAAAAAGATTAACCTAAAAAAAAAATAATAATAAATTACTCCTGCCATTAGGACCCAACTGTCGTACTAAGAGTTAAATTTATTACTGTATCAAGTTTGTTATGAAGATGTTAATGCAAGAAAGATAAAGTAATTAGTTAATAATTATTAGTAAAATATCTAAAAATACTATTACACTAAACTGAATTGCTTAATGATGTGAACGAAACAATGTTATCGTGCAGTTCAAGAGTGGCAGGAGGGGTGACATTCGGTTATGTGAGAAGTATACTATGTATACAAGGGGAGCGAGTATTGACCCCTGTGAGACACCTCCGTCATTGAGCCCCTAACTTCTCGGATCAATCGAAAGAAATTGTTAACAGTAATAGGGTGAAATTTTACAAATAATTAATTTAATTACCTATATTTTTTAACGGTTTCTTTAATTTCTTACAATTACATTAATAAGATTCAGTTCCATTCTATATTGTAAGCTTAGTTATTAATGATTTAATATGACTATGAAGAATATGTATTATAAAAAGACAATAATCCAAAAATCTGATAACGGAATAAAGCGAGCTTGATAGTTGATAACGCCCGGTGGCAAAGCGGATCCATTTATGCCACATAAGGGAGATGTGGGTTGGGAAATTCAACGAGTAATTACAAGGCAATTAGAGAAATCCTCTCATTGTGTATAGTGATCGGCAACGGTTCGTTCATTCAATTTAGATTGTTTTGAATAATTCATGCCCGGATGGATCGAACCCAGCCTCCATTAGACGAGGGCGAATTCCCACGGTGATGGATGGCATTTGTGCACTCTGCATGACTAAAATTAAAGAACTCCAAGATCTCAGATCAGATCGGAGGATGGGGGGAACTCCTTTCCACGGCGATTCACATCGTTCAAATCTTGCTAAAGATCGATAGATCAGTTTGGTTCTCAGTACTTATTCACATTTCGAAGCTGTGAACTTTGGTTTGTGACGATAACCTCTCTAAAGTTGGAAACATATTCATGATCTTTAATCCTGTTATCTTGTTCAGTGAATCGTAATCAAAACCGCCTATGTCAAATCGCCCATAACGATGTGTTGGAGGTAAGATTCCCACATGTGTTTTATTTCATGGTATTCCCACCAATTGAAACTTGTCAATCCTATTGTATTTTAAGTAATATGTTGGATACTTCATTATTGTATCGAAAAATTTCGTGTTCTAATTCAATGTTTTTTCCTAATCAAAAAATTGACTTCAAATATTTTACATAACGCAGTTGTATAAAATCATTTTTCAAGAGAAATGTACCTTAGTAATGCTTATCTTATGGTCAGTGTAATAGACTTAGGAGCAATTATTCCGACCAGTTGAACATTGCTAGAAAAAAATCTCTGAGATGGATTTCCACCAATTATTCCCATCAGTGGAAAGAGAGCAAAAGAAAAAAAAAAGTAAAAAGAGGGACTAACTAGTCTTGTTTTGCAGCTCATATCCAAAGCGATTTAATGGGGCGTGCTGATACGTCTGGGCTTCGTCTGTTCCCGTTTCTAAGCTTCACGAGTGCTCTAAACCCATGAATGCTCATCTGACTATTAAGCTTCATAAACATAGAAATAATTATAATGTTATTCGAAGAAAGCCGTCAATGTCCTTTAAATTTATTTTTACCATTGCACCAAATTTCAAAGACTCTCAAGGAGGAATCTTTGCATCTTGTAGCCAGTTTCGAAGAGCACCCAATATCCAATCTCCACGTTATGGAGACGGCACCTAATTATAAGCAGGAAGAGGACAGATGCGTTGGGATATTTAAGAGGCGAGGGGGTGTAGGACAATAAGGGTACTCTAACTACTGGATTTATGTTCTTGGATCGTCTTGGCCGTAATCGGGATAATCTTGGGCCGTAACATCCAGTCCACCATATGGTGAGATGAATGTTTTAGTCACAGCCAAGTTGTCCTATAAATTATTACTGACTCTTTTGCCTAGTCTGCACTGGTATTGAGCGCCCATAGGGTAGGGAGCCGAATTGCTCGTGTAGTTTGTACATAGTATATTCCACATGTTTAAATTAATAATTTTGAACATTATTTTTTGAAGTTTATTTATTTATTTTTTTTGTGGGATGAATGACATTGAAGTTTTCTTGGGTGGAACATTGTAAGCTTTTTCAAAACAAGACCCATTAATACTTAGTGATCTTCTGGCATTATCACAACACACATATAAAAAGTTGTTTAGTAAACAATAGTTTCAAACTTTTTTTTTTTTGAAGGCTTATGGCAGATTTAATTTTATTAATTTAAAAATTATCTGAAATTCTATAAATATTTCTCACACTATCAGCATTATGCTTCAAACAGCAGCATTGGTAATATGATTTCAAATAGAAACAACTTAAAGAGGAATGGATGAAGGATTAGTGTTGTAATGTGGAGATCCAAGAACTGTAATATTTTTTATTACGCATTATTACAATTATGTTATATTATATCACAGTACTGTAATATTTTTAATTTACCGACGAACAGACACTCCCGATCTCTTGATTGTTTTTTTTTCTCATTAAAATGTTTACTAATAAGGAGTAGTGGTCTATGTACGCCACAATCTCTCAAAGAGCCCATAATATTAAAAATAATGAGAGGAAATCTCCACTCCTAAAATCCCATGATAAAAGACAGGCTTATTTTATCTTTAGAAGACTTATTAATACCGATTAGTCTGTTTAAAAAAAATATATATGTATATCCAGCTATATTGTAAAATTAGCAAAAACTAGGAATTGATTTTTATGATCTCCGCGAACTTCTAGATCTGCCAACAATCCCGTACATAATTCAACGGTAAAATTTTTCTACACACTCCAATTTTTGTCACACACTGGCACAAGAGCCATTTCCAGTGCAATGACAGAAAGAACAATAACCAATGGTAGTGCAGAAAGTGACAAAGACAGATTAAGTAAGCTTAGTGTTTAATTTTAATTGGATAGGACAAAACTTACAAGTTTGCTTCAACACTTGCAAATATTCAGCCAATATGCAAGCTTAGTCTATTAGTTTATGCAAGTTAAGTCTTAGAATGGAGCTACACTTCAGTAGAAAGAAAAGTAACTTAGCAATGGTATGTATGTGAATATTATATTTAAATCTTCATTGTTTTATTCAGTTAAAGACGTTTTAAAAAAAAAAAATCTTCGACTGAACCAATCCATCTTTGAAAACATCCTGCAGTCCTCTTTCTGCTTACGATGAACTCACAGATGCCTTCCAAACAAGACCCTCCATGGATCGATGGAGAAGAGAGTGTTCTGATGAAGCAGCCCTAAGCAATATTTTGACTGTGAACAAACCACTCCTATGCAAATACGAACGACGCCTCGGGCTGGAACCACCCCAGTCCTAGGTTTCTTACCCCTCGCACCCACCCTTAGCCATATAGCTGAATAATAACTTATGAATATGCTAACGATATGTGTATGCAACGTTTAACTTAATTCCTTATAAAATTATCTCCAAGTTTCCTGTCATACGCAACTGTATAATTCAAGGCGATCGAGGATGAGAAGTAAAAACATTTAGAACGGTAAGAACTTTCCTCTCTAATTAATAATATTGCTTAATTTTATGCAAATTTTTCGAGCAAGTTTCTCTCTCCCATAAGATAGTTAATATTGCACTGTGGGAAATTATTTATGCAACAGCGATTTAATTGTATAACATTAATACCAATCATTATCTATTATTAGTTTATGAAGGATGTAAAAATTATATGCAGTAACTATTGACTATACTAAACTATTAGAAATACTAAATTAATTGTATATAAAAAAGTTTTTTTAAATAAAAATTTAAAGTGTTCTCTTTCTTGCAATGTGTATATGCAGAGCCCGGGTATGACAATGAAATAGAGCTTATCAAGTGTAGAAATTTTCTCTAACGATTAATGGAAAATTTAAATTCAAAACTGTTCACGACCACAATACTTCCCATTAACATATATATTCCATAAATAGGTATGTGGAAGTAAATTTTTAATCTCCGATACAAAGAAATATGTTTACCCATTTTTTTTTTTTTAGTATAATTTAATCTTATTTATGAAATTTTTTTAGTCTCAAAAATCACATAATTTTAATAAATATTTTTTCCACTTTTTATTTCATTGTGAAAAAGCAAGAAGACGTTTTGTGCAGAAACAGAACCTTAAAATTGTACATAAAAAATTATTTTTCTAAAAAAAAAAATTTAATAATATTTTCTATTTATCTTGCATCTGAACTTAATAAATTAGACCAAAGTTCAAAGAAATAATTTAAAAGACAATGAAATTATCACTTTCGTTTCTGAGCTGGCGAGTTGTATGCTACAGAACCTTAGTTATTCACGATGAAGATACGGATACGGAATTTTAAATGATAGCAAAATTTCAAAATATAAATTTCTGAATCTAGGTATGTTGAATGCCATATTTAATTTTTCTTTTCTTGTCTGGTTCTTATTAGAATTAGAAGGGTCCAAGCAGCCGAAGTCGAGGCTAAAACTGACTCTAAGGACGTGCACTAAATTACCCAGTTCTTCCATCAGAGAGAAGACCGCATTCGAAGAGAGAAGTGTATCAGAGCTGTTTTTAATTATAGTGAGATTAGTATTTCTCGAAGGCGGCGTGGACCACGACCTGGACCAGTCATATCTTGGACCCACATTCCCCCGACCTCTCGGATATCCCTATAATGAACCTTTGAACAAAGTTTTGTTTCATTTCAACTCGGACGTCTGTGCCGCGCGTCAGATAGTTGGAGCAAACATCACGAGTGTAATATTGTATTTACCTAAATGATTAAACAACGGTGAATTTAAGATATTTTAAGAAGTGTATTTTAATATAACAGGAATTAGATGTAACACTAACTGTTCAGGGCAAAATATTCTAGGACAACCAGAACAAATCGTGGAATTTAAAAGTTTCATTTGTTTTTGTTTGTCATTTTGTTAAAACTTGAAAAAAAAAAAATCTAGCTATATTGTAGATTCTTAGAAAAGTAAACTAATTCAAAAAACATCAAAGTATGTATATACATCAAGTTGCTAATCATATTATGTATAGTTATATATGCTAGTGACCATTAAAAATAGTTTTTCCAAAAATTTATTTAAATACAAGTCACTATTTTAAAAAGTTGTTATGATCAAAAATAGGATTTTAAACTGTATTTTGGTAACATGATTGTTTCTTCCAATTAACTGAAGCAATCTCGTCTTTCATTAAGTTTTTAGCTAACTGCATTTGAGAGAAATTTCGTCTAGGTGGTCTCCACTAACGTTGATTATTTGAATTTTATGACATTAATATATTTATTGCTTTTAAATAGTTCAGTTTTTTAGATTCCGACCGATATTTGTAGATGCGCAACTATAGCGGATTGCCGCTACAGAAAGTTTCTAAATCTTTATAATACTGCAAAAATCAATGCGGTACTGCCTATGTTGTAAAAGAAATAGACTTTGAAGTTAATATATTAAAAATCACTCTATTTTCTAGAAATTCCAAGTTTATTTATGAAAAACAGGTTTTAGTGAAAGCTCTTTTCGGAACCACCATAAAGTTCGTTGTAAAAGCTTACTGTTTTTTCCACGTTCATTGGAGTCCAGATGGACTGAAGAAAAAAAAAACATGAAAAAATAATAATGATTTTATTTTTCTTCTAATTGCTACGTCTATTTAGGTTTTATTTAAACAACAGCTCGCCTTTTAACAGAAGCTTTAATTTCCTAGTGAAGGTTCCAAAGTTGTGTAAATATTTTGAAATTATTCTTTCATTGCGTGGTTTATAACTTAATTGATCAATTTAAATCACAGAGTTGGTTTTACTTCTCTTAAATCATTCTCATTTTTATAAATAAATATTTGAAATTCTTTCTTTTAATTCATTTTTTTTAGCATCTGTTGAAATAAAAAAGTTAAATGCTTAAGTATAGTTCGAATTCGTGTAACAGCCAGCAATACGAAGCACAAAAAAGCTCTCCTTGTCTTGTGGTACTTAAAAACGTCTTTCTAGGGGGCATTAGGGGGTTAAAAAAAATAACACTATAACATGAAGAATCCAATTGGCGGGAATTGCCTATTCAGGGATGACACTAATATTTCTTCGGGAAAGCTATAAAGAAAGAATTAGCAGGATAAGAAGAAAGAAACCGGCAATTAAGAAATATTGTAAGATCTTGGGAGGGGGGGAGCATAACATTAAAAGTAACAGGTGCCTTAGGGAGGAGGGGGACACATAACAATCAAGGGTTTGGCCGACAATGGCATTAACTATTTACCTTATCCGCTCCTTCCCTAATTCTTTTTTTTTCCTTTCTTCATCCTCTTTATTCCCGTATATCTTCTCCTCCCGGGGGCGATGAGAAACACTTTAAAGTAATTTTGAGGCCACCCTCTTATACATCTTTTATCTTTCCCATTAACTGAGGAGAACAATTCTTATTTTTTTCTTCCCCGGCGCAGTGGTTGGCCGTTCTGGAGGAACGGTTCTGCAATCAGAAGTGCTTGGCCCCACCTGAGTTCCCCGTGCAACTTTAATAATATCGGCCAGCTCCTCTCGATTTATGTCGCTGGTATGGTAATGGCTTCCTCTTCAGCCTCTGGATTAGCAGATGGTGAAGGGAGGAATAAGAAGTTAGGAGTCGCTGCTATCAACTCGCCAGTTGGCTCATCCGTCAATATAATATTAGCCATTGCTCTTCGACTCTCTGTTATTAACATGTTTCTGAACTTTTTAAAATTTTTTTATAGAAATTTACAATTGTATTTAAAGTAGAAATACAACAAGTAAAAGTAATGAGCTATAATAACATGAAATATTTATGAAGAAACTACCCATTTGTAGGTTGGTTGATGTTCTCTAGTCCAAAAAACCTAGTTTCGCAATATGGTTCGTATTTTTGTGAAACAGTCGTACTCAAAAAAGAAAAGTCTAATGAAAATGAAATTCCATATTTAAGGTGGGTGTATGCCTTCGATGACAGCAAAATTTTCGGTAGTATCGAATGACTGGACGTTCCACTTAGCAGAATTTATTTTTCACTATTTTTCGATGTTTTCAAAATCTACTCAAACGATTTTGATAAAATTAACCACGTCAATTTATCTTTAGTATTAGCTAGGTATTATCCTCATAGAAATTGTTTCACAGTGCTTTAATATCGAATATTTAAAAAATCTTTTACCCGTAAACTATATTTAATTTTTTTTATTTTAAATAAATAACCAGTTCTTGTTGTTAGCAATAATAAACAATGGATAAAAACAAAATATTAACAAAATAGATGAATAACTAAAGAAGAAAAATGGAAAAATATGGAAAAAAAAAGTCAAGCTCTCCCGATTGGAATTGTATTGTTATAACCTTGACTTCTAGGTAGGAAAAAAAGTTAATTTTCGTTATTTCCATCTCAAGAACCCTAAATATTTTTTATGTCAATAGAAAAATAAAAATGTTCAGTTCAAAATTTCTTCCATTCTTGTCTTGGATGTTTTGTTTTTCGAAAATCATAAAGAATATCGATAACTTGAACGTGTCTTCGAATCAAAATTGAAGGAAGTTAGTAGAGTAGTAAGTTAAAGATATGTAATGCGCACATCGCACCATTTTTTATAAAGATTAATATATAAGTTGTGCAAGAGTATATGTTAATTAAAGGTTGCCTCCATAACAACAATGCTCTGTTATAATTTAGAATTCTATAAAAAATGAAAATGGGATTACCATAAATACTGGATTGGTATGTTTATAATATTTATGTTAAACATAAAAAAAAATATTTAAATTAATGAAAATTAATTTACAAAAAACGTAGTCTATTTGTTGTGTACCCTTTAATATTTAAAAAGTTAGGCATCTCTATAAAATATAATTTAAAAAACAAGTATTTAAAAAAAATGATGATAAAAGCCAAATCTTTTAAATTGAATAAATTATTTATTAACAATCAATAATCTGGATTCCATTGTATAAAAAAAAAAACACTCAATACCTAACAGTTGGCTTATTACAGCTATTGGTTCCCTAAACACAGGTAATATAACATATAACTACCTTTATATATTTTTAAGGTAGCTGTTATTTATAAGGGGATGGTGAGGTTTATACCTGGTAATGAAAGGAAATGCAGGTGAACTTTTTGCTACTTCTCACAGCTGCTTCAGTAGACATCTGGCTAAAATGTATTTTATTTTTCGTGGATTGGTGAAATATTAATTTTAAAAACACAGCCTCATATTATAATAGTTTCAACGAGGTAATAATTAATTTAAAATCATGGAATTTTTAATTGGAGCAATATTTCAAACTTGGAATTAAAATATTGTAAAAAACAAACCGTTGCATTACATGTTTATAACAAGTCATTAAAAACAGATTTACAAACTGCTTCGATTCTCCTGGCTAAATATGGAATACAAGTTTTCTGTTTTGTTTACACAATGCAGTTACGAGGTAACATAAAACTCCTTCTAATTTACTGAAAGCTATTCCCTTTCCTCATACAGAAAGCGTGCAACTATTTTTCAATTTTTATTTAAAGTTTGGTTTAGTAATAACCAGTTGTACAAACATAGTTGTAGAGTTGATATAATAATATTCTTTATTTATACTGGGATTGATCCCTTTAGAATAATACACAGGCGTAAAATTAAAATATTATGTGTAATTATATAACAATTAAAGGCCTTTAGAGCCTTAGAGTGAAATACAACATAAAACTGAAATTATAAAACGTCATAAAATATAATAAAATAATGAATTTAAAAAGATAAAAATGAACAATAATTAACGGAATATATGAAGTAAGAATAGAACAAATAAAGTAAAACCATATGTCATATCATAAAACATAAGATGACAAACACTTCTTATAATAAGTAATATTAAAAAAAAAATGATAAAAATCAAATATAATAAAACTAAAAATAATAAATGGAAAGGTACAATTTCTGCTAATATACATACAAGAATAAACAAAAATCTGAAGCGTTAAGTACAGAAAATGTAGAAGCCTTGTTTGAAACTTTTAATTTTTATTCTTCCGGAATTGGGTGGACAGAAGGTGGTCGAAGATACGGGATTTGAAGGTTGGAAGAGTATTAGAACTACGAATGAAGGAGGGAATAGAATTACATAGGGTTTTGGGTATGATATAGTGCATCGTTTAGCGAATAAAAGCGATCGTGCATTATATTAGGTTTTATGAAAACAAGATTGTATTTATATAGACTATAGAAAATGAAAAACAATATTATTATTGATAAAAAATACGTTGCAAACAATATTTACTTTTTTTTTAAACTATTAAAACTTTACTCCGGAAATTTGGGAAGGAAAAAATGGATCTAATTGGATTAAAAGAACACAATTACAAAAATAATATAATGAAATAATTAATTTCTAAAAATAAATTCTCAATGATATAGGCTTAAAAATAGTAATATAGTGATTGATTAATAATGGATAGTAAAATATTATAAATAATTGGAAAAGTATAATGAAAATACAATAAAGATATGATCTGGAACATAACTATAAAAACCTCCACTCATAAAAACAAACCATAATTTTCAAGTTTAGTTGGATCATTAACAAAATTCTGAACCATTGATAGATTAAAGTAGTTTTTTATTATTGTTATTTATGTGTAATTATATAAATTTATTTAATAGAAAAAAAAGGAATAATTATGAACAAAAATTATTTTTTTTAACAAAAAATTGTATTCAATATTAAGTACTGATGTACAGTTAAAATTAAATAATAAATAAAAATTAATATGAATATATTGTTTAATTAAAATCATTTATTGAATGTATATAACCATAGCATATAATAAATTAATTAGGAATGTATGCTTAAAACAGAGTAAGTAATTAAATGCATGATCCTGAAGAGTCAGTTCATCTCGCCGCCACTAGATAGTAGCACTTACCGCATCTTCGATGATGGGTTCATAACTTTGTTGCGATATTAAACAAGAGGTTTCACGTGAAATAAAGTTTTGTGATGTTTATATTTAATTTATTTTTTAGTAAGATTATATTTTAAGTTAATAAAACAGTCAAATATATATTAATAGCATTTATTATTAAATAATTATGCACAATTAATACATTTTAAAGTTTAACTATAAGTTTATTCGAAATTATTTTATCCTCCATCTTACAAAGCAAGGATATAATCTATTTCTCCATAAAGCGACATTGCCTTTTTTTTATTGCTGGCAAATTCTCTAGTAAAAAAAAAAGACAAAAATGTTTAAACTTTTGGCAAGCGTGACTGATGAAATCATGTATTTTGTATTTGGTATAATTTCATTGACTTAAACAATTCTGCTAGATATTTTTTTTTTTACATTTAAACTTATATATTATCACTAATAGTCGTTCCTATTAAAAAGTAATATGTATTAGTGCTTGTACTTTATAGTTTGTGTAATTGTATTTAGGGACTAATACTAGATATCAACCTATCTTTTTGAGAAATAGTTTATCATTAGCAGCCTTATTTTGGGATTCCATTTATTGTATTACTAGTTAGTTAGGATCTCAGTTTTAGTGAAAAAAACAGAAAATAAGTGTGTTTCAACTCTTGAACAGCATTATTATCTCAGTGCAGTACCAAAACGCACTTTAAAACTTTCTTAAAAAGCTCCCAAGCAACAGAAAAAGAAGCAATGTCAAATAGTTGTTCATTTGATTTTTTAAGTATTTCTAGTGATAGGGGTTCTAAAAACACAAATAAAAAAATGTTTAATTCTTTACCCAAATCTATTTTTCGTAAAACTTCCTCCTTAACACCATTTTACGATTAACCATATTTTAATCTCCTTGATTGAGATATATGTGTACTTGAATCCTCCGTAAACTTGGAAATAATAAATATAAATTACTGATTAAATATATTGATTGTTTGAGAGTGGTTTGTTATTAACACAAACTTCAAAGATCCAATTTCTCTCTTAACTATTTATTTTAAAAAACCTCCAACTTTTCGGCCCTTAGGCCATTTTCAAGGAGATAACCTTAACCATTGATGTCATAATTCATTAAATTGCTTTTATGCAGGCTAATTGTCCATGTCTTATATAAACGACAATATAATTTCAATACCAACTATTCCACAAAAATTGTTTTTCCTTAACCTCATTAACACCTTTTTTTAGTAAGAAAAAAACAATTTTTGTAGAATAGTTTTTGTTTTGAAATTATATAGTTTATATAAGATATATGCAATTATCCCGCAAACAAGACAATTTAATGAATTATGACATCAATGGTTAAGGTTGTTTCCTTGAAAATGGCCTAAGGGCCGAAACGTTGGAGGTTTTTAAAAATAAAAAGTGGATCTTTAAAGTTTGTGTTAATAATATAATAAATATATATTTTTTATTTTATTCGCAATATATTGTTCTTATTTTATTCATACTATTATTATTATTGTTTTATTTAACTTTAATTTAACAACACAGACACTTCTCAAATTATCTAAATTGTTATTCTTGGTGGAAAAGTGTCCCAGAATCGATTTTTCATTCAATTTAAAAAAGTTATTAGGTATCTTAATCAAACCATTAATTTCGCAGTACTCTTGCATCGTAACTTCAGTCATGTGCACACTGCAGGTGATAAAGTAGGCGAAGTCGAGCTAACACAGCAGAATGAAATATTTATCAAAACTATTTGCCCGTCCAACGGCGGTCTTGTATTTAATTATTTAAGCGTAGGTTGAGAAAATGTAGCAAATAGATACAGGGCTTAGAGGTGAGATATTATTGAAGGGGAACAGGGGGACGAATGTAAGGGCTAGGGGATACATAAGAGCTGGTGCATACAGATTAGCCGATATGTAAATAGCCAACGAGGTCGTGTTCATCTCGCTCGTATCGTAAACAGTCCCTAGCCCGTGTGGTCTCTCGCGTCAATGTCTCTTGTCTGCGTAGCATCCCTTGTCTTGTAGTAGGAGGTTAGGAGGTGTATATAAAGAGTATCTTGGTATCGCAAAATATGCAAAAAAAAAAAAAAAATACAATACAACATATACCATCATTATTTGTACATATTTATATTATCTTGTTCGAGACAAGTAGTTCTATTAATTATTACGAAAATTGCCTCAAACTTATTTATTAAAATATGATCAAAAGTCCAAAGTTTCGTCCGATCCGGTCATCATCAAGAACAATCTCAATTTTAGGGCAATCGATCACAATCAATAGTGTTGTAATTAGTTAATGATAGTAGAATACAGAATTTGTGAAGGATATAAATTATAATTAAATGCTATAGTGACAAATAGGTTCATTTTGACAGTGTTAAATTGACTTGGGCATAATAGCCTGAAATTTTAATAAATCAATAAATCAAATTTAGGCTGTGATCCTAAAATTAAGATTGTCCTTGAAGACGGCCGAAATATTAGAAATGTGATTATGCTTTAATAAAAAAAGTTGAGAAAATTTGTTTAAGCCACACCAAAAAAAAAATTTTATTTCTAATACGTATTAATTCTACTTTTAAAAAAAGTAACAGTCGTTCGAAGCACTAATTAGTACATACGGACATAAATGGATAACATCGAAATAGGCATCATGTAAAGAATAGGCAAGAGGCCGAATATTTTCATCTTACACAAAATGCATTAACAAATTCATATAAAATTAATAGCCGATTATTACAAAACCTTAATAATTATATGAAAAATGTATTTTTAATAATTAAGTAAACATATAAATAGAGTCATATAAATTTTTTTTTTAGGTTGAAAGTGATACGGAATGGGGAACTAAAAAGCTGTAAGACTATTTAAAAATGATGACATATTGAATTTTTGCAAGAAAAGAAATACTTAAAATGACTATAAAACTATAAATTATTGAAATTAAATACTGTAAGGGAATCGTTCCCGTCCCACCCGTCCCTCGAAATCCCGATTTTGCAACGGTCTTATTTATCCTTTGAAACCTGTATTTTAAACGGTAAGGAGAGATTTAGGTTAAAAAATTAGTTAAATCGAGTCGTTAAAATTGGGAAAAGGCGTAAACACCCTCTTCACCTTACGGTAGCATTATTTATCTTACCTTTATAACAGATACTTATACTGTTTTGGTCGATGTACGATATGTCATAATCACTCAAGAGGAGATCGTAACATCAAAAATAATAGAAGGAAATTGTTCCCGGTCAGCCCGCCTTCCAAATCCCGATTTAGTGACGGTCACATCTCACCTTTGAAACATTTATTTAAAACAGTAAATCGAACAACATTGAAAAAGTTGGAAAACGGCGTAAAAAGAGACAAAAGAGAATTCATATAGAATATTGAACGAGTACAAAGTCTCTTCAAAATATCAGATCCGTATTTAAGGTAATAACAAATAAATTAGGCAATGATTAGAATATAAAATTTAAAAAATATCTAAATATTAAAAAAAAAATAATATAAAAATTCTCATTATATTGGTTTTAATTGTTTTTACACAAGGGATAAGAGTTAGTGTTTTTAAAATGTTTCATTATAGATTAATTTTGATCGACTGTGGGTCTGAAATCTTCAGTGAAAGCGTTATGACCTGTGAGATATTTTTTTCTAAATCACTGTTTTTTTTGGATGAGTGTTTTGGTTTCATGCGCCGTTGAAATAATTCCTCAAAGTATCTTATAGCCTCATCTCATAGTACCTTTAATTCTAATAAAAAGTTTTAAGATAATTTTATTTATTCAAAGTCTAATAGATTGGTGATGGTCCGAGTGATTGGTTAAAAAAAAGGTATACTTTTTTTTTTTCATACCCTCTTGTAATGATGTTAGTGGGTATTTGTACGTACATATAGGAGGTATGCTTTATGTATAGCTGGGTGTTAAGGATTCCTTGGATTGCCTTTTGGCATTATAAGGTAGGGTGAGGGGTCCAATGAAGGTTGTAAACTAGGTTGGCTTACGCTAGTGGATTATTGGAACGGGAAGGGGCCGTTCCGCTGGTAAAAAAAAGGTATACAAAGTAGCAGGAACAATTAGTAACCAAGGTTTTGCAGCGCTTCAATGAGAGAAATGTACAAATATTTTAGAATGTGATAATACTATAAAAGACTTAAATAAAAAAAAGATATAGAAAAAGAACGATATTAACTAAAAGAATATAAATATAAATGAATAGAATAATATTGAAGTAAGATTTATGAAGCGGAAGTATGTTTTAATTCGAGAAAAAAGCGTTGTGCACCACTACCAATGTAGTATTAGAGAAAATTGGAGAATTTTAAGCAATTCGAGAAAAATGTCGGTCAAACAAATCGGAGTTACTAATATATATATTTGTTGTGCCATTTTGTCAATCTTTTTTGACTACCACCATTATCATCTTACTACACCTGGGAACTTATTAATATTTCAATAGAAAAATGTTTTTTTGACAGTTTATGACAAGTAAAGGTTTTGGTGTTATAAACAGAGGTTAAACAGCTGATTACTGGTTAAATTTTAACTTTCCATTAGACTAAAGGTGAACTATTATTCATAACCAATTAGGAATTCAGAGCAGAGGTTGGAAGCGCCGAGGGTTTCAATAAGAACATAAGCTTTCCTAGGAGTTGTATATTGGACAGACAGTATCGGCAGTGGGCAGTTATCGCTACACGACCTGAAGATAGGACTACCTTGTCTCGGGGCTCGGCAAAAGGACCATCGGTGCGACCATTAGGAATATACACTAATAAACATCTCAGGGGTTCGAGATAAGGCCAAGCTCACCAAATGGACTTTCCTCTACCTTTTGCCTCTTACTAATGTTCAATAAAGAGACCGATCGCTTTATGGCCCTCGTCATCCCTGAATTACTCTACCTTTACTTTACCTTTATCAGGACGGCCCTCTTGTATCCATTGTCTATATCCTCGGTACACGGTAATCGTTTCATACGGCCGATTTTAATGCTTCCTTCCGTCTCTCTGCACCTTTAAATCTCCTGTCTTTTATTTATTGCGAGCTGGCCAAGGTAAAGCACCCTGCTACATTTGCATAGGTCGATCCTTCTGCTTGGGTTTGCCATTCCACAAACATCGATCCAAAAGCAAATCGATTCAGTGTCCTTAAGTCCAATATGAACTATTTTTGTCTCTCTCTTCGAAAAATGGACCACGAAATCCAGTGGAAACATTTGCCTAAACTTTTATATAGAGTACTTAAACCTTAGAAAACACTTGTTTAGCAAAAAAATAAAAAAGCAAGCAGGTCTTACTGGGTTTCAATAACTTTTAATAGAACAGACATTATTATACCCAATTTTAAAGTGTGAAAAATTTATTGCTTGTTTATGAAAAAACATATGAGTTGGGACCTATTAGTCCTACTGCTTGCTGAATGTCAAAAATTTGTTTATGGTGAAAAAAAAATGCTGTTAACCTAATTATTGTTACATTATTAATAACAAAGGTTATCCAAAAATATTCAGTCAAACCAGCCATAAACAAAGAAAAATTTGATTTTAGTTTCACAGCCTCAAAAATTATTTATAAACCTTTGCAGGCTATTATATCCACAGGCAAAATAAACCTGTATTTGTCACTATAACATTTAATAATAAAAACTATCCTTTGCAAACATTGTACTCGACTATCATTAACTTATCACCGAAATTTGTTTATTCATTTATTTCAATAAAAGTTGTGTTTGTTGATAATTGTCTGTTTATCTACAGCTAATGTGTTGATGTGTTTGTGGTTTTTTGTTCATTCCATGTTGTTTTATTGTATTTTCTAGGTTATATGATGTTTCTCCTATATAGTATCTATCGTTCTATTGTTTACAAATATTTTGACATTCTATATTTTTTTTATTTTCCTTAGTTTATGTTTATTCGGTTTATTATTATTAGACATTCTCAATTTTAAATTACTATGCTCATGTTTTCAAATATTTTATTTTATTTGATAGCCTGATTAATATTTTTGTATTATTTAACGCAAATATTTTGAAGTAAATCTTAGTTTTACTTTTAAACTCCTAAAAACAAATATTCAACATTCTTTATCTTCTCATTCTACTCTTCTCTGACGATTCTTCGGATAGAAACCACTAAAACCAAGTATTTGTATTTGATCAGAAAACTGCTACCTCCAACGTGCAAATATTGTCAGTCCATTCTTACGATTAGACATATTTTTGAAGAGTGTACTAGGTAACTCTGTGCCAACAATAAATAGGATAGGACTGACCCCAAATTTATCCGAAGCTCTCGCAGATGAGGAAGCTAAAATTACACGAGTGTTTGAATTTTTAAAAGCACATCGCCTTCTTTATAAATTATAACTCCTCTTCGATTTTTATTTTTT
>NW_027104967.1:602086-613018 GCF_000696795.3 Halyomorpha halys | reverse complement strand
CTTATTTATTTTATTTTATTTTTTTACTTTTATCATGCCATAGGCGTTGATGACCAGAGGGTTTTACAACAATAAGCAACAATCAACAACAACCAAGTATTTGTCACATATATACTTATATATCGTACGACAATGCGCCTCAGAATAAAATCGACTTATAAGTGAGATTAAGTTCTTCTTGGATCATTCCTGTATCATCATCCGTGATTCGAAGATATTCCTTCCACTTCAGAACATGGTTAGGCTTATAAAGACTAGATGCATCTCTTTTATCAGAGCATGTACCAAAGCTGGCTGACATGAGGAAGGTCCGTATAGAAACATTTAAAACATACTTAAGTAGGTTGAGCTGGTCTAAGAAAATAATAAATATTAATATATACGGTCGATTCTTAGCCGAGATAGTGTCGTCGAGGATTAGTAGTGCCTGAGTCTTCAGCATTAACATAATGTCTCTTAGTGGGAGCTTAATACACCACTCGAATCAGACTTGTCTTTCAGTAACAATTTGTTCCTCTTTTTTTTTTTCATCATATCTTCCCATCTCCGTTTCTGCGATTCATATTAATATAGTAAATGTTCCGGAGAGAGATCTGCATAAGGGATAGCAGTAATGAAGATTCAGAGAGGCAGGTTAAGGAAATGATTTATCATTTACGAGGTATAAATATACAGCTTTATTTATATATAAATTTTTCCCACTTTTTTTTATAACTAATGTAAAAATAATAATAATAATAATAATTTACAACGGTAACAGATATTTACATTTCAAGATCATATTACTTTTTATTCTAGACTAATTCAAGTCGTGGGAAGTGCATAAAAAAATTTTATTCAGACTTTCTTAAAATATTTATAATATAATTTTGAAGATAAATCTTGAAAATAATTAGTTGGTTTTATTTTATTATAAAAATATTCCTGCAATGGTGGCGCAGGTACTTTCTCCAAACAAATAATATATTTAAATTCCCCAAGAGGGTTTAATTATTTTATTTAAATGCTAGATGATATAACGATTGAGCCTTCAGCGATTGTCGAAATAATTACGTAAATATGATGAATGGTTGTCATCCGTTAAAATAACAAAGGATTTCAGTTTGAGAATTTTATCCCTCAGGTGCCCACACTATATTGCCAACTGACATGGGGCAGATAAACCCACACCGATTAATCTCACGTTAAAATTGTCAAGGGCAGTTATTAAAAATCAAAATCTATCAAGATATTATCAGATTGATGATATGGCAAAGCGTTACGTCATAACAATGTTCTGATGTAAAATGAGGTGTGATGTAAAATGCATTTTGACTTCAGTAGAATTTCAGTATTTATTATAGGGTTTATGTAAAATGATTTTTAAAATTATATATTATATATTTTAAAAGAATAAATATTTGGTTATTTAGACTGGCTGGTATAAGTCGGCTTGAATTTGTGGCTAATTCGTTAAGTGTGGTTTTTTTAACAGATATTTTTAACAAAGTGATCCAGAAGTTTGTGTTACCAACACATAAATATGTATGCTTTTCGCGTTTTAATTAATAAAAGATTTTATTTTTAGGAACTTGACTATATTAATTATTTTAAATTGTTAAGGTGAAAAACTTCCAATTAGAATACAAACTATTCTATATTTTGCTTGTAGAACGTTTCGGGACAATTATTCTATACTCATGCACAATTGCACCTATGTATTTGTCATTTTTTAAATTTCTATTTTGAAATCATGTCATCTATACACTTATAGTTTAAAATTATTTTATAGCTAAATTATTGTATTTTTTTACAAGTAAAATTTGGAAGTTTTTTCCCCCTCAAAAATTAAAAAGATTAATTAAAGAGTTTACCCAACCTTCGGATCCAATAATTAACTCTAGTTTAAGATTGGATATTTTAAAATTCTATCCATTCGCTTTGTGTTTTAGTTAATACAGCACAATTATGAGTTTATAAAGACATTATATGTTTGGGTAACGAAAATAACAAATATTTTATTAAACGTAATGAACGAAAGTTGAATTAATATTAGTTGAGTTAATGAGTAGTACAATTTATTTTAGTTTTTATTATCCACCCTCTAATTTGATGATAATTACGTTTCTTCATTCTCCTATCTTTATTTCGTTCCTTTTTGAAATGAAAGTAGAGTATATCGAATTTAAAAGCCGTCAAAAGGATAAAACATATGTGCGGAAGGCGACGTTTGTTGCTTCAGTTGTTTACCAAGCATTTGTCTTGGGACTGTGGCAAACGTGTAGATCCAACACAAAAAACAGATAATACTATATTCTATAATTTTATTTTATGATGTCGTTATTTTTTGGTCCCCTTTCAAGGAGTTCCAACAAAATTACCTTATGAAAATAAGACCGAAACAAAAATCGTAGAATCAATGTGAGCTTACATCTGAAGGAAGCTGGTAATTATACAGTTAGGACGAATTGGCTGTTCTGTTCGTACACCCTTCACCCAGCTAGCCGAGTCGTAAAGTGGAGACTGTATGCATTGGAGGCTCTTCATTTCAGACAGATCTCCGCTGTTGTAAATAATAAGTTGCGGCTCCAGGCTATAGTTCTTAACAACATTGTCCGTTTGGGTCAATAATAAAATTGGGTCCTCCCACCAACTGGCAGGTAATATACTGCACGGGGGTAATTAATTTTCTTCTTCCTTTTGCAGCTCCATTTAATGACCTGGAGGTAACAAGATGTCACATAAAACATCTTATCTCTTATTGTTTCCCTCAAATTGCTATCCTTGTATGGCCAACTTTGTTCGGCTCTCTCTTACATTAATGAAGCTGCAAGCCGGAGATTGGTTTAATTTCAAACAGGATTCTGAGAAGCTATTTACTCATTTTATAGTAGGAATTAAAAGTCACTAGTGTTACTATAAAAAATACCAAAAGTATATATAAAACGATTTTGTTGTTTATTAAAATAGTTGTTCCACAATCCCATTTTAATATTTGTGTATTCTTGTTCTTAAATTTAATCATTGAATTCTATACTCCACATATTAAATAAGACACATCATTGGTTGTAAAATTAATGTTCATTATATTTATTAAATCATTCATAAAAGAATTTATGGATTGCTTGATTATGATTATATTATATTTTTTTTTTAAATACTCAAATGATAAATTTTCCCTGCGTATGACAATTTAAGTAATGTGAGGGTGTTAATTTAATACTAAAAATAAAAAAAATAACCAATTTTGGTTGTTTAAAGCTGTAATTCTTCTTTATAGTTGTATTTTAAGAAAAAATTGAAGGATTTAGGCTCTATCTTTTTGCTATTTGTTTATTTGTCTTATTCTGTACATAAGTAAAACCTCAATGCCATTATACTGTGTGTGCAGACTCATAAAAACAATATATAGTTCAAATAAACTAAAATTAAAAATATAAATCAAAGACAAAGTGAAAGGATTCAAATTCTTTTCTTTACCCAAGTGATTAGATATTCTTATTATCGATTTTTAATTACATTTTCATATCAAATTTCAATTTCAATAATGTACCGAATGTAAATCATAAAATAAAAAAAAAAATTATATAAGAAATAGGACTTATACAGAGACCCTGAAGAACGCCCTGAAATCTGTTCTAACTAGAACTGAAGAGGTACAAAGAGCCTCTAATCAAGAGAAGCGAGCCCGGAACGTGACTACGTTTAATCAAGCCTTCCTTCTCGCAATGATACGCCCTTCCTCCGGAATTTCATCTCTTTTAATAGTATGCTTCTATGAGCTATGCTAAGTCGTATCTTCGTGTAGTCATTCTATCCTATTATAACAGGATAACAAAATTTTCGCATTTATACATTATATGTGATAATACATAAACGTATTATATTTGGTTTAATGCTTAATTGCATCACTTTATTTACTGTACATATATGTTTGTTTTACTTAAACTTGATTCTCTAATTTTTTTCTTTAATTATTACACAAACATATTTATGTATATGGGAGCTGATTGTTTAAATGCATTCAACCAGTTTCTTTTTCTACGTTAACTTTTTTTAGTTATGTACACATACTTTATTATATGTTTATTTATTTAATTTTTTCTTAGTGTATAGTTTAGAATTATTTCTTTATATTTTACAAATAGTTAGTTTATCTTGTTGTAAGAAAATTTGATTTTTTATTGGTATTTTTGTTCTTTTATCTTTTTTTAATATCCTTAATACAATAGTAATAACATGTTGCAATCTTAATTCCACTGTACATACATATATTATGCCTTTTCGCCTGGAGTACATACTCCATTTCAATTTCTCAATAAACTCATCTTGCTAAGGCATACAATGCTAAAGAGAAAGAAGTATACATATCGTAAGAAATTTTAAAAATTCACTTTCGGCACTGGTTTTATATATTTTTAAAAAATAAATTATTTATTTAAATAGTTTTATCATTTTAAGTCTGAACGCAATAAAACCTGTTTGTTTAAGCAATCGCTATGGTTTGTGTTTTTATATTTTAATAGATACCGAGTAATGCGTTTTATTACCTTCTATTTAAGTTTTTATTGCTCTATAACGCACGCCGGTTTATCTCGTAGCTTGGGTTATTTCAGGCCAACGATTTATCTCATTGTCTGTTTACTTTTTATAATTGTACAACCAGGATGAAGTAGTAATAAGCAACTAACAATCGTGGCAGACAACGCGTAAAAATTTAATAAGTTATAAAGGAATTCATAAGAGGCAAACAATGAAGCATCATTACAGGATCTTTAACGTGAAAAAATTGTATTGAGATAATCCAATTATTCAACAACAGTCTTTAATTACGAGAATCCAATTTAATAATTAGTAACGCTATCGATTTTTTTGTTTATTTTACCCAAATCGCTCTTCAAACCGGTGACGTTTAACATTTTAATTGGAGCATATTATAATTAAGGAAGGAGAGATGAGCCTCCAGCTGGATTCGAGATGGTCGGTGTCCGAACGAGTCCAACTCTGTAATTTGTTCTTTAACGGAAGGGACTGGGGCCTAAGGCACGAGGGGTCTGTATTTAGTCTACTCAAGGACCTGAATATTCAAGGGATTAGTTTTTGTTGTGCTGCAACAACCGGCAATCAACGGTTCAAAGGCATCAACATCAACCGTTGCCGTAGTTTCGGTAAGGTACAGCCGGTCCCAGAGACGAGGCCTATACTCTCCCACTAACGTGATCCATTAGGAATCATGTCTTACACATCGGGACCTATTCATTTAGTCCCTAATGCTACACTATTTCATTCCACTCTATACTTATGTAATTGAAGTATTCATGCCAAATTTACACTGTACACTTTTCGATACCGAAAGAGTTGTAATCGTAAAATGGTTTCAGATGCGATTGATCACGTTTTGTGAAGAAATGATTCCCCTCCAGTCCAAACATAATAATTTTCACTAATGTCCTTTTCCGTTCCTGTTATTTTAGAACCTGGAATGATGGAGTGGCGTGGTTGTTCTGAACAACACTGGGCTCTATATTCTTGTACGAGCTATTGCATCTTTGTCCAATGGGATTACTTATGGAGACAGTAAACGGTCACACAGTAAATTTAATTATTTTTGGCATATTGCTGTTATTAACAAATTAAGTGAGGCAAATGAATTATTTCGAATCTTTAGTTCCCGGATTTTAACTCGGCTGTGGCAATAAATTTATTTTTAGTTATATAGACATTGCTTTGCTGAGTTCATCGTGGAATTCGCCTTGCCTCCATATAGGAAGCACCTACACCTATAAAAACGTATATACATAATATTATATAATATTAGTTAGTTATAATTTCATTTGGGATAATTCATTAGTTCATTTTACATAATATTAGTCTTGACTTCAGAATGATATTTCAAAGTTAAGTTCTCCTATGTAGTTATAGATATAATTGAACGTCATTTTATATTGACATATCAGTACACATATCCCTTATTTTAACAATACAAAGTCAGACCGTCATAGCGAATTAGTGAGTTTTATCCACATTTGAACTACGTCAGTAAAACAAAAAAATCTATTTACGATTTTGATTCTTTATAAATACCACATAGAAAACTCGAAAACGATTTTCACTGAATTCAATAATCACAAAAAATTAATTTCGCAACAATTCGATAGTTTGAAGTCAAGTTGAGTTTCCTTTAACTTCGATTTATCGATTTTGGACATTAATTTAATTTTAATTAATTGATATAATTCTAAATAACTATGATAGGAATCTATATGATATAGGGGATACGGAAAGCGGTTCTGATTTACCTCACGGTTGCCTATTTCTAGTTTTATATGAATAATTAAAATTAAATTAAATCAATACTGCTACAACTCATGAAGGCTGAGGGTGCATTATTTTGTGAGGAAGTACTGTTACTAGATGGGAGGTGATTTGGTCAAAATCACGCTCTACCGCCAGATTTTTACTCGATTAAGGGTACCCACTTTATGAGGTTGGGTTGACCCTGGAGGGTTCCTGAAACCACAGGGCAGACTCCACGGCAACAGAAAACGGATAATAATTATTTGCCATAGCTGGAGTCGAACCAGAGGCTTTGAAGTAGTTCATTGCCTTCTCCATGCGCTACCCAGTTCCATAAATAGTTAAATTAATAAATTATATTAGTTATATTTATTAATAATATTAATAGTGCTATTGGATTATGAGTAATAATTTGAGTACAATGTATGCAGTTATATCTAACGTTAAAAAGTGTTTGTAATTAATGAAGGTTATGCATGTAACATTCTCCGGCTGCGTACAAAACCGCCCCTAGCTGTTAGAATACGAAGGTAACAAGCCTATACTAGGAGTGTATATAGCCTCACTGTTTATGGATATGGCTGGAGGAGTAAAGACATTGTCCCTGGAGAATGTAGCCAACCCCTGGAGGAGATACAGATCTCGTCGTAATTGAGACGTTACACGGTCGCAACCATGGCTTAATTACCACTCGGGTCGCGACCTGTCCTCACGATCCACAATTTACCCTTCCTCGTGTTCGACCGGGGCTCTGGTCCCTTCTCCCTTCTAGAGAAACTTCCAGGAGCCTGAAGCTATAGGATTCGGAACAAGATGGAACACCTTGGTTTCAGGAAGGGAACCACTTGAAGAAACTGTGCTAGTACCAGATGCTTACCCCAAGATATTTTAATAAATATTCTTATTTAGAGATTGGCAGTGTTCTATAGCTTTTCATTGACCATTTTCAGTACTTAGTGTATCTTTTGAGTATTTTTAGAAGTATTCAGGCAGAAATAGCAACAAACACTCGTCAATTATAAAAAGTACTCATGGTTGATAACGGATTTCAAGCATTTATAAGAAACAATTAGATTCAAATAAAACCTAAATATCATTATAAAAATAGTACAATTATATATTTAGATGATTAACATGAAAATTTTCTTTTAAGTATCGGAAAACTTATTTAATTTTTCTTTCTTACTAGCTTATAGATAAAATCGACTAATAACATAGGTTTTTTATAATTTTATGTCAATCTCTAGTATGTGGAATAATCAAATAATAATTTATGGAATTATTTATACCTTAACAATAATATTAAATCATAAATAAATCCAGGTATCCAATTAGAAATCAACCAAGAATCTGTTTATGAGCTCCATACATTTTTTTTGTTTTCGCAATTTCACCACGAAAACCAAAGAAACAAATTACATTTAACAATGATAACCATGCCCAGTTAATTCGTCTGTTCTTTCGTGTTTCATGAATGACGTTGATGACCAATGATTTTATTCCAAGAGAATTGAAGAGCTACCTCTAAAGAGGTTATGACTTCAAAATTTAACATGATTTTCAACATCAAAAATTTTTTTCTGAACTAATCCGACTGGCCAACAATGAAAATGTCCTATATCCTTATTGAAGGATTTTATGCTTCAAAATTAAAAACATGTTAATTTGGTCAAAAGTTAAAGCAATTTTTTAATCTCAAAAGCTCTTAAATTTTACAAAAATATTGCGTTGGTTTCTAATTGTATATAAGGGCAAATATTTGTTGGGAAATTGATACTTGATAAAAAATGGCAAAAGATTATTAAAAATTTGGAAATAAATTATATTCATCATTAGCATGAAAAATTTGACGAATATATTTGTTATAATAAATTGAATGAAAACTACATATTAAAACGCATGATTACTAGAGTCAATTTAGGAAGACAATTGTAAATAATATGTACTATTGTTTTTTTAATTTCAAAATATTTAAATACCACAATTTTAAAACAATTACTCCTTTAAAGGAAAACCTCGTACTACAAACGTCTGAATAGCGTTTAGGAATGGTTTATGATACATGTGGAAACCCAGATAAAACTGATTAAAAAACATTACACACCATAAAGCTCGCACTAAGACAATGTAATGTTTATCCTGATAATAGGCGAGATCCTTCTTCTTATTCTTAATCTGTTTTTATTTGTTGTTTTCTTTTTATAAATCACTCCGAAAAATAAATAAATTCAGTTATGATTTCATAAATTAAACTAGTGTATTCCGTATTTAAGTGATAATCCTGTTTTTCTTTGTTTTATTACTGCTGAGAGTTGGAAATGATTTACGATAGCTGTAAGCAGCACGCAAACAATACTAAATAAACAAAATTTAGATTAAAAAAAAATGTTCCTTAAATTTTAATAATATTTTCCCTAGTGCTTTGCTGTTTATCGAGTATAAGCCTCTATTTTGAATAATAAATTAATTATTCCAGATATAATGCACCATAAGGATAACAATTAGTAATATAAGAGCCTCTTAAGCTAAATCTAAATTTATAAAAGCGAAAAATAATAATAAAAAAAATTAAGTTCAGTGAGATAGTGAAACTTAAATTCAGAACTATCGATATATATCAAAATGACAATGTAACTGTATTCACTCTTAAAAAAAGATGTTTATTTTATAAGATGGTAAAATTATTCTAGATTTATGATCATGGAGATGGGAGAAGAACCTCATAACGTTGATTAAAACATGTAAATAAATTCATAAAAATACCTAGTAAAATAAAAATGAAATAATTTTCCTAATATAAAATTTGGATAAAAATGATAAATGATTAATTATCCGATTATAAATACGCAATATAAGCAATTAGAATAGTTTTTAATCATTGAAAAATAAAAAAAATTATAAATTATAGCAATAATAATATAAGCCTTAATCTGAAAAATGAATGTACTTTATAAAATGCATTTTCATTTCAGGAACGCGTATAAAGCTAAAAGATTAAAATAGTTATAGATACTAATTTTCTAAAAATATTTATAACAATCCGAGTTAAATGGATAAAATGTTTTTCAAACATCTCTATGAAACATGCTTATTTTATGTGTGACATTCCAAGGGAGGGTGGAATATTTAGAAGAATATTGGTTTTTCGTATAAAGTGATGGTTCCACGGTGACAGTAACAGTGACTGTACGAGGTTATTATATACCACTATGTTCAATGTAACATTTGCTGTTGCACTATCAAGATTTTCTCGATCTATGCATGCGCGATAAACTTATTATTAATAAACTCCACCTAATTAAAGGATCTATCTAAAGAAATCGGTACAAGTAGTATAAGTCAAAATTGTATAGAGCGTGTTATATAAATGTCAGATAAAGGCCATTTTCAGCGTTAACGTATCAATATTACGATTTTTGCGTAACTGTAGATTTATTATAGGAAGCAATTTAAAAACTGATTTCATAATAGCTCAGCCCAAATAAAGAGTATTAGATATTGTACTAAAGTTCAAAATGATATTCCAAAGCAATAAAAAACACTGCAAGCAGCTAAATGGGGATATTTTGATGTTTTTTTTCTTCAGAACGATCTTACCCATCCAACTACTCTTTGCCCTTGTCACAACTATCACTAGATGCATTCGCTCATGAAAAACCTTAAAACCTCTTCATACTTTATTAAAATTGAATCTAATTAGATTAGAACCTCTTATTCCATTCAATAATCCTCCAGAGATAAAATGGATGGATAGGTGGAAAGGTCTCAAACTAAGTAACCTTCGGTAACTTGTAAATTCCAACCCGCACCAAGTTGCAATCCTCAAATGATCCAGTACAAGCTGAAGAGGTTTAGCAAACAGCCTCAAGGGGAATCCCGACGTAGGTATTTGTGAAGTACTATTAGAGTGATCTTTCACTAATGGTGGCATTAGATTGGGCCAGTGGTGGGTAATTGATGGGATTTGTGGTGCACCGGCTGCATTTAGTGGTTATTAGTGGGAGCATTCACTTCACGATCTTACAGCGATCATCGTTGCTGTGTGAGCATTAATTTTTTGTCGTTTTTTAATTCAGTGCTCTCTCTCCTCTCAGTGCCATAGTAATCTTCCTAGACAGTTTACAACGCCGTAATTCTCATCGGCACGGATCTATAATAGCTGGAGATTAATTTCAGCAACGCCGGCGGTTGATTTTAGAACCAATACTCTTGGCGTATGTGAGTCATTAGATCGTTATTCTCTTCTCCGTGGAGTTCCAGGAACTGGAGGCCAGACGAACGAAGATATTGGACCGCTTTACCGTAAATGTGGCTGAGACTCAGAAACCTCATAGGCTAATGTTACCAAAATATGCCGGCATAATAATATAAAAAATAAAATAGCCAAACAACTGGAAAAGCAATATTTTAAATATTTTCTAGAGAGCTTAACAAGTTTTGTACATCCTCTTAAGAACGTACTTGAAACGAATGATCAGGATCACGAGTTCAAGTTATAAGTGGAAAAAGAAACATATTTATAAGCAATGCATTCCTTGCTTACTTGAATTTTTTTGGAGAAGCTGGGTATTAAAAGAACCAGCTCCATAACATAGCTGAAAATTTTATACGTTTTACCGATTTTATATACGAAATAGAAAATAAACATTTTCAATA
>NW_027104967.1:601445-602031 GCF_000696795.3 Halyomorpha halys | reverse complement strand
TGGTCCTGGTTGTTTTGAAAACAGTAGAATACGCTTTAAATTAAAACTATTAAGGTATTTATTTATATTGTAATATCTTGTATCAATTTTTTTTCATAAACTCTTGTTTATACACTCAAAATGGACTTACCTTTCTCGTAGTTGATCTGCCTCTCCTGCTGCCTTGCGTTGTCGGCAGCCACCTTGAGGAGACCCTGGATGTTCCTGAGGAGGGTCTCGGTGGAGGAGATGGTTGGGTCGGAGGTAGGTTGTGCGGGGGTGGATAGAGCCGCCGAGTAGTTGAGGGCGTGCGGGGAGGCCGTGGCTGGGGATGGGGCACCTTCGCCCGTGTCCGACAGCTCTGCAACATCCGAGTCTGCATCAGGAATAATAAATTTACATTATCTTTTACTAAAATTATAAATAAAATATAACATCTTTATAATTTAAAGCACAATGTAAGCTTGAGAATATTATTATTTATTACATTATTTTATTTTTAATATTTTATTTTATTACGTCACAAATAAACTCATTCACAAAGACCTTAACATCCCATTCGTTGCAGATTTGACCCAAAACAGATATGCGTCTTTTCATTTCAAAC
>NW_027104967.1:566891-600860 GCF_000696795.3 Halyomorpha halys | reverse complement strand
TGTTTTATATATTTAATAAATAATTAATAATTATACCTTATATATATGTATTTAATCAGAAACGAAATTATAGTGTCTCCTATACCTTCCATAATTGTGGAAATAAACCTGTTTGGTCCTGGTTGTTTTGAAAACAGTAGAATACGCTTTAAATTAAAACTATTAAGGTATTTATTTATATTGTAATATCTTGTATCAATTTTTTTTCTTTCCAAGAACAGGAAAAAAAAAATGAAATGAGCAAACGAATGCCTGAATTAATGATTAGACTAGAAAAGCCTCTATAGTATACTAATGCAAAAGACAGAGAGGAGGTGACGGAAAGGGTTGTAGCTCGTTCCTTGTCGGAGCCCATGGGACATGGTTCCTCTTACTGCCGCGCAAATTAATGGCACTGCTCTGTCCTCTGCTGGTTTATTTTACTCCAGTATTTTATTTTATATTTCAGTTTTATTTATGTTACAACGGCATTCGAGCATGCAATAAGAAAATGCGGAATTCTTCGGCTCGTCCCTTTTATATTATTTGGTTGCTTGGCCATGAGGAAAAATGCTAATAAAACATTTGAGATCATCGGTGATAACATAATAAAATAAAGATAAACCACAAAAACAATTAATTGTAGTGCTATAAAAACACCTCATAATTTTAAATTAAAACATAGCCCTGTCATCTATTTTATTGGAAATGATAATTGAGTGTTGGTAATTGGCAGTTACAATATTGTGCTACAATAAATTCCATCATTATGGAATTAATTTATAGTTGAAGTCAGGCATATCGCTTGATCAAAAAGATTTATTTTTAGGTACAAGAGACATGTATGCATTTATTTAGTTTGTTTTTTGATAAATTTTAGTAGTTTTTTTTAATAAATACCTCTATAATTTAGTGACCGTACATTTAAATTATAGACAAGTTAAAATGACAAAGTTATAATATCTTTTAGAACTGAATAAAATCATATATGAAGATTCGAAAAGTTAACACATTTTCTTATTTTCCCATTAAAGAATAAATATTCTAGCTCAATAAATGTAGAGTAGTCTTGTATATATCTAATCTTGTTCTCTTTAATAAAATCGAATTAGGTTTGACTTGCGCTTAATCCGTGCGTTATTTCAAAAACGTTCAAGTTTCGGACATTAGAGCACTGGATTCAGGACGTTTCGTAAAAATAAACAAGAAGTCGAGAGTAATTAATTATAATAAAAAAAAATTCTTCCTATTTTGAGCTCAGTCTCAAAATATTCCTGGGATATCGCTGAGTAATTTAAGCGACAAAACCTATGAATTTGTAGTCTTCTCCTCAAAAATTGTTACACAAGGACAAAAGAAGATACCAAATATATTTGATACAACCATTTTCCCCATTTTGAGCCCGATTTGATTGTAAGTCATCGAACATAAAAATTATAAAATTGTAATTCATTATAAAAATACATTATCTATCTAGAAATACACAACATAATATGGTACTTGTTAATTATCGCCTATGGAATAATAATTTATCTGTTACACTACTCGTATGTATTCTTCTATCGATTACTTCTGACAAAGTGGATTCTGATCGACAAAGGTTCCCTTAAATAATCCTCAGACACTTACAAACGTAGAGATTTTACTAGATACCTAAACTCTTCATTCACCATCTTTTTGACTACGCTAGTTGGATAAAAAATGATAAAGGAAATTTTTTTATAATATCCCTCGGAACGTACTTGGTATTGATGTCCGTATCGAAATCTACAAAACCCTATCTAACAAAGTTCTGAAACCTTTCATATCTTTTAAAGACTAATTTAATTTCCAGTAAGATAATTATAAGAATTCTAGTAAGTTCGTAAAAATCAAAATTGAGATTTGTCGCCTCTCCATGAAATTATTTTTCATTTTCATTCGTCAAAATCCATCGCCTCCAAGAGCCAAAAAATGGTTCTATAATACCATAACTTGTATACATACAAACTACAGTTCAATATGTTATTAATCATTTGTGAATTCAAATAAAATTCGATATTTAAATATTTTAGATCATTCATAAATTTAAAATATATATATTTAATTCAGGTAAATAAAAATTCAGGAATCAAATATTTTTGTAAAATAAATATAAACAATTCAGAAAATATTCTTTCGATGCTATGGTTCAGCAACATTATCCATACAATATTTTAATTGCTATTTGTTTTAATTAACATTTCTGTTATTTCTTACAAAATTTAAATACATTTTTTTGTTTCAAGGTATAAATAAACATACAACCTTCACAAAAAGCTATAAAACAACGCAGAGTATAACAATTAAGGAAAACGTAAATATAATATAATTAAATAACTAAATATAATTAAAATTTTGGAAAAAAAAAAATACTCGGTTTAAACTTAAGTTAATTTCATATATAAAAAAATGGGTAAAATGAAAATATTAATCACATAAAATAAAATGCCTAACTCCATTAAGTTTTGTGATTAAGTTGAGTATGTTCTTAAAACCCAATCATAAACATTCGGTTCGCATCAAGTTTTGAATATCTGATTGAAAATTACATAAAATGAAAAACATCATATACAAAAAAGCTCCAGTTGACCGGTTTTATAAAAGAACTTTTAATAATAACTCTTACAAACGGCAGCTCCCGGATGATATTTCATTGTACAGGAGGATTTACAACCGGCCCCCGATCTCGTGATAAAATGAAAATTATTTCAACTTATCTATTTCTAATTGAGTGTGGGGAGAGGTGAGGTGACATCGTGGAAAAACCTTATAATTTAGAGACTAAACGGAAAATAAAGAAAATACGCCGGCAACTAGTTATGAAACAGTATAGGTAAGATTTATCGTTATTAGCCGCAGATTATGAGGAGCGTGGAGGGCTAAAATAAAAAATAGACGATATATAAATTAAAATATTAATCCTCCGAGAGGGGACAGGATTGAGAGATATAGTTAATCAGATGTGATATAGAGGGGGCTGGCAACTTAGCGTGTGTGTCGCGTGGAGGATGATCTATCGCTCTGCGAGTTATAGCTCTGCTACTGTCGCTACTGTCTGTCTGCGTATCCCTTTCTATTTTTATTTTTGTTTCAAATAAATTAAATTTATTAAATAACATATTATATATAATTGACTGCTTTATGAAATAATAAAAAATAGGGAAAGTGGTGTAGACCTAGACAAAGAAGTGTTGATCTATATGCAACATACTGTCGTTTAAGCTTTGATGCCTCGTAAATAAAAAAAAAAAAAAAAAAAAAAAAAAAAACCAATCATTTTAAAAACAAAAATTCTTGAAAAAAAATATGTATATATATCCTAAAGCTAGTAGATGAGATTTCCTCATGTCTCTAGAATTGAATTATGAATTGATTTTTTAAAAGTATTTAAATTATATTGTCGATTTTTTAGGACTTATCACAGATTAAACAGGGTATTGTGACGACATCATGAATTTTAGCTTAATTATTTATTATTTTAATTCGTTACCCTTTTAAACAATGTATTTACGTTTTTGGAAACCGACTTTTTTTTTTTATTAAAAAATCTAATGTTTATTAGTATTGATTATTTTTTTTTATTATCTATTCTTTTGTGCATGATTATCTATTTTTTTAAAAGTATTATAATAATCAACATTTTATTCTTTTATTTTGTGGGCATATTGTTCATTAATATGTAATTATGTTTTGTGACGTCAATCTAATTTTTATAAGAATGTTCCTTAAAGTTAAATAAAAATATTCGTACTTACAATAAATAATAAGATATTATTTATAGTTTAGTTTGTAAAAAAATAAAATAAATACACTGATTTTTCTATCTTTCTTATCAATTTAAAAAGTTGTCTTTACTGAAATCTTGAGTAGAAAAATTATCTAAGTGGAAAGTTGATAAAACAATTTATAAAATTATTTTTTTATTTTTTTATTATATGATAAAATAAACTTATAGGAATATATTGTGACGTAGAATGATAAATTAAAAAATGTTTCGAAACGATGTGGAGAATAGAGATCCAATTAGTTCGCCATTGGGCATTATTAAATTATTAACATTTAGGTTTATATAAATTATCTTTAAGTAGTTCTGCTTTAAACAATTGGAATTAATTAATGAATTATTAATAAATGAATATATGAACTATTTTCTTTAATAATTTATTTCTGGCTAACATTAGTAATTAATTTAGCAGAATATATTATTTCTGTTTTTATCATTTAATCAAGTCATTTCTTTCAATATAAATAATAAAAAAATAGAACTGAACACTCTATAAATATTAATAGAGTGTTATATTAATGTAATAGACTATATTAATAGCCTATTTGGTTCTGCTTCAATTCCAGAATGGTTTTGAACAGCTCTTCTGTAACTTAGCACATTCGCTAATTATACAATTAAACAATAAAATAGAAACTATTTGAATAATGTAAACATTATTTGTTTCAATGAAAGTCCAGTTACATCGAATTGATTGCAATAATATTATTTTATTACGATAGATTTTATTTATATTTTATTAATCTATAGAAAATGGAAATGGCAACAGTAACACACCTTGCTCTTTGTCTGACACGTCGTCTTGATCACTCTCTCCACCTTCGTCCTCCTCATCCTCGTCTTCGGGACCTGTGCCTCCTGCCTCACTGCCACTGGCTTCGCAGTTAGACTTGGAGAGGTTGAGGACAGGGCTCTGCCCCGTCGAGGAACCTGATTGGTAAATAATATTTGGTAATAATAATAAATAATAAATAAATGTTTTAGGTAAAAGTATGTGAACGGAAAATAGACTCACCGTTGTGTGAACTCAGATCCCTTGGTTTCTGATCGAGCGCCAAAGCTCTTTCCGTTTCTCCCCTTTCTTCCCGCAGTCTGGAACAGAATTGTAAAATAAATTATAATTTTGATTTTTTTTCATTATATTTTCAACTGTATTTAATTTTAAAAACACAACAAGTAAATGAAATAAGCTACATTGACTTGATAGAATATGAAAAAGATAGCCATTTGTAAGACATCAATTGCACATTTTTACATAAGAATGAGACATCTTCATTTTGTCCAAATTTACTCTAATGTAGCCGATCGCTAAGATATATATGGAATTTAATTAAATATTGTTGGCCAGTTTACAGGTATACGGAAAAAGAATTTTGTATTTAAAAACTATAATAATTGAAAAGAACACAGTAAATTTTCATAACATTAGGTATAATTATTATGAAGGAAAATTCGTCGACAAATGACGCACGAGCCGGATGATTCATATGCGAACTATAATTGATGGTCATAACAAATGAAAAATTTATCGGACAGACTGTACCAAAGGGAATATTCAAGATATTATCGAAGCTTGCCAACACATGGATCGGCCGGAAGTCTAGCTTATCTTGATCCAGCGGACGCCCCTGTCAACTTTATTCAAATTATTGCTCTTCCAGACCAAATTATAGATACATTAAGAGATACAATAAAACGAGAAAAGAAAAAAAAACAGAACAATGAGGTCAAGATCTTGGCACAAGAGTCTAAAATGTGAAATTCAACGAAATCCTTAACGATATATAATGATAACGAAATTATAGTGATAATAACGCTAACGATAATCCATAATTAATATTACAGAGGTCTATAAATCGTTTTTGTAACAACCATATGAAATATTAACGACGTAAAGCAAATTAATGATCTTGACAAAAAGATGGGAATATAGTCTTAAAAAAATTAATAAATCAAACAATGAATTTAAATTTTTCATTATTTTAATTACCTTATATTACAATTATTGTATCTCGCTCAAGCTGTGATAGCATAGCTCGAAAGAAAAAAATTACAACTTAAAAAAAAAATTAAAATTGATGCTCCATTATTGAGACATCTCCAAAAAAAGGTGAAATGGCTCTAGTGTGATGCGTTAATTTTTATTATTTTTAAACTATTAAAATCGTAATGTTAAATTTTAACTATGAAGTATCACAGCTTAACTGAAAATAATATAAATCATAAATTATGCGACTTATGCCTAATTTATTTGTAAACGGCTAATAAATTAGTTTTCAATATACTTATAAATCCAGCCTTATAATGAAAAAAAAAAATAATAATTCAAATGAACAAACCATGTATTTAAAAAATATTTTATTTACGTAATGAAGTACAATAATTAGTGATTTGAACATTTACATTGATTTAACACATCGAAACTTTATCACGAAAAAATACTAATTCTTATTTTTTTAATTTATATTATAACTTATTACATTGATTAATTATTTATTATAGATATTTTTTTTAATATATTTTCTTTTGTGTCAACAACGACAAAGACGTTAATCAATTTTGATCGTTTTGTCTCTGTCAAGTCATTTTTATTCTTTTAATCACAACGCATGTAAATTTTCAAAATTCTGAGAACCATAAAATATATTTTTAAATCTCTTGTTTTCTTTGATTGTAAATTAACAGTGACAGCTTTAATCCTTGAGTCCTTGGTTTCATAATGTTTGTGAAACTTAATAACAATATGGTGTGTAATACGGGGATATTATTTGTTCGTTCCACTTTCTGTATTCATTTTTAATCACTCAATAAAATTTATATTGAAGTATAGAATCAATTTTATGCATTTATCGGAGGTTTATAAAAATATTTAATGAACTACCTAATTGTATTATACTTATGTTCTTTAATTAATTAATAATTTTCAATATTTAGATGAAATTTAATAAATAAATATTAACAAATTTATTCTGGTTAATTATTTAATATCTTTTTATTTTTACTTATTTATTTATTTATTTCTACCTTCTCCTGCCTTATAAGCAATACAGGTGAATGATTTAGTATCAGGTATCATTTACAGAAACTTGAGGAGCCAAATTATTTAAATGTTAGATTTTCTCGGTTCTTTAATTGGTAATTAACTCGTTCCCCACCTCACGCATATATTTATTTTATATAATTAAAATGTAAGATGAGATTATCTTTGAAAAAATACAAAGATTTTTTTTAAAAGAAATGAAATCTTTGTTTAAATGTCCGCTTTTCTTGAGAAACTGAATTAATAAATGAAATTATACTACTATTTTAAGAAGAATAAATTATCATATACAAATAGAAAGTTGCTTTGAACGTTTATATGCGATTTTACTAGCCCATATTTAGTCAGTTAGTGGAAAACAAATTATATATAATATAAATAAACTAAATATTTATGTAATAGGAATAATATGACAAAAATATGAGAGAATAATTACAGTTCGCCTATATGGAAATAATATTTGCCTTATTATTCCAAGGATGGTGTTTTGCTATTATTCAAAACGCTACAGTTTACTAATGATAGACAATCGCCTTGTTTCATTCCTATAATTTCCATAATGTTAGAGTACAGTCACAGACCGGAGAAACACTGCCTTTTTCTCAAGCTCGCTATACCACTAAGGAATTCAGTAAGTTTTCCCTAACTCTTACGATTTCAATCGATTAAAGAAGAAAATATAATGGGGAATAATAATCAGGGAATGATACATGGCAATAATACTGACCCAACCACTTAGCATAAATAGTTTTATTTTTAACATTATGCGATTGATGCATGTGGAAAACAAAATAATTGTATTTTAATATTGTTGAACCTTGATTTTTTTTTCTTTTTCTTATAAACAAAGGTATGCTCCATTTCGAGAAAATCAACAATTATAAATCATTTTAATTATAAATGTAAAAACAAAATTGATGTTAAGTGTTTTACAGGCTGCAGAACATTTTAAAACCGACATGGTTCTTCTACCAAAATATTTATTTTTAGGAACTATTTAGGGAGAGTAGTAAAAAGTGGTTTAGTCCAGAATTTCAAATTGGGTTAACGAATCTAATCCTAGTTTACGTAAAGGAGGAAGACAGTTATAGCAATGATAAAAAAAAAAAAAATAAATAAATAAAATAACTTCACTATTTCGAGTTGCTCTAGGGTGTATAAATATTTTTTTCTTCAAACCAAGCATTTTTGTCATGAAATGTAAACCTCTTAATTTTTACATATAATTAGGGTTTGAAAAACGTAAAAAATAATATTATAACTTTCTCATTTTTATAGTTATTAGAGATTATGTTGAAGACATCAATTTTATTTTTTTCTCTGGAAGGTATTAATACAAGTGATTGTATCATTTAGAAATGCAGCTGGTTAAAAAAAAAAATCATTCCTACTCGATATCATTCATAATAAGTAGGCAAGTATTGATAATCATATAGGTTGCAATATATATTTTCTTTAATAACCTCCAATATTATCGGTTGGAGCCTGATATCCTTGTTTGATTAATCCCAATCATTAATATTGGCTTTACTGATTTATGCACGACTGTCCCAGCAGTAGCTTATCGTATCTGTGTTATTCCACACTAATATGCAAGTACCAGGTTTCATGTTCTCTTGCCATTGAGTAATTAATCATTTGCGTATATGAAGTACCGTTCAATATGCAAATAGAACTCACAGCACAATTTTATACCGACTTCCTGTTCCTAGAATTAAATTAAAGTTAATTAATCGATTATTTTTATTAAATAAAAGGCTATTAAAAAAATAACCACATTTAGTGTGGTGTGTTTGTTACAATTGAAGGAGTAAAAAGCAGCCTAATCCTAAACGCCACACAATGGCACACGATGACAGTTTTTAGCCACACAATGGCTAACGTAAGATCCTGTGATGACAGAATTTGTTAACTTGGAATTTGCAATCAAAAGTTGCATATAAAAACTATTTCGATAGACCAGTTTTCCATAAATGAAGAGGAAAAGGGCAAATTTCAGGGAATATTCCCTAAATAACCCAGGTCTGGTAGGGAAATTTTAGATTCCCCCCCTGTAGTTCTAAGTTAAAGCAAAGCTCCCGAATACACGTAATGATTGTGTAACAACTGTCATGGTAACACATGTGTCTTGATAGTGATGATAGTCTGATGATAGTCAAGCATCATGTGGCAGCAGGATGGGAAAACATTGTTCAGATAAATTGTTGTCTTTTGATTCAAAGTGTTTAACCTCATAAAATGTAATGGTGAAAGGAGGGTAATTTTTTTTAACTGACTGTCAATATTTAAAGTTAGGTTACGTGTTACCCTCTGGACAGGACACTGTACCACTGTCTCACTTGTGCAATATTTCAAGGAAGATATACAAATATGATCCAGTGAAACTGGAAGACATTGACGCTTTGCAAAAGACAAGGAAAATCCACTCTTTCTCGACTCTCAAGTTAGTACCTTTCCATTTTCTCCAATTAACATTTTTTTCCTGTTTTAATTCGTTTCAATTACTTTTCGCGGGCGAGAGACGATGTTCACACGGTTAATTTGTTCATAAACGCAGCGATGAAAGCTAACGAACAAGTTGAGCGCTAATTGTAACTATATTCAAACTGTAATCAAGTTGTCCGTTTCTTTCGTCTCCTGTGAGAGCCTTCACTCAGTTAACAATGTGCAACGTATTATTTTAATAATATATGAACATATTATATTAATGGGTTCATTCATATAGTGAATATTATTCTCCTGTTTTTCACCGGAAAGAATACTAAGTTCTGTTTAAAGATTCTTCGAAAATAAATTAATGTAGAGTCTGTTTGGCTGAAATTAAGATTAAAAAAATTAAATCGATAATAATAATAATAATAATAATTTATATAAAAGAAATATATAAATAAAATAGAATACTATCATGATTTGTATAAATAAAAATATAATTCTATAACGAAAAAAGAATAAAATATAATGCTGAAATAATAGTTTAAAAAAATTATGTACAAGACAAAGAAAATTAATTTGAAGTATCAATAAAACAAATACACATTCGCAACTATGTGATCTTTGGAATCTACGTGCAAAATAAAGTAAACGCACGATATAAAAAACAATCACAGCATCCTATTCACTTGTTCAAGATTTCTTCTCTTTTGAATGATCCATTAGTATTTTCTATCAATCAGGACGTTCACTATGGTTTTACTGTCAATCCGACTGATTGCCAGCTGAAAAGAGACCGACTTAAGCAAAGACATCACTACTTGTTATTTCTTACTACTTCAAAATTATACGGAATACTTATATTATCCACCGGAACATTATATTTTCAATATTATAATATGGGTCTACATTGTTGTGTTTCGATGTTTAGTATTCGCTTAAAAAGGAACAAGATGACCTCACTTCAAGGCGAAAACATGGGCAGATTCCCTGCTTCAATAACAATTTCTATATTAAAATCAAAATAATTTGAGGCCCGTACGTATAAATTACAAAGACAAGAATAATTACAGCGAGTGCGAGACGAGCAATTAGAGGACTTTGGTTAGGTTCGGGAAGATTAGAGGACCAGCCCTCAAGAGCGACTTAGAAATGCGGTAATTAATCTACGATTCTCGGCTTACTTCATTAGTGGGCGCCCTAACAAGGGCCTGCTGATGAGCTGTAAAGCGAGAGCCCAGGCATTTGTCAATGGTCACTCGCTGTAATTCGCGCCCTTATCATCAATTCTACTAGGCGTTCCATCGGGAGGATAACCGTGTTGAGAAAGAGAATACGACCTGAAGAGTGACAGGATGCTAGAAGGAATACTACTTATTTAATCAAACACCCAAAAAAGATCATACATTTTTTCACCCCCAAAACAATTGAGGTATGGAAATGGAAAAGGCTGGAAGTGCCAAAAAACTAGTTTTGGGAAAAAAGAAAAAGCAATTTCAGCTGGCCACGCTTTTTGTTCTAAAATTATGAAAAAATTACAGCTCTAGTAACTAAACCATTCAAGATAGAAACTTGGAGAAGAATTTTTGTATGGTATTGTAATTTTGAAATGTGCCACTATTTATGTTAAGTAGCAATATGTTCTTTGTATTGATTTCATAGTATACATAAGGATGCTAAAAAATAAAATTATGGATTACATGTAAAGATACATAATATTTTTTAGATACTTAAGGGAGGTGTAGTTTTCAAGGGATTTCTCTTATTACATTGTGAATTATTGAGTTTCCTAAGGAGTTTGATGTTTTAAGAATTTAGGATATTAAAATCTTAATGACCATGAAAATAAAAGACATTTTGTAACCTTGATTTTAAATTTCATTTTATGAATTTCCTTCCTGATGTTGATGGTGGGCAAGCATTTCCATTATTGGTATTTCATAAACATGGAAGTTGGCTATTCCAACAGAGCTCTTTACTCTGTAAATACTTGATCTATTTATCCGTTCATCGAGGGGGAAAAAATTATCTCTCTACCAGTGTAATTGATCCAAAGACACAATACTAAACAAAAGCTAGATATGATCTGTTTCCATTTGTGCTATCTAGACCACTAAACACAATTAGTGACGTAGATATAGGGACACAATTAATTCTCTATTTACAGCCGGTAGCTCGTGGAGTAGGCAGCCGCGGCGGTGACATATGCCCAGCAGGTGCTCCCGATAACTAGCCCTTTATCTTCCTTTTTAATCCCAGATAGGACGAGTGCTCTGCTAATACTGGCTCTATGTTATTGTCCCAGATAACGTTTTAATAATCGAACTCCGCTAACTCTGTTTGTGCCCCCGCCGGCTGCCAGATAACAAACCAATTGGAACTATGATATACGCACCTGTAGCTGTCCCAGAGTATATGTCTCCTCTCAAGGCCCTCTTAGAGCTGTAACTGAGTGAACTAGAAAAACATTCTCAGGAGGCATAGTCCATTCTGATAGCCAAGAGATATCGAGTAAAGAAGGAGTACGAGATATGCGGGTTGTGCGGCACTCTATCTTTTTAAGGAGCTCCATGAATAAAGGTAGGGCCTCACTCGAGTCCTATCTGGTCCAATAAGTGCCAAATTCATCATTACACGAGTAGTGTACATATTCAAGGCAGTGATCTTTAAATTTTCATACAGCTAATTTAATTTGACAGTGGCACATTGAACAAGTTGTTATTATTTTTTATGTAAGATGTATAAAATATACCAATAACGACTCAGCAAATCTTGGGACAGTTAGTTTGAAGACCCTAGTCAAATTTAATGACAAACCTTGGAAGAAAATTACACAACGTTCAATATATACCACCCTTCTAGTATTCCACATATAAACATGAATTAGTGTGAATAATACTAAAATGTGGTTCCGGTGAACCATTTTAGTCGAAAAAGTGTTGAGTTCTTTAAGAACATGAGTAGGTAACACACATGCTTTTGTCTTGTACTTTTCGTATTTGGCTACTTTGAGAAAGGAGTATAATGGAGAGGGTAATCTGCCATAAAAAGAGGACCCTCAAAGACACGTCTTATGATGAACTCCTCATGATTTGTGTAAGAGAAATACGAGCCAATCGCTGGTTATCTTATGTTTTCGTTTAAATTACAATGGCGGTAAAATTAAGATGAATGCCTCCGAGGGCGTGGTCGACTCTCCTCTTTCTCGTCTCACTCGTCCTATAAAGGAAATTAGAGTATGCCATCCCTCTGGGTGGTTAGAACAAAAATATTAACATTGCATATAAGACTATAAGAGCTAAAATTCCACTGTGCATTTTTAGAAGACATGTTATATCTCACTTTATGAATTCAGAAATATAAATTCAAAGGCCATATTATTTTTTTATTTCAACTTTATCAAGTTTCTCATCTCACTTATAAGGTTCAATCGCTGTTCCTATAAATCTGTGTAACGAGATTTTGTCAGATTGATGGTTGAAAAGTGTCAGGCGATGCCAATTACCCTAGACGGGAAGTGTCCCCTGAGACTGTATTCTTCCGTCAGTTCCGGTTTCAGCCTACCTGCTCCTCTCCTTCCCTACCTCCTTAGAACTCTCTTGAATTTTGGAGTACTGTAATACAAGAGGGATTGGAGGGGCTGTGGTTATAACAGTTGCCGGCAGTTTTTCCATTCCTCCTTTGCGATAAGAATGACGGAGTGTTGAAAAATTCAATTCTAATTTGATGTGAAAATGATGTTTACAAACTCTGTAGGGACAGTAGAAGTTGTATTGCTGTTCCCTCCCGCTCCTACACGAAAAAAACTTTCTTCAAATTATGGAAAAAACAATTTTGACGATGTTACGAGAAAGCATAATAAATAAAATATTGGTTGTTAATTTTGATTATTTAAATTAAAAATTTTTTCATGTGTTATTCTAATCAATCTATATTAATTTTTTTTTTAAATATTGAATTAAGATTTTTTTTTAATTTTCCAAACTATTTTGGATTTGAAACTATCGTTGACCTACATTTGAAAATTGATAAATTAATCATTTAATTTAATCATGGGGGTTTTGTTATAAATTAAATCATTATATAAATGATTAGTTATATTGTTTATTATTAATTTACAGAAATATAAGGGGCTTGCATTAAAAGAAATAAGTATACAATTATTTTTTGATTTTATAAACTGTAATTTATTATTATAATATCATATTTTATATTTTAACTTTGACTTAATAGTAGTTTACTTTTGATCATCTAATTAAAATTACAACAGAACTGCTTACTAAATTTGGAAGCATACGTTGAGTTTTCTATTACGCGCTATGTATGTAATTATTTATTCCCATGAATTTAATGAGCTTAATAGAACAAAAACAAAAAAAGTTATTTATGAAAGTTTAATTCTCGAATCTTCCATTAATGTACTAAAAAATCAATAGCTAAAAATTAGAGTACACAATTAAAACTCGCAATCCTTCTTGGGTCATTAGAATAGTAGCGACAACAAATAAGGTACTCCTTCATATCTTAAGACACTCCTTCAAACCTTAAGGTATTCCTTAAAGCCCCTAGGACGGATACTAATATAATCCACCCTTGTTCGGCTTCATGGCTAGGAGGCCTGAGGCTGCAATAAAAAGAAAAAAAGATATTTAATTAAACCCTGAAATCCGAAATATACGATACAATACTGCGGGCCATAGTTCTCCACCCTCCCCAGTAATCCTAAGATATTAAATCCCCATCTCCATCCCAGCCCGCCTGACCGCTAAACCCCGTTCTTTGCTCAGGGGATCTCTGGTCAGGAATTTATAATTTGTTCCCTCCTGGGCCTCCAGCTTTAATTTTTGACCACTCTTGACCACCGTCCCATTGTCTGCAGCTCCTTATTAGCCCCCTCTTCCTCTACTCCTTCCTTTATTGGTCTTACCCCTCCATTCCCTCCTCGAGGGGGATTTTCTGAGCCATTGGCTTTCTAAAGGAGAATTCATGGCTTATTCTCTAATTCCCTCAGTTAACGGAAAATCCGAAATGTATTGGATTGCTTTCCAATAAGAACTGATCACTTAGGCATATCATACGGCCTCCTATTGTTATTACTTCGTCAGATAAAATTCCGAAGAAAGGATAGTTTATTAGTAGAGCCGGAATAACCACTAGGATTTTTTTCTGATTTCATTTTTTTTTAGCTCGTTCCCTTATGATGTTGTAAGTGCTTATTGTTATAAGAAGAATAATAAAGAAATATTTATTTATTACGACGATTTATCATTAATTTTGTTTAAAGGATCAGGAAGTCCTTTGGTATTCACTTATCCGTAAAGGAGTTAGTATTAAAGTACTGTGCTTCAGCTTCCTAAAAAAAAAATTAAAATCTCTTCTTTAAATTTTGATAGATTTGTAAAAGATGTTTTTTGGAAATTTTCCATTATTATTTGAACCAATAAAGTATTTAATGGTAAATCTTAATTGATCTCAATGTTTCTTTTTTGTCATCTTTCTCTGATATACCCTTCGTTATCTTTCCAGCATTCTAGGTCTAAAGCCATAAAATAAAAAGTTATAAACTTCCTAATAATAGCGAACAATGGCAGAGCTCTCTGACACTTAGTTACTTACAAACACTCCCTTAACTCCCTCACAAGAATCGTTTTACAATATTTCTTACATGTTTACTCTGGAACTTTGAGGATGACTTTTACTACAACGTAAAACTTCCACTGAAGCGCGCATCCATTTTAAGATCTTTCATGAGGATAATATTTCACTCTGGTTCCAATGCAGCTTTGTAAACTGTTTTTTTTTCTCTTTCTCTCTAGTATTTTTGTGAAATGAATTTTAGGCAAGAATTTAGTGAAAATTATGGTTTCTTTAACATTGATTCTTCATTACGAAGTCCAAACAACAGTTGATATGTTCAGCATGTTCTGCAACAACAGTTCATGATCATGCTCAACCGCCAGATTTTCCTCGATTGAGGGTAGCCACTTTATGAGGCTTGTATACCCGTATCTGGCGAGTCTTGTTGAAACTGTTGCTAAGAGCTGTACTGTCGTATAATAGTGTGGGGTTTTTCAAGAATCTTCCAATAATATCTTAAAAATAATTTTCCTTTCTTTTTTTCATATACTCTCTTTAATTAACACTTAATAAGCAGCTTAGCTGTGTTTTCTGTGTTATAAGCTCCTTACTTCAAACTCTCCAGATTCCTGATCCTTGATCTCCAGGCTTATCCTCCACCTTCCAGATATACAAGTCCCACAGGTGCGCGAAGATCATCCCCAGACGAAGAGGTCCCGCTGGTTGACTGATGATGGCTGCCGATGACGCCCCAAGTTGGAGGAACTAACCATGATGGATACAATCTCCCTCCCTCCTTTACAAACTCTAATCCCATTATACTGTCCCGTTTAGAATCTTAGTCTGCATCAATCTGATCTCCATACAATCCGGATCCGTGACCATATTTCAGTTCATTTTTTTTCCTTGATGAACTTCGCAATTTTCAAATTGGCTTTTCCCGCCCCTGACGTATAATTTTTCGTCAATCACAATTATTCGAAATTGATGACTTTTCTAAAAGACTGACAAATAAAATTAACAATAAAACAATCCAATTTGGAAAATGTTCACTTATATTTTATGAATAGTGACTGATGATTTAAGTTATTTCTATAATGGAATTTTGGACGAAAAATGTTTTTCTTCTTTTTTGTCTTTAACCTTCTTCAAGATAGTACGGTAGACTGGGTTTAATTTACATCAACCCTACAAGTTTCGGAAATAGTTAGAAGGAGAACCATACTAGAGAATGTAAGCCTAGTGTATATCTTTGGAATTCATTGATTTCAAAACAAAATCAAAAATTGTTTTTGTTAAATATGCTACTTTAGTATAGCTGCAATTAGTATAATTTGGAAATATCAAAAATGCATTATTCAATGTAACAATGTGAAATAAATTAAAATTGAATTTATTTATACTGCTTTTTTGTTGTACTGAACTATAATCAAATATTAATAGTAATTAGGGGAAAATATATTAGACTTGGATAAAAAATATATGTTGGTTTTTTTTTTATTTATTCAATGTGATTTATAACAGTACAATAAGTAAATATATTGTATGTTTCTTGGGAAGGAAGACTTGAAAATCTTGGGAAGGAACCACCCATTGTACCACCCAGTGGTACTTCAAGCATCAATTTAAATTAGAAGGTCCCATGGCCATCTTCTTTTCAGACGCCTCGGAGGATTATCAGGGATTGTTAAGGATGGGAGATTATGAATTAATGGGTTAGGATGGGTAAGGAGTTAGGAATGAAAAGACGCACGTCTGTTTTGGGCCAAATCTGCAACGAATGGGTATGTTGGTTTTACGTAACTATTTATTAAAACATGTAAGCGTTATAAAAAGTAAATTTTTATGAGAGAAAACCTCACCGATACGGGGTGAATTACAACTTATTATTTTGGCAGACCTGAAGACAAACTAATACCTTGTTTGTTCTGCAATCAATAAGTTTATTTCATTATTTTCTAAGTCAATATTACATAATCTGAATATGGACAGACAGCTTCTGATGACCGTCTTGGTTCTTGGTCTGTTCTTGATCGCTGCCTCCTTCGACGCCTGAGGGAGGACGGATATGGAAGAAGTTGGCTCGGAAGCGATGGTCTGGAGGGAGTTTGTTCCTCGAGAGGCCGCAACAACATCAATATTTAACGCTAAGACAAAGTCTCGGCTCGGGGGGGAGGTTGTTGATTAATTAGCAGTTTCCTCCAATTAGAAGCCCATAACTGATGTAAGACGGATGGGGCTTGCAATATTATATCGTCTTAGCAACAACCCCAACCCGCAACCCTCCCAAGGCTAGGGTTACTCTTACATATTAAACTGGCACTATTGATTCATAACGTCTCATATTACCCTCTCCATCCTTCCTTACTTCTTCCATATCTTTCTCGATGAATTCAAGGAATGCTTTGAGGACGTCATAAATCGTTTTTCCTAACAGCGCCATACATAAACATATCTTATTAGGACCACTTGTTGGACGGGATACCATTTTTTATGAAAGCTTCAGATTTCAATAAAATAATCGTAAGGTTTATATGCGAGTATACTTTACCGAATAATTATTCGTAAGATTAAAAAAACACTTTTTACAATTGAATGACTTGGAACAAGAATACGATAATCCAAGATTTTGAAGACAATTTTGGTAATTTAATAAAAAATATTCTATATTTTCATATAAAATTATTTATTCAAAAGTATATGACCATAATTCCAACATATTTACCTACAATATTATGAAATTTAAACTAAAAAAAAAAAAAAAAAAGGATGATAGAAATTTTATAAACAGCTCTATTGAAAAGTTTCATAATATGGCTTATCATACTGTTGCCCAAAACATTTCAGAAAACTCACGATTTACAACAAAATAAATAAATAGCATGGAATTGATGTATATTATATACCACTTCATATGAAAGACTAATTACTATAGTAGTTAAAGTGTTATATTGTTTTATATTAATAATAAGCGTTTTATTTTTTTATTGTTTTTATTAATATTAAGCGATTTTATATTAATAATATAGTTAAAGCGTTATATTGTTTTATATTAATAATATTGTTTTTAACAATATTTTTTATAATTGAAATAGTGAGACTTATTAGGAATAGCAGTTGTAAATGAGGTCCACCTTATATAACTATTTTGATAGGAGTAACTGAAAGTTACAATATACTTGTAAAGATATCACATAGATCTTGTTACCAGTATTTGTTATTAATAGTTGTCCTGAATTTTGTTGCATGAAAAATATAAAAGTTTATTATAGAATGAATTGACCTTTTAAACATAAAATAATTTCTTATGGTGACTATTAATTTTTAATCTAATTCAAATTTTATAGATAGATAGAAGTTAAGTATAATCATAAAACATATATATTTTTTCAACATCCATATGTTAAAATATCCAGGTGTTCGTTTGAACATACGAAGTGAACATATAGTTTTAAACATTCTAAATTAAAATTTCAAATTTAAAAGGTCTTACTTACATTCTACTTAATTTCTTTCCCATGTAATATTTTATTATAAATTATATTATTTTACTAACTTTTTTCTTGAGCTGAAACATATTTCTTTAATAATAACATCCATTTTTATAATGTGAGCCGTTCAGGAAAATTATAGTTTACAATAACTCAGTTGATTTACTCAATAATTTGATATGAAAAGTAACGTATCTTCAATTATTATTTTTTGCAATTTATAGCTCAATCAGAACTCTAATGAAATTGTCGATTACCAAAATTTTGTATTGTATTTTGTCGTCGATTTTCTTTTGAATTTTAAATTCATTTGTTTTTTTTCAGAAAACATAATATGGGTAAGGGAGAAATTAAAATACTTTGACTTATTTTAGACATCAAAAACTAACATAGTATATTAAATAATATCATTAATTTACCTATCACAATTCTTGGGACATTAATAAATAGAGCTACCATAAATAGTAAACTGAACGCATTGAATACCACTCAGTAAGGAACTGAACACCAAATTTTCTTTAAGATTATCCACAGTTCATTAAGATTTTTAATGTTTTTTTCAATAATGTTTACTCGTTCAAAGAATTCAACAGGAGAAATCCTGATGTCCTGATTTGCTTATAAAACATGTTACAGGACAGAGTCATTTATTTTCATCGATTATTAACGTTTCTCGTATAACTTCCATTTCCATATCGTTGCATGTTTACTAATATAGTTTGAAAAAAGAAAATATAATAATAAATTCATGCATCTAGGTGGGAACACACCAGCAATTGAGGCGAAATAAGCCCTAAGACAAGACTAGGCGGGCGGGCGCAGAGAACATTAAGACGGGAATAAGACATCGCGGACGGGCCCTATAATGAGAAAATGCTTTTAACAGCGTTTTTCCGGCCCGGGCAGGGGTGGGGAAACACTAATGTGTTTCTTTAGTGGAGCCCCGGTGCGGGGCAGTAATGTGATTATATCTTCTCCGTTCCTGTCTTCTCCCTTTTCCTTAATAGCCGGCCTCTAGAATACTTTTTACGTACGGTCTTTTGACGGTTCTTCCCCTCATTGAACGCTTTTCTAATGGCACTGCTAACTTTATTTGGGAAGTTTCAAATCCATTGCAGCAAATTGTTTCATAATATTTTTGTCTTGAGGAATCGATTGGTAAACAGTAGTCCCCTTATTCCGATACCTAAATGTTTCTAAAATCTGTTTTGATGTCACTTATCTACATTACATGCGGATGGTATTATGTTTCCAGGTGTCTTTAACAATAAATGTATTTAATCTATATACATTTAACTTAAAAAAAATAAACGTAATAATGCATACATGTAAAACCACAGAGGTGAGTAAGGAACAGACGTTACAAATCTAATCAGCAAATAATAAACAGATTGTTGCAAATAAATACTTCTTTCCTTGAAGAAGTGTTGTTTAAAAATTATTTGGTACGGATAATTCAAAGTAACCAATCATTGATAATATATAAACGAAGGTAATCCTAAAAGTAGGGTCTCATATTTTTTTAGAAATACGAAATTCCGTTTATTTCCAAAAATATTTCGATCTATACATTCTTGATGATGCTAAAAGTTTTTCTATGATAATTTCAAACCATTTAACCACAAATGTCCGAAAGCCATGAACCTCATCTTTGGAGATGAGTCGTCTTCTGAGGAAATGTCTGACTGGTTACCAAGCAAGCAATAGTGGGTGTCAGGTAGGTTTTAGGCAGTTGTAGCAGGCATACAAGTACACGAAAATCGAAAAGCTATCACCAAAGCTTCGTATTCTAAGATCCATTGATCGAATTGGTGATTATACAAATATAAATATTATAAACAATAAACATGATTATATGTTTCGAGGAAAAGAACTTAGTTTTGGGATTACTCTCGTATGTAAATACCATTTACTATGATAATAGAATAGGATGATAGATTGCAATAAATATTCATCAAGATTAAATAAACCAAATCTCGTTTAAGACTTTTGCCAGGACGGGACTTCACCAACAGGAGATGGAACTGGATTAAACAAACCAGAGATGAAGCGGAAGGGAGGCTAAACTGATTGCATAGCTCACGTCGAAACCAATCCTCAGAGTCGAGGGTTGGTACTCCTGCAGTAACGAGGCGTTAATTGCCCACGACGAGTGGGAGAACCCGTGAGTATTAATAATCATGGCAGTGGAGGCACTCCAACTGTTTACATGAAGAAGTAGTACCGGGGAGACGCTAAGAAGAGAATTAACAAAGTTCCGCATCCAGAACGGAGCGGGTCCAAATCTCTCCGAGGAAGAGGGCAAAACCAATTTCAACTTTAGAAGATTATACACGGGTAGCTCTTAGCGGAATATTTGATTAGAGGCACTTATACTCCTGCCTGTTGGATCTCCGTTAAAACAATACTACTCTAGGGGTAGCGCTATCTTGAAAGGGTAGTCTGTATTCAATTTGTTCTCTCATCTCCCCCGATGACACTCCTCATTCGCATTACCTTCCAATTACGGCTAATTGTGGTTCTATTTCGGTATGTAATAAGTCTCTCACACTAGAAGAGGAAGTGTTACAAAATGTAAGAAAGATTAACTTTAATGCTGTACCTCACATAACCCATAAAATTAGCGTAAAAGAGTTATAAATATACAGACAGTACAAAGAGTTAGAAACTATCAGAAAATGTCTAATTTAAGATATACAAATATTTAACCTGATGCCAAAACGTGATATAAACGCTATTGAAAAAATACGAGTATTAATAAATAAGGAAACCTAAAAAAAAAAACAATTTGATAGTCAGTTGGAAAAAAGGTCATTACAGAAGCCAACGGTGCTTAGATGCTATCACCATTACAGTTACTAAGGTGGGTAATGTGATATATTTTACTGTCAAGGTATACATGTACCATAATTGATTCACTAAGATTTCGTGTACTGCCAACTATCATGACAGAGCTACTGGGATAGTACTGCCACACAAGTCAGTGTTTCATGACGGTAAATATGATATAGCAAACACCTTTTATGTTTTCATTTGCGCCGTCAATTGTTAAAATCATTATACAGCACTAAGAGTGGTCACATTATTTGATTACTATATTATTAGAATGAACTAAATATTTGGTTATGATAATTTTTGTTGATTTGTGCATTGAAGACAATTTTAATTCTTCACTAACATTCCAGACAACAAACAACAACAACAAACTCTCCCTTCTCACCCAACAGAATCTGCTATTCCATGATTCCTGATCCGGACCGACCGTATGTAAGTAATTAGCAGACAGGAGAGACTCAAACCCTTCTCCAAAATTAACACATCAATCGCCGCCGGACCTACCAGGATTGCTATTCGACTTAATTAAGCCCGATGCCGGTCAATGAGTGTCCGCTTTGTGTCGCCCTTATGCATAATGGATGAGTCCCTCCAATAACTCCATTCAAAATTAAAGTTCAAATATCAAATGCAAATAGAGTCATTGCAAATATTTGTTAAACGGTCGGTTGGCTTTTATGAGAGCCCCGATAGGATATTCAAGATAAAGCTGGGTGCGTTAGTTTAGAACAAAAACTCATTTAGATGTTTTTTTGAGAAATTTTTGGTTCATTAGTACGAAATCCTTATAATTATCACATCGGAGAGATACAAGTGTTGTGGATTCCGTTATCCTCTTGTTTTAATTTTGAATTTTTTCTCTCCATAATTGATTAGGGATGTAGGAACCATAGCAGATAATGGAGTAGCAACTTTTTTTTTAAATATTATATTTATTGTAATCCATACTTACAGCATATTGACGAATCCTGCCTCGGAGGACCATAAAGTTTTAACTTTGTTGCAACGATATTGATTTAAAAACTTTCGTATTTAAGTCCGGCTATAATAGAAAATATGTCTGTTAAACTGGAACGTACCAGGTCTACCATAATAAAAAAAGAAATGTAAATGAGATTTGTTTAAAACCTGATTTATTTATTTATAGTCAAAAAGACTGTGTATCAAATATTGTACTGGGTAAAAACTAAAGTAATTCATTTTATTGAATAATGATAGATAGATGTGAGATATTCCGTAAAAATGTATTTTTTATATCATAGGGAAGAATACTGGTATACTGAAATCATTTCACACTCAGAGGTGTTGTTGATGCAACGTATTTAGGGGAGTAAAAATATAAAATCTCCCTACAAATTTGGCTTTATTTCTCAACTTACTGGAAGTCTAGGCAGTATTTCTAGAAATTTACCCATCTCTAAAACTTTTTAGACAAAAATCTTACTTCTCTAAATAGCGTTTATGAGCTATTTTTAATATAACAAACTCTTTGATTAATGTTTTATCAAAATTTTCGCAGTTCGATGTTGGTTCTCAAATTTCAAACATCTTAACATTTCTGATTCACAAATTATTTGGGAAAGAATATGAAACCCCTTCCTATCCCCTCTGTAACGGCATTTCTGATCGTATATTTTTTTTCACATTTATTATATTATATTATATTTGAATTGGAGAAAATCATAACCATAAAAGTCATTGAAGATGATAATAGGCACACGTTTCAGAAAACTAAAACCTCTGAGGTAAGATTGATATTAGTAGATATTATACCAATCGATACTCCACAGACTGAATTTTTTTAGACCTGAACAAAAATTAGACTAAATTGTCAAGGATACAATTTTTAGCTATTTAGGGTTCATTAATAAAATGAAAAATGTTTTGCTATCGTTTAATTTATAACTAATATCTGACCAGCTCTGAGTTTTACTTCTTGAATTGTAGATCTATCCCTCAATTCATCAAGGATGATTATTGCAATCAATGTTTTATAATACTCTATTTTAATGTGAGGTCATATTGTGGATATGTATAGTACGATTAATAGTCACGTTTAGTTTCAATTATAAGCCAAATATAATAAAAAAAACAACCTGATTAGCGAATTGACTTTAGCATTAGGCCCGTTTAAAAAAAAAGATACAAGGTGGTTTAGGAAATCATGGATTGAAATGTTTAAGAGCAAGGACATTTTTGAATGTTGATTCATTGTAGAATTTGAAGATTTAACTGAGGCTTAGTCAGAACACTGGCAAGGATCGTAGCCCATGTTAAACGCTATTCATTTAGCCCATTATTTTGTTCCAAGATATTGTTTAAATTCCAATTCTTCAAATGCTAATCCTTAGATTATTAAAAAGAGAAAATCAATTTGGGAACGAGGGCTGTATGAGAGGCAATTTAAGTCACATTAGGAGACGTCAAAGAGAAACTCATTTAATATAACTGCAGAGGGACGCGTCCCTTCATATAGCACCTTCCTACCGGCGATGGTTATCGGGCAAAGAGGCGAGTAATTAGGCGAAAGGGGAAATATGACACTTTTTCGGTCCGAGAGCCTGAAATTGGAAACCTTTTTGGGAGGGCTCAAAGAGTAGAAGGAAGAAGTTATTTAATAAGAACTTCAGACACGTCAGGCCCCCTGATTATTATTCACTAATTACTATATAATGAACGAGAGGGACGGGGTGGTTTTTACCGGCCCGTTACCTATGTCTTACAACTGAAATCCAAGCTTTAAAATTAAATGAGAGAAGGGTTAATATTTTCTTACCCGCCCCCGGCCCGGGTACTCCCCTCCGCGATGCTTTTAGGGTAAACAACCCTCGGGGAGTTTGCCCTCCGATTATTTCACCTGAATTCCTCTCGTATGATGTCTCCTTCTGGATACTGATTCCATTATGAGCGGATAATACATCAATGATCAATGAGAAAAGCGCAGAGTAACCAAGTAATAGTACAAATGGACGGAATAATTAACCACATATCATTTTAAAATATAAAACTTTTTATCTGAGAAAAAGATGGGTCTAGGTTTGCGGTAAGGAGTGCAGAGGATTTATAAGTAGTACTTATTTTATGGTGCCAACGTTTCGGCCTGAATTTCAGGAACTTACTTATTGCAAGCAAGGTAAAAATCTTATTAAAATTAAAACAGTATAGTATAAAAAATATAATAAAAACTAGTAAGAGAAACATAATAGAAGGCAAATAACAAATATGATAATTATGCTATATACTGTATGTAAATAATAAAAATTTCCAGAAAAGTGAGAAAGCAAACAATTCAAAAGGCAAAATAAAAAGCTTGAAATCGTGAAAGTAAAATAAAACAATTAAAGAACTTCTAGTTGTGTTATTTAATTATATTTTATTTATTCCTACTTCTTTTTTCATATTATACATAATAGTTCTTATCCTATTTTTCTTATTACTTAATTTTATTTTTATTCTACCGTGGTTATCTTCTTTGTACTTAGTTCTGAAGTATAGACTGAAACTTTGGAACAATAAAATAAACTATAAATATAATATATGCGTAATAATAATATAGTAAGTAGTAAATTATAATTATAGTAATATAATATTACAATATTATTATATTGCTTTATTTTAATTTTTATTTTAGCATAGTTGTCTTGTTTGTATTTAGCCTTAAAGAAATTCTGAAATACAGGCCGAAACGTTGCTATTATAAAATAAGTAACACTTATTAGCGTTCTTCACTCCTTACCATCTTTTCCTAATATTAATCCATATTCACCAATAAGAACATCATCATGTAATTTTTTTTATCAACTGATTTATACTCAAAATAACTTTAAAACTTTATAGTTATAAATAGGTACAATAAAGCTTTAATAATATAGTAAATAATGAATTAATAGTAATAATGCAGTCGGTAATACCATTAGTATTAATATAAACTTAATATTTTAAGATATTCTATTTTTATAAACAACTTATTTTTTTCGAAAGCTGAATCGTTCGTCAATCCATCGGAATTTAACATTAAATTAAAATCAATACCTATCCCACCACTTTTTCCTAATAGTGAAATCCTTATTTTGGCTAATCATACATTAATTTTATTAGGCTCACATCTTGTTGATTGTTTACGTATAATTAGCCTAAATAAGGATTTTACAGCTCCCAATTATTAATTATTTGTCAATATTTAGGAATTTTTATCACATACACGGTACTTTCAGCACTCATATAAAATTGAAAGTGTGTTAGTTAACCTGAAACTATAATCGTACTGTATATTAAGTTGTATGAAACTTCTATAGGATTGGAAACTTATTACTTGGAAGCATCTTCATTGGATGAAGTAGTTGATTGATGGTCAGACAGTTCTATTCGTTTTAGCGTTGTTGAAAGCAAGAGCATCCATTTTTGTCTAATTTGGAGTGCTAGTTAATGATTTGATTATCCATTTTCGTTTCAGCCTATATCGTTTCTTTCTACACTATTATTTTGTCCTATTTGCTAAACATAAACATTAATAATTATAGTCAGGATCTCCGTAAAGACTAGAATAGTGATTTTTATTAATCCACTGTCCCCTCCATTTTTATGAAACTGCGACTAGGGTGAGATCAAAGGAAGCAATGTGGTTTCCCACTTGATCCATCGCAATGCCGATATGGTTACCCTTTTGGAGGATTATCTTCCGCCTTTATGTCCCCTCCTCCTCTGACGGACACAATAGAGCTCATATGCTCCCACGTAGACGTATCTGCGTGTTCAATTCTCCTCCGAGAGGTCATATAGTCACGGAGATCGGATCCCAGCGGATTTTTCACCATAAAGGAAGCTTAATACGCCTTATAGGAAAAGCTCTCTTAAAATAGGGTAATGCCCCATGCTTTACTTGCACACAATGGGGAGTTGCCCTTTATCTTGCCGATAAATATTCTCCAGTGGGATATTATCTCTGATATTATGTATATTTACGGTTGGCAATGGCTCTCCGCATGGTTATATCGGATCATACTTTTTATTCGACATTATGTCACTTGGCTTTAGAATTATATCCTTTATTATTGGCATTTTATTTTATAGATGAATAACCTATACATGACAAATACTAGGTTTACTGATTTATGTTATGATATAGAGTAGAAATATGATGTTTATTAATCTTTAAAAACTAAAAATTCGAGTAAATATTCTTATCACGAGTGAAAATATTGCTAAATATGATTTTTTAAGTTAGTTTAGAACATATCGATTCGAATCCCTTGCCTTATCAAAGAATCATATACATCAATTTTTTTTTTTCGTAACCTCCTTTATTATTATATTTGGTTAATACATACATACATATTACATGATATATATGACATATGGATATCAGTGAAATATTGCCTTATGACATATATACATTAAAAAATAAATCGTGTTAATGTACTTTAAAACATGAAAAAAATTCGAGAATGAAAAATATTTTGTCTCCTTATAACTTATATGCAATATATTTAAACTAGTTTTTAAGGAAATATGCTTTTATAAACGTCAGCGCCTGACCTGATGGTTTGACCGCCACTATTGTACCAGAACATGGCAAACATCTGTATTGAGAGAACGATAACGCAGTCGTAATATTTGTTAACAATGACCATTCCCCTCCCCCAAACTTGCGACATGCGGACACAATCACCCCCACATGAACACACCCCGTCATCACAATCACTATTGGTGCAATTACAGGTCAGCCGATCGCTGAGAGAGCATGATAAGATTGTCCTCCCGAAGTGAATGCTAGACGAGGACAATTAGTTGTGCCGACATCTGGAGGACTGGGGGGAGCGGCGCTGGAGTCACTGTTGGCGGTGCTGGAGGTCCCGCGATGTCTATCTCTACAGATCCTATCTTCTTCTCCATTGTTGTACTACTTGCCCATATTTCACAATACCTTAATTGTATTTACTATTTCTTCTGGCTACCTTTTAATTAGACTGCTTAATTATCCATTCCCTAAGGGAGTGTTGTTTATTTGCCCAAGGTTATAGTCTGCCTTATCGTTAGCAAGGTCTAACCGCATACCCACCCTGAAAAATGCTGTAACGACGTCTCTATAGACTAGTATGACTGTGATAAAAAAATAAAAAAACCTACCACAACCCTAAATTATATGGAGGTATCATTTTATCTGTGTACACAGTGTATTGTATTATGGAATGTAATATTTACCAATGGAGCAAATAAAAATCTATTATTATGTCTAGTTTTAAGATTTATATGCAGGTGGTTTCATCCCTTATCCAGTTTTAAAGTTCTTAAGTTTAAAAAAAAACGTTAGAAACGTAAAATAAAATTGTTCAAGCACCTCGTTTCACTATAAAAAATACAGACAGTGCAACAAGGGCTAAGGTTAAAACCCAGCCAGTTCCAGTGGAGCCAATCACCGAAGAGTGTTCGATCCACGTGACCCTGAAGAACTTCATTGAATTTAACTTATTTCTTTTACAATTTCCTGAAAGGTTTTGGCCGTGTTTGTAACTAAGGTACTTGTATCATGACATGATTTTATAATTTTAAATAACAATTGGATTAGATAAATGATTAAATTTGAGTGCCAAAACAAATCTTCAAATTTGTAATAGAAGTCAATTATTTTTTTTACCGAACCTTTTCTAGGAACTTAATATTTTTTATTTTTTCCGTCGATTAATCCGGAGAGGAGATAAACGGAACTCGGCTAAGCGAGGTTTTATCTTTAAAAATTTAAACAAGTTTTGTTATAAGAACTTTTAGTAAATACAATAAGAAAAAAACCATCATTTTTTTATATTAGAAAAAAATCTGCTTATTGTCAATCTATTTCATCTTGCCAAGATATAAATATCACAAATCGATGTCATGCTTTGAAAATATAATACTAAATAAATTAATAATAATTACTTGCATCTAATAGACCCTACAATTGTGTAAGATTCTATAAATTATAGTTGAATGTACACTTCCAAAGGGGAACTTAGTGATTTCGAAAATTTAACTAACAAAATGAGGTGATTTTTTAGGAGATTTGATCATATCTCAATTGCTTAAAAAATGAGTTAATTGATCTGATTTTATTGATATGTTATCAGAAAATTGATATTTTTTTTTTAAAATAAAGAATAAAATATGATACAACATTGTATAGTAAATAAAAATAATCCCCAGACGAACTACTAGTAGAGATGATTTTATTTATTGTGGGAGACAATACAGCCAATACTTCGTTTCAACAGATTATTTTGCTTCCTAACCTATATATGAGTAGTTGAGATCAAGTGGTGTGTCATGTAGTTCTTCTTAAAATTAATGTTCATAGAAACAATAATTATTTAATTATTAAATTTTAGATAATTAGGTATGATTTGGACTTCTACTTTTAATAAAAAAATTCCGTTATTCCACATTCAAAACTTAATATTACTTTAAATAAATAGAGATTTGAATATCTTAAAACTCGGGATTTGACTTACACCACTTTTGCATTCAAGTATTTTTTTATTAGTTATTTAATTAGTGAGTAAGCTTGATGTAAATTAAAAAAAAAAATTCTCCCCTTCAATTTCCTGACCCAAATCAATTTTTTTATCTATTTTTTTTTTTTAAAAGCCTAAAATTAATATAAATATTTATGTAAAAATATATATTATTAACCGAATGAACAAGTCGACGATCGAATGAGGCAAAGCTATATAGTACACATCGGATCTTTTGTTGTCCATTATTCCAGCTACAGGCAATCCAATGTTCAATGGACGGTATATAATACGTCGTCAATTCAATCTTGATTTTCATAACTTTGAAGTAAATCAATTCAAAGTGGAAAATATTGCAACACGTGAAATACAGAATATGAATAGGATATAGCTAGCGCGTTGCCTAATATATTTTTTCGGGAAACACTTATTTTGGTATTGTTCAAAATAATAAGTTCTTATCATTATTGTTTGCACACTATTCGAATCATTGTAAGGGTTTCTTTATTATTTTATCAATAACGTTTGTTGTTGTTATTTGTTAAGTTGTTGAAAAATCCTCATTTATTTTTTTTTACTTTATTATAAAGAAAATCGATAACGAGATGAACGCTTCAGGCAGCCATTGGGTCGGAAAAGGATTTGAAACGGAACTGGATATCAAAGCTCCCACAGCCAGTTTCTTATTGCTTTGTCTTATTGTACTTTTATTTTTCCAACTGATGGGGAAGGAGATCCATCCCACTTTTCCGGCCAATTAGGCAGCGGCTTTTATTGCTCGGCTGGTCCCTTTGATCTCCGCCAATCGAATAATTTGTAAAGACAATCGGAGAATAAGGATTTGTTCTTGAAGTTGTTCCTTTCGTTTCACTGGCGATGACAAGACTGGAGCGGGAAATGTTTACTGTAGCGAAGATATGATTTTAGAGCTTACACAACTGTGTTAGATTGGGTTGGGGTTTTAGGTTCAAATGAGGCGTTCAACACAAAAAGCAACCATGACCATTTTAAAATTTCTTTTTCTATTACTATTCCAACAGATAATTTCTTCTAAAACCTGTTAATCTAATCAGATGTGATTTAACTTTTTTTTGGAAAAAATTCTATTACCTTATATTGAAATAGTCAATACATTGTAATAAACCTTTTAATTAAAAAAATTGTTTGATAAGTATGAATATGAACAATTATAGTAATTAAGTCTGACAATTAATCTACCTTGTTTATTTATGCTTAATCGTGAACCTAATTAATGTGTTTATTTAAATAATTAGAGTTTTGGATATTTCATAATAAAGTGTAAATAGTGTGTGCGTTTTCCTTTTTAATCGCCATTCTACAATTTATTAAACCTATTTATTATCCTTAATAGATATATAAATATTTCTAATTCAGTATATTCATTCCAGTTAAAGAAAAGATTTAATCAATTTTATTTTTTTAAATAATTCAGTGAACCTCTCTTATTAGACTTTTTTTATTCGTTTCACCCTATGCCACTCTTTCCACTTTACTTATCATAAATATTTCCTCAAATAAGATTTTAACTTGTGTTCTTCCTATCTTATTATTTTGTTTTTATTATTTATAGCTTTCTTTGATTTGCTATATTTACTTATATATTTTCATGATTTTCATTGTACCTACTATAATTTTTTTTTCATTATTTACATAAGTGTTTGATTTGTTTAATTATTTTTATTATTTCGTATTTTACAATTCGTAATCGTTTTAAATCACTTAAAATTATCGCTAGCCCTATTAGAGGCCTGAAGTTTAGGCTAAAAAAATGTAACTCAATAAAAAATAAATATTACTTATTAGTGTTCTCTACATTAATCATACTCCTGACTAACTTCTCCTTTTATTTTTTTTCCCGTAATAGTGCAGTTTAATTTCGAACATTTTTACACCTTTATTATTAAAAGATTAATACCATAAACGCAGTTACATCAATTAATGAAGTTGGGGGAAAATATTCGGTTTTTAACAGAATATCGCCAATTTCTTTTTGGCGTCTTTCTTTATCAAATTGGGTTGGGACATCGTATTTTATTATATATAGGTTTACTACAAGTGATAAAAAACAATGGTTATATTTCGATAAAATGATCTAATATGAAAGCAAAAATGTTTTTTCAGTATAGAAGTTGAATGTAAAATTATTGTAAGAGTGCCCGAAATTTTCGAATGAAAAAATAAGACTTTTTTTACCACCACAAATAATATATTTATTTATTTCGTATGTGCTACATAAGAGTAAATATCAAATATTAACTTTTCTTGTATCTATAGTAATCTAAAAGGAAGTATTGTATACGAAATTTAAGTAAGTTGAAAATTTTAAAATTGTTAAAATTTAACAGCAAAATTATTACACCAATAGCAATCAACAAACAAAATGCTAAGTTTCGACAATATGAATGGTGATGACGTATTATTAGAAACGTAACTTTTTTTTGTTGATTGGTATTAAAATAATTTCGCCTTTAAATTTTAAGAAAGGTATTAATATTGGGCTGTTGAATAAGGAAAGAAATTGTTAATTAAACTTTGTTAAAATAGCATTTAATATTATTTAAAACCTCGTTTTTTACACTGGCTGAACAGGCTTTGTTTAAACAAAATGAAAAAAAGCAATATGAGAGAATCCAATGTATGTTAATTATAAGGAAATTTACACTCAAAATAATAGTTATCAACGCTGTTAGTAATATTAATGTTTTTAAAATAGAAATAAGATCCTTCGATAAACACTTGGAATAACTAAGGAGTATCCATATAAATCCATAAAAGTACAAAGACCTTCGCAAGTAACATTAATGCAACTAATTCCAGCAAAGGATATATATTTAAGAGCGTACTTCGTGACTCACGATCGTCTTTCCCCCTATATCGGGAACAATTTCTTGTTATTATTCCATTAAAGGAGGAACGGGAGAAGGAGATCAAAGATGAGGAAGAAGACAATAAGTCCTTCATATCTGGAAGCTACTGGGTCGGTATGTGGTCCCAAGTTTTCTCTTTCATGGTCCCGAACAATGCGGGCAAGCTTTTAATATCGTAGTCCTTACCTCAGAGCAACATCTTCTGCAATATGCAACCGCTTCTTGATTACTATTGACACTGGCTATAGAGCTCCGCGCCATCTGGTGTATTTAAAATGCATTGAGGTCTTTTCCAGCCTTCAACCTCAAAGAGCTCCGTTCATATAGCTCATGACCTCTTTATTTCTCTACTTGTGCCATGGGAATTCAGAAACGTGGAACTTTTGAATTTAAAATTGAGCAATTATTTTTTTTCTCTGGAAATTTGAAATTTGAATACCTTTCAAAAATAACGTATAAAGTGTAAAAGGTTCCTTTCAGATCAACATTTACTTTTTTTTTATTGTTGTTGTTTTTTTTTTATTATTTATTTATACTGGTATATAGAGATATTTTTGCAATAAAAGATAATTTTTTTTTAATATTTATTTATTGCTATTTACAATTGTACATTATAATACATTTAGTAAATCTGATCTAAGTTAAATTAGAGTGTTACAGGCGTGTAGAGAAACTAACGATTGGTAGCACTCTGATGACATTTTACATTAGCTGGTCTCGTGGCCATCAAGAGGATGCAAGGTTAGAAACTAGGGGGTTTGAATGGTTAGGGAGTTCATAATGAAAGGAGTGATATCTGGCTCGGGCTAGTTGGGTTACATAGGGAACATTGTCTTTATGTATGATTTTATTTGTGACAAAGTAAGGAGCATTGAGGATTTTACGAAGGATTTTGGATTGTAAGGATTGAATACAAGAGGAATTCGAAGGTTTAGTGAAGCCCCAAAGCTCAACTCCATATGTCCAGATTGGCCTTATTACAGTCATGTAGATCAGTCTTTTGTAATGTGTTGGAAGTTTAGACCGTTTGTCTAATAAGTGCTGTAATAGTCGAAATCGATGTGCAGTTTCCTGTCTTTTCACTCATGTGTGAGGATTCAAGGTTAATCGTTTGTCCAAATGTAGTCCAAGGTAGCGGATCTGTTCGACAGGGGTAAGAGTAACATCATTAAATGAAACTGTAGGGCAGTCGGTAGGTTTACGACCAAGGATAAATATAATTTATAAATAATTTCTATCAATGACTAAATTCTCCATATGTTTTTACCACCTTCAGCAAATTTATTTGTTGTATATATTTTTATACAGTTGTAAATAACAATTCATAAATTGTTAAAAAAAAACAAAAGAAAACTTAATGCTTTCGTATTTTTTACAGTTGAAAAGGAGTTTATTTATATTGAACCTGTTTTAATAAGGTACCACTCAATATTCCGATCCGAAAGTACTGCTCCTAATTTCTATGAAATTAGTTGTTCTCCCAGATTATTATGCCCCAACTTTTGAAATTTAGTTTTCCAAACCCTTTTGTGAGGTAAGTTGCAGTAATAAATAAGGATTGTATAGTGTAGGAAATAGCATATTTGTGTTTCTTCATTCAGTCTCATTACAACATAATGTTTCCTAAATAAGCGTTGTTGTTCATATGGAAATATTCTTCCCAAATGTTCTACTTGGCATTAATTTAAAAATTGTACATACATGATGGAAAAATAGACTACATTGGATTTCGACTTGGCTGAAAAACGACTTTCAATACTATGAAGTACTGACACTTGGTTCTGAAATCTAATCAGTCCACATATTTATATTCAAACCCAATAGAACAGTCAATTTTCTTAAAACAAAGATGGTTTTCATTTAGCCACCTTTTCCTCTACCTCTATAACAGACTATTAGCAGTCTATTTCGTGATAGAAAAACAAATAAAGGCCATACCATTTAAATAACAATAGTGGATGATTTCCTAAAAAAAAAAAAAAATCAAGAGAGAATTCTAAAATTCATGCTATATTAATTTATTATAAAATAGATATAAATTATAGTATATTAATTCATAGTATTTTTCCTAAATAATTTTGGAATCTGCAAAAAATTTTGTAATTCCATTGTGTGTTAATTAGTTTCGCAGATTGTCACCAGTTAATATGAAACTTAAGCAATATTAACAATAATATATGTAAATTTAGGCACCAGTATTTTTCCTTTATATGTGGTCAAAATAACATTAAACTAATTATTATTTTACCACGATTTAATTTTAAACAAGAAAGCTAATCTATAAATATATGCTAGCCTGGAAACAATTTCAAATGGATCCTAGTGTGTCGGGATACACCTAGCTCAATATGTTTACGCCATACAGAGTCACAAAAAATGTTAAGGTGGATCCACATGTTGGCCGCTCGCCATGGCTCGGAGGCTCGTACAAATGCTCGGC
>NW_027104967.1:548126-566686 GCF_000696795.3 Halyomorpha halys | reverse complement strand
CACGAGCGCTCTCACGAACCCCTTTGATCTGTGTCCAAAAACCGACTCTCGACGGCTCGGCAACGAGCCTAGGCCAACCAAGCCGAGCCACCTATCCACATGCTCGCGTATGTCTGAGTTCGCCATGGCTCGGCCAACATGTAGAGGCCCCTTTAGGAACACCAGCCTTCAACAAATAACCGACTTTTGCCACCCAAACAGAAAGAACCTTTTTACAACCCCTTTTCAGGAGGGTATGTGGAATAGAAATATTTTCTTAACATATTACTATTCATATTTTACACCAACAAATTATTGTCTAAGCTAATTACATCGATTTTGGAGGAAAGTAGTACTACTTAAATAGTAAAAATATAATTTTTAAATACCGTTAATTAATTAATTAAAATATCCATTGAACATTTCTAAGCTAAATAGAAGCGGCGTTTGGAAAGCTCAAGACGGGACGCACAATTCTTTCTGCTTGGTTAGCAGACCTAATTGATTCTCAAGTTTCAAACCGTTCAGGCGCATGCTGCTCGAATCCCATCAGGTCGAGGAGGGGACTGATGTATACAGAACAAACATTACGATTCAAATATTGTTACTATATATATGTATATTATTACCTATAGATTTATTTCACAAAATATTTGGTTTATACATTTTTTTTTAAATATGTTTACTATGCAATTTCTTTCATAAATATATGTACACATATAAATAAATGAAAGAAACTGACAAACCATAAACCTTCCTGGAGAATAAAAATAAAATGAAAAACAACAAGAAAAATATACTTTTTTTAAGTTTATATATTTGTGTATACATATAAATATATATAGGTAACACATGGTATTGTTGCAAATAAAGTTTTTCATAATAATATATACAACTATAAACAATAGATATCGATAAATGGATTATTTTTCATTTTTATTTAATGAAATTAACAGTCACATAAACAGTTGAGTATTTTTTATATTCCGAACATAATAGGAAACCACATTAAAATGTCACCAAAACCAAAAGAGCAAAGGTTTTTCGTATTAAATGCCATTTTTGTATGGGTAAAGTAACTACAGAATAACTGATAAAGAAATAGTCAGCAGTTCGTCTGCAAAACCCGTTTTATTATTCCCCTGTGAGTGAAGGAGCAGGAAGGCGTTTAAGACGGAGCGTGCAAAGCCGGGAGGCCAGAAAAATGGTTGTAGAAGGAGGAAACGACTTAAGAGATAAGGCGGTAGATGGCTTAGGGAGAAGCGAGAGTTTTTTAAAACTCCAAACTCTCCATGTCAGGGTTTCAACAGCTGCGCCCCCCCTCCAGACATTATTATTATGGCCTTTGACAAATGACAATACAACCCTGATAGGTGGCGGGGGAGAGCCTTCTGTTTTAGATGGATTTTTTATTATATCTCTTTTTTTCTATCCTCGGCCAAGGCTTGGTATTGGCAGAGTATTAAAATAATTCGGGTATCCGTCATGGTTTTGAGTCCACTTGAAGATGGATCTGCGCCAGGAACGGGGTAGTATAATGCGGCCATGTTTCAACCTAGGGGAGCCTGTGAAAACACTTGAAAAACAACCCTTAACTTGGAAGAAACAGACCCCGTCATCTAAAAGTCTAAGCGCTTTATAAGAAGGTACGGGTCAGAATGAGGGGAGTGGGGGAAAAAAATTCAATTTTCCCCGGTTTTACAGCTTTTCTCAAGTAGCCAAGGAACGATAAATCCAAAGAAATAACTGTCTTTATGTTGGGATAACTTTATGGCCACTTTATAGAAAAACACATGGAGTTTACATAATCGTTATATATTTAAACTATTTATAATTAATTTGAAAAAATTTACACATTCCAAATAATATTAAACAGGATACTGACATGGTTAAATACTGCTATAGGCATTCCAATGATTTATCAATCCCTGATCATAATGTTCTTCTCTTGAAATTATATTGCAACTCTTATTAAAACATCTCTAGAGTTCAAAGCACATTTTGTATGCAAAATAACTTATTATAACATCTAATATTTAAAATATCGATTATAATTTTTTCTCAGTTATACATCCACCATTATATATTTTTTCTATTCGATTTTAAAACGGTTATGGGTTTTATTAATTAAAAAATTTACTTCAAATTTTAAACACTGTCTGAACCAATTACAGTATGCATGTGAATTTCCCATATTTCCATAGATCCAAAATCCCTATAGAATGTACAGCCTGAATTCACTCATTCATTAAAACAGTTGCGATTCTTGCATTTAATGTCTTCTAACAATAAAATTTTTGGTAAACACAATTTTCATAATTTAAATTTTTTATGAAATAATTTATATGCAACTCCATGGTACAAAAAAACAATAGATCCCTGTCTGTTTTTTTTTAATTTGTTTTTTCGTCTATCGAAAAACACTGCGCACATGTGTTGTCCAAATATTGTTTTTTATGACCCCTTATTTGGTAATTCTTACAATGGTGCTAGGGGAGATGATATGGTATGAGATGATATTTTCTCTGCCCAAATCAAATTCAGATAAATAATTATTGATTCCTAAACTGTTTTTACTTTTAAATTTCAAATATTTATCGCGAGATGTTTTGTTATTTATATCTATGAATGAATTTCCGTTATTGATATAATATTGAACTTAGGGTAACTATCACAGAAGGAACCAGTGCGAGCTGACAGCTAGAGCCATTCACAGTCTAATTTTTCACTTGTCCAATTTGATCAACTCGTTGAGGATGCGTAAATGTCGCCAATTCAACTCAAGAAAAATAGGTCAGTTATTTTTTCCCTCACAGGAATACTAATTTTCGGATTCAATTGCCGTTTTACATTAAAAAGATAGATCCAAATAAAACTAGTTTCTACATTTTAAAATAAACTTAATCCCTTAATTTCACTTTTGATTACCGTAGAAGTATTTGGTTTAATTTTTTTAATAAACAGAGTGATGCATTGTTCCTTTTTTACCAATTTAATATATACGTTTTTCATGCTGAAAATATGTTATTTTGATTGATTTATTCTAAAAAGGAACAAATAAGTAATAAAAATTCGGTAACTTAGTTTATAAAAAATTAAATTGTATTTTTATAGTAATAGTGGAAAAAAAAGAGAAAAAAAAATTTGCTAACTTCTTTATATCATATCTAATAACACTGATTAGTATGCTGTGTCTTGTAGCAATATTGGGATAGAATAGATCTTACATCAAAGCATTTTTCTCTCATATACCTCAATATTTTAATATCTACCATTTGCATGTAATGTAATTGTATTATATACATGTAACATTTTAGATCTATATTTGTAACTATTGTGACTTAATTAGCTCTACTCATAATGAAAATTAGGTCCACTAATGAGATTTAAGTTGACTTTTATTTCATCAAAAAATGGCTAAATTGGAAAAGAAGGTGGTAGGACATTAAGGGCATCACTCATTAAAAGAGGGATGCCAGTATTTCCGTATTTTCTGTGTTTTGTAAAAGTTAACATTGTGTATAAATTAATGGAAGAAAATGAAAAGGAGATATAGTTCTTAAATTTCTACGTCATTTAGTTCAATATCTTCATCAAACTTTTAAGCTGTACCCCTGAAATGTTAAATTTTTTGGAGATACTTTGATTAGTGTGCTTTGATGGTACAATGTGTGTAACTATAATCTAATTATTACTTGTTTTATTGTTTATTTGTACACCGATAGAGGGTCGTTTATCGCCTAAGTTATCCATAAACGCGGTATATTCCGCATTCCTCATCGGTTGCTCCTATAAGAAACAGGGTGATGGAAGGATATGAGAGAAATCTGCTAGGCCTAATGGTCTTCTTGCCGGGGTTATGAGAGTTTGACGAGAGGCCTCCGGGGTGAAGAAGCACACCGGGGGACAGCCATCAGTTCTTCCCCGATGACGACGCTTTGATGGGATAACCCCTGGATGTATTTGTCATCCCCGTGTCACATTTGCTTCTGAGCGCTATATCGCTTTGATGAAACGTTCCCATAAGGGATGGGGTATGTTCTGGAATAATTTTTCAATCGAATGTTTGTAATAAAAGCCCTATATCAATCTTTATATCTGGAGATATAAAGTAATGCGGTAGGTGATCTTAATCTATAAAAGAACAAATACCACTTATTCACTGACTTATCGATCACTATACTTCAAAAAGACAGTGCCTAGGGAGCGGAAAGTGTTAATGATGATTATTCTTATGCTAATGAATAAATTTAAGAGGGATTAACAAAAAAAATCTAAAACCTTGAAAAAAAAGAAAATATTTTTTGAATAAATTGACAAAATTATACATCAACTTTAGGTATACAAGTGTATAGCCTGTAATTTGAAAAATAATTAAATTAATAAAAAAAATGGATTATTAAAAACGAACCAGTATTACAGACTGCAGGTAGTATTAATTATAATAATGGTATTGAATTTAATTATAAGGTATATCATATTAACGCATTAAAGTTAAAACCAACGATTTTTTTTTTCATATCGATCATCCATAAAAACAGAATGGTACATATTTAGCCGATCTAGCCGGAAACAGATAACAATCCTTCCATTCCTCTTTTGTTTCGGATGATCCTCCGAGGAGCCTGAAAAGAAACTGGCCTCGAAATCTAATGTAGAAACGTTATTAAAGTGCTATCTATGGGTAGTTTCTTCACGATTCTTTCATGTTATGATAGCTTAATAATTTTTAATTTTTAGCTTAAATTTAGTTTTAAATTTCAGGAAACAAAGACAACATTATATGAGTATTATTGAAGATTAAGTAAACAACAAAGACAAATTATAAGTCTGATTCTTATTCGCACTAGTATTTAAAAAAATATTTCATCGAATTTATGAGGAATTGGATGAAGGTGATGGCCACACTTCAGATTATTAACTTTAAGAATATCTGCGTGTTCTGATGTTGTGCTACAGGTATCTAATTGAGTAATTAACAAATACAAATTTTAAATATATGACTGATAGATGGTGAGCAAGGACTAATTCATTACCCAATTCAATTTGCCTACGACGCCTAAAAATATTAATATAATTTCTCCAATATTAATATAATGCTGAATATTAAAAAAATGTATCATAACATACTGAATATATTAACAAGGCTGAGTATTAATAAAAATATGGTTAATTAAAATTTCTGCTACTATATGTTACTCTACAGATAATATTGAATGTAAAAGTTCGACGATTTCTTTCATGGCACTTGATCGGAACTTATAAACGAAGCATCGAGACATTACGGTGAGAAACTTATCTAAGTAGAAGACCCCCCTCTTTACCTCCTCCCCCCGCATATTGTAGGACGTGTCTGAGGAACTCTCCGTGATCAGATTGCTAACTCGGTTCCTCCTTCATCAACTCTGGTCGTTTATCACTCACATCAACCCAACATTTTTCTTACTTACATCCCACTTTCTTTTATTATTTCACCGGCTTGTTTCCAGATGTCTTTGGGGTACTGTTTCTCGAAAGTTTATTTTCAACAGAAGTGATTAATAGTTACATTTTTGATATGCCCTAAAACCAATCCAATGGTTATATAAAAAATATTGTACTGTATTATATATAATAAATTATTACGATTATACAATATTACTGTATAAAAAATTAAATTTTTCGAAAGTAATCATATCTCATTAGTTACAGACGTCCCGAAGTCAATATTGATTATCTAGTTTAAATCGTAGGAGCTAAAGTAAAAGTTAAGAATTATTCTTGTTGAATATCAATATTTGAGGCCCCCCGAAACAAATTAATACACTATTATAATATTTTCTGTTATTAATTATAAAAGTATGTATATATAATACACTAAAATTTATGTTGTACTACTAACGGACTGATTTGACCCTAGCCCAGGATATTGGGTTCTAATACTTAACTCAATATTTTATTAAACAGACTAATTAAAATAAAATAACTTATTATGAAATTAATTTATATATGGACGGGCTATGTAAAATGAATTTATTGCTTCGGAGAAATGCCATTGTTTTATAATTTTTTTTCTAACTGAAACCACCAAAACCCTGTAAGAATTTACTTAATTATCTCATACCCGATACAACGAAGTTACCTCCCGATTCTGTGGAGCATGGCTTATCTCCTAAGCTTGGAGTCAGATATTTTTCGTTAATTAAGAGATTTATAACTGTTCCATGCCGTCCTCGGACTGGAAGGGAGCCACTTTTCATTGTGATCCCAGAGCAGTGGCTAATCCAGCTGGGCTTAACAAAAGTAAACTGTTCCCGACTGACAGACGGATCTATGGCTGGTCGAGGAGGGTTTGCCGCCTCCCACATCACGCGGGGTTAATTCACCCCCGGACTGTCTGCCCGCCAGAAAAATCACCCTCCAGACTCGACACGCACCTAATTAAATCTCCTATTGTTCCCTTTTTGTTGGCTTCATCGCTACAGTTACTCTTTTATATGTATTTTTTAAAAAGAACACGAATTAATTTTTCCATTGAATGGAAATGTTATTCATAATAAGCAAACAAAAGGAGAAAAAAAAATATGGATTTCAATTTCTGACTAAAAGACCCAATAATGAACCGACGTGTAGAATTGAGATTGTTCAATACAACCCAGCTTCCCTAATTAAGTTCCCCTCCTTTTTTGTGCGACATTAAATTATTAAAAAATAACATCACATTTATTTATATTTCATTTTACTTTCAACAAAAGGTCATAGGAAAAAACAACTATATATTATTTTTTTTTCAAATGTCGATTGAAGCTTATGAATTATTTTATAATGGTTATTAACATCTGTATTGACCACCATCGAATGAAATAAAGTGGGTCATTAAATCAATATTATTTGAATCATTAACTTGTATTTGTAACAATTCCATATATCAGAAATTTTGTTACCATTTTTTAATGATAATATTTTTAAATTGTACTATTTCATTAAACAATATGTAACTACGATTGAGATATTTTAATTTTTTTATGATCTTCACTGTTTCATTTTTTCTGCTTTTACTTAATTTATTATTTATCATTTTTTTGTATCATCTTTATTATTTCATTTTTTCTGTTATTTAATTATTATTTAATTTATTATTGATCAGTAAATATTAACATTTGCTACACGTACATATTGCCCTTGATACCGAAACTATAAGTAATATTCGACAAATAAAAAGATTGCACTTAAAAATCATATTCCTTTTTATTTTATCATTGTAACATCGTTATGAATAAAATTAAAAATTACATTTAAATACACTTTTTATATAATAGAACAAATTCATATCGTCTAATCTTTGGAGTAATTTTGTTTTATTACCTTCAAAGATATCCTCAAACTGAATATATTTAAATACAGAAACATTTGAATATTTGAAGTGCTAAAGGAAATAAAAAATAAATGAACATTGCTACTAATTAATTGTCGTAACTATTTCATCACATAAACTGTAAAATTAAAAAAAACATGTTTTATATGACTTATTCCATGAACCCATAATTAAAAAGTATGATTGTATTTATGTGCATATTGTTCCGTCAATTTATTATTTATAATGAACTATTACAAATTTTAATAGGATTTTGAATAATCCTTTAGTAAAAGCATTGCAGAATCCCGATGTGTTCACAATTTGTACCGAATCAATGTAATTTTGTTTTGAAAATTTAAGAGTGAAAAAGTATTCATAGAATATACATAATTTTTAAGATATGTCACAATGAAATTTCTTCAATCAATCAATAAATGCTAAAGAGTCATAACATATGATATTACATACATAACTAATACATCAACCACTAAAAAGCTTTTGCTAGTATTTTAAATAAAATCGTCATGGATTTTTCTAATGGTAACCAATTTCTAAAGCAAATTTATGAGTGATTGAAATTAGATATTAAGTAACAAATACAAATTGAAAAATAAAATTTTTAATTACCTTTCTAAGTGTTTTACAATATCCTCGTAGGCTGCTCTGCAGTTTTCCCATATTCCGGATCTGTTAAACAAACGGATTGTATGATTAATAAAGTCTAAAATAAAAATAGAAAATTCAATAAATAGTTATATAATTTGCATCGATGGTAGTTTGGTCAACAGATAGCTCTATAGTTATGTTAATTATATAATCGAAATCGATTATTTCATATAAGCGGAAAAAAGTACATCTCACACCAGCAGTTTGTGATTTTGTTTTTCTTTTATCCTATCGAATCTTTGACTAATGAGTTGTATAGAGGTATTTTAGATATTAAAGACTTTTTTTGGAAATTCCCAATTAAATACCATTAATAATATCCCATCATTTGTAAGTATCATTTCTTTATTTAACTGTTCTAATCTGAGACTTGTTCATTCCTAATAGCGTACCTCCAAGAGAGTTGAAACTAAAACAGATCTCTGTTGCAGCCTAAACAGTTTTTTTGTGTTTTTTTTTATGCCTCTGTAAGCAAACAGATGTTAGAAAAACTTTTGACTAACATCGTTAAATAGGACGATTTCTGAAAGCTGAATAAGATAATTTAGGATAGTTATTTGTTTTCGACTATTTTCAAGAACTGTTAATTATTATTGAACCTTAATAAAAAATATGAAATTATTCACTGTTAGTTAATATTTTTATTTAAGAGATTTATCGTAATATATCGAATCGAGATAATCATCTCAACGAAAATTAAAATATTCAAATCTTCAGATTTTCATTGTATTTTTTTTTCTTTTTATAAACTTATTGAAAAATATGTTTAGTATTATTTGCCAATAATTTAATGCTCTTTAAGATAATACTCAAACTAACGCCCTATATCCACCAAATAAATAAAGGTCTAGAACTTAGAAGCCCTGATGTTGTTGGAGTTGTCAAAAAAATAAAGGAAAAAATATTTCTTCAAATAATTCTTTTGTCTCAATGAATTTCTCTATAAATTTTAAGATGTTAATTTCTATATAAAATATTACATAATTTTGTATACATGTAAATTATTTTGTAAAAACTAAATATTGAATGAAGGCTCATAATTATTATAACTAACAATAAAATTGGGATTTTCCGGAAATAATAATTTAAAAAAAAAAAATGTATTTGAGATAGTCTGACCTTTTTAGGGCAATTTATTAACAAATGTAAGTTTCTTTGTTATCTAAAAGGTTCAATTACAAGTAGAGATATTCAGTATTTTTTTTAATGTCTTTACTTCCTTGAATTGTAGCACATCTGGCAAAAATTTTGATGTATTTCAAATATACCACCGTAGACTGGGGTTACTTTCTTTATTGAGATAATCCTACAGGCATACGTAAAGTTATTTGAGTTGTTACAAATTAACAAAATCCATGAAAAACCGCAAATATAACTAAACCTTTCATTTTTGTGATATTTAACACTATTCAACGTAGCGATATATTAATTACAAGAAAAAAAGGTATTGAACAAATATTTTAATAATAATAATAATACTCATTGAGAGAAAAAAATGGGCTCAGAATTTCATTCACTACTAAGGGGAGGGAATGTATTGAGTTAATTATGTACACTTAATTTAAAATGACAGAAAAAAAAATCCCCCACCATTTCATTTATCCGTTTTTCTTTCTTTATTACTTCTACTTCTTTGTATAAAAATCCTTTTAATTCTCCCAATTCCCTCTTCCTCTCTCCCGTTTTAATGAAATGTGGATGATTGAAAAAAAAAATAATAAACACAAAAAAAAAAATAGGGGTGTAATGAAAAAAAAAATCTTGTATAAACTCCAATCATAATCAGGAGGATCGGAGGGGATCAGGAGTTTGGATTAAGATTAATAAGTGACATCCTTTGATAATCGTACTTTGACAATCTTCGGGACTCTGTTTATCGAAGGGCTGAGGACGGTCGTCAAAGGAGAAGAGTCGGAGGAATATTAATGACCCAAAAAGGGAGGCTCCGGGGGTGGGACAAAAATGACGTCTTTAATATTAATGTTTCTTGCCACCTCGCTACAGATTGCCTCGACCATCAGTTCTACCCGTCATAATTTATAATAAACAATTTTAATCCTCCACTAATTGGAAATGAGGGTGGCTCTGAGATAGGTATAGGAGTACGCTTATTCAGCTCTGCAAATGGATCGGGGTCTTTACAATTCAAGTTAGTACCTGAAATCGAACTTTCTTATAAGAATATTATAAAAAGTTTAATACTTTGTTATAAAATAAATTGTATTCATTTAAGTATCAAACACTCTTTAATAATACTTTACATGACTAACGTTTCGGCCTTGAAAAAGTGACATAACTGGTTGATTTGACTAAAATAATTAGACTTCACCAGAATAGCCTGCATAAAATTCTAATAGTTAGACTTATGGTGTGAACTTATAGTTGTCCTAAGATTGTCCTTGAGGATGATCAAAATGACCAAAACATAGTAACGTAGACACTTAAAATATTAATAAAGCATGGTTGAAGCTTAAATAGATAATTTATTTTATTTATAGAATAAAACCAGTCTAGAAGAAGTGATAAGGTTATACGTATAAAAAGGTTCATATTTTTTCTTAAGAAATGTCGGGAGCAATGAAAATTTTCAAATTCCAATCTATCCCCTTTTGTATCAGATCGTCTCAAAGGTAAACGAACTAATTGAAAAAAAAGTAGAAAGTGAATTTAAGAATTATAGAACTAATTCAAAACTTAATTGAACATATGGTTCGTCCGATATGTCGTTTCAGATTGAGCGTTGAGCAAACAACTATGTACATGCTTCTTAATGTTTTACTCTTAAATATCAAAAGAGATGTTTGTTTACGCACAATAATGTTGATATTAAATAATGTGAATTTCGTAATCTAAGTCTGATCCAGTTGCTAGGGTAAAAGTGGAAGTATTTAAACGTACCATTAATAAACGATTGGTAGTCATCAATTTGACTCTTAATTATATATAGTTTTAATTAAAGTAATCGAAAACTAGGGAGAAATAACCAGTTGTTTTCTCCTTTTGGATTCATCGACTAAATGTATTGTCTTATTAAATTCATAAAGGAATACTGATACACTAAATTTTACTATCGAAGTTTTACAATGTGAACTTCCATCTACTTCTACAATGTGGACAGTGAAACTCCAACTGTCTATCTTAAAATATTTAAAACTTCTTTTTTTTTCTTATTTAATGAGGACTTCGAAGACGCAGAGTCTGCACAAAATAATACCAAAGAAGGCTTCTTCAGTTCTATAAGCCGTTTACTCACAATCCGATTCCGTTTCCCTTACTTCTGAGGTTTCCTCCCTCTTAAAGACTTTTCCTTTCAAAGGAAGGCCATGGAGCTCCTACAAAGGATTCAGCTTTTAAAGAGTGAATATGGGTTTTAAAATTAATATTTCATATTTTTGATAATGGTTGTAAAAAACTAATCACTTAATTCTAACTTCTCTATAGTGATGTTAAACTTCTGGAAAAGATGTCTGTTATCCTGCTGAACGTTAATATCGCTATTAAGTCTTAAACGTTTTGTTCCTAATATGTATATTTATTCAACAATCAATTATAACTTATGGGAAGATAAAAAAAAAAATTATAAAATAAAATACCATGAAAACAACATGAATTACTTTAAAAAGATAAATAGAAAAAATAATTATTTTTAAAATTACTGTTTACTTTAAAGCCTTAACGAATATTTTCAAAGATTTCGTTATGAATATTTAACCCTCCTCATGGCAAAGAAAAACAAAAAAAATACCTTTTTCTTATTATTAATCCTCTATTTTGATTTAAGTAAACAGTATTTGGCAAACAAATTTAATAATAAATATATAATGTATCGAAAGGCATTCCCTAATCAATTTATCGTTCTTAATTTTTAAAAATTCGGCATAAATTTCTGTATATCGGTTTGTATCCCAACATAAATATTTTGGAAATCACCAAAAAAGTTCAAATAACCTTCCTTAAAATAATCCAACAATTTTTTTTTTTAATTTATAACTTATTTAAGGTAAATATTTTACCAGTAGATATAAAAATAGAAAAACATGAAAGATTTGGAGAAAAAAACATCTATCGGAGGATTTTTGATTGAGAGGATTGGATACGAGAAAAATTCAAGAAGAAATCTTATAACGAAACTTTAAATTCCTGGTCTATAAGTTGTATTCTTAGTCTGTACTCTGTTGAAATTTTGTTTTTTTGGGGAACAGCTTAAAATTCTTACCGCTTAGGTTCTGATCCACCCCTGCTATGCTTAAAAAGAAATTAACAACATGGAAGTTTATAACTAATGTTTTTAATTGTTCCCCATCCATTACAAACAAGAAATAAGGTACGGGTGTACGATGCGAGATAAAATGGACAAAAAATTCTGACCCGGTTGCAATGAATAAAAAGGCTTGAAGGCTCTTATTTGGATTGCACGAGAGAAGAGTAAAGGATGAGCAGATCAACACCCAGGGAGGAACCATGAATAATTAGCATTTTAATTACAGGAGCGTCCACCCTTCCTTATCATACTCCCCCCCCCTCTGCTGACCCCACGTTCTGCGTCTGGCCTCTTTCTGCAAACACCCGGGGTCGGAGTGCTATGTTAGCAAGCAGCCTCATCAACTAGGGTGTGATATACACGGCTCAGGGAGCTAATGAATCACGAATGTTACACCGCTGAACCAAACCAAAGAAGTTATTACGGTACTTCTTCGTCCCTGCTTTTTATTCAAATTGCTTTAAAAAACACCTGCAAAGCACAAAGGTCAGCATAGCACTGCTTTTATCTTTCTTTACATATATCCTTTCATTTTGTTCGGTGAAAATGTAATATACCAAACCATAAATCTTTACCAATGGATTATCACCTTGAACCGACGGTTAGGAGTCACTTGCCTAAATGCTCCATCATTAGGTGTTACGGAGGTTGACCTGCAAATATTCGTGGGACCCCTTCAAAGAGAGAATGCCACTAAACCCGCAATTTATGTGTTCTTGTTTACCAGATTTTGTTTCCCCTGGAACGGACTATAGTTTATTGATTTGAGTAGAATCTTTTCTACCACGAGTTACCTTCCTGATGATTTTAACAATTGGGAAGTGGTTCATTGACGAAAATAAGATTCTGTACTCATTACTCAAATTCGTAGAAATTGTATATTGTTACCTGATAAGTGTTTGATAACAAGTAATTAAAGAAAATAACAAACAACAATCAGGGTACTCAAGTATTATAAAGCACTTACAAGGAGAAGGTATTCCATCAAAATATTTGACTAGGAAAGTTGAGGAAGCCTAGCTTTTTACAACGAAATTTGAAATGAATATTTTTAAATAAATTATTATTGTATCAACCTAATAAGTAAATTATTATTAATTTTAATTAACTTAATAAATTGTCTAGATAAATGCCATCGCTCCTGTTTTAATATTTCTTTATTGGTAACTAGATGTATTAGATGAATAAAAATTTAAAAATACTGGGCTTTAACATTATTGGGTGCAATAATTTTCCGTTTTGTATTAGAAGTGTTGTTGACAGTATTTCCCCCAAATCCTAAATTTTAGATGAAGTAGAACGGAATACAAGTATTGAAAGTTGGTCTTGCTCGTAACATTATTATTCAAATATATTCTCAACGCCACATAAATAATCCTCCCACGTATTGACAAATCGGTATATTACGGTTACAGAGGCTATGAATAAGGTAGCTTGGCAAAGACCCTGACAAAATTATAAGCTGATGAAAAATAAGTTGCAATCAAAGGTATTATGAGGAGGGTGGCTTGGTTAGAGCGGCTAACTAACCCTTCATCAGGAATTACACTCAATTATTAACAGGCTCCTGTGATTAAGTTTACCTCTCGCTCCTGAGCAATCCACCTCCCCAAGGCTCTGTCATTCCTCATTCCGTCCTCTCTCATTCTCTTCGCTCTATTCACTCCCCGTCGCGCCCTTTCAACTTGTCGAGAAGGAGAAATTACTGGGGCAATTACTACAATAATGGCTCTTATAAAAAGTTTTTGAAAAAATAAGTTAAATGCAATATTTTTTAAAATAGTAATCTTTTATTTTTTAAAATATATTTGTTGATATTTACAACTGTACATGAATACAATATAAAAAGGTATGGTACAAGCATGTAGAGTAACTACCCAATCGTAGCACTCTAATAACATTTTTACAATATAAGGTTTGGAGGCCATCTTCTTTTCAGACGCCTCGGAGAATTGTCCGGAATAAAAGAGAAAGCAAGATTAGAAATTAATGGATTTGAGTGGCTAGGGAGTTTGTAATGGAAGGATTGATATCTGGTTCGGGCTAGATTGGTTACAAATGGAACATTAAGGTCTTTGTGGATGACTTTATTTGTGACAAAGTAGGGAGCATTTAGGATTTTGGATTGTAAGGATTGGATACGAGAGGAATTCGAAGGTTTAGTGGAGCCCCAAAGCTCAACGCCGTATGTCCAGATAGGCCTTGTAATTGTCATGAAAATCAGTCTTTTGTAATGAATTGGAAGTTTGGGCCGTTTGTCTAGTAAGTGCTGTAATAGTCGAAATCGACGTGCAGTGTCCTGTCTTTTCAGTCTTGTGTGAGGATTCCAGATTTTTCGTATGTAGTCCAAGGTAGCGGATCTGTTCAACGGGGGTAAGGGCGACATTATTGAAGTATACTGTAGGGCAGTCAGTAAAATAGTAATCTTAAAAAATTTCTTTCAGAAACAAAAATATTGCTCCAAAACTTACAAGTTTTATTTTTATTATAAGTCGATAATCGATCGTATTTGAGTTAGAAGATAGGCTGGGTTGAGGTAAAGAGAAATAATTAATAATTATTGTCAAATATTGAATTATAGGTAACGTTTCGATCCTCATTTCTGCATTAGCAATAATATAATAAGCGGAGTAGATGGTGAGGAGGTGTGATAATCAAATAAACACAAAATATTTATTCATGCCTACAGTTAAGCCAGTATCTTTGCCGCAAGCTCCCAGATGAAGTTCAGAAACTCAGGTCGAAACGTCGGCATGAATAAATAATTTTAGTTTATTTGTGTTTTTTTTTTTTATGACCGCACCTCCTGACCATGTTCTCCACTTATTAGTCTTCGGTCAACTATCTACACCTCATGACTAATATAATAGATGTGAAGGAGGAATAAATAATAATAAAATGAATTCTAAACCATCTTAATTTATTAACATTTTTTTATTTTTTCGCGGTAGCTTTTCTTTTCCCACATTTGTATTGTTCATTTACTATAGCCAATAAATTTTGAAATTAAAAATTTTTACATATAATAAGCCAGTTAAACCTGTTACGGTGTTTCTTATGTTTTTTTTTCTTCTATACTGCGTTAAATTATTTTTTTTTTGATACTAAGGAATCTATTTGTACTCATTTGTCATCAAAATCTTTATCTTGGTTTTATTACCAGATTTATAGAATGATATTTTATAAAAAGTAATGGAACAAAGTTTTGAGCTTTTTCAAGTTTTGTAAGTCAAGCACAAGAACTATTGTATCTTCCTTTGCTTTTCAATAAAAGACTGAAGAAATAATTCTAGGAATTACCATCATTGTGGCCTTTGTGGTAAATATTACTGCTATTGTATATACAATATAGATTAATTTTACCTGGACAGAGCATCCATTGGAGGTGGTGGCTTGATGAGGTGGTGCTGTAGCTGCGGGTTGAGGATGGCAGTGTGGCCAGAGCCCGGGTGGTTGAGCTGCATGAATTGCATGTGGTTGAGGTGGGTCGGGGGGTGGTTGTAACCATTGGCCAACAAGGGTGACTTCTCCAGCCGGGGTGCGTCTGTAAAGAAAAATAGAAATAAAGTAAAAATTAATAATAATAAATAACCTAAGTAATCAAAACAACCTAAGTAACCAAAATATGCATGCTCTTCAAAAAAAAATTCAACTCATTCCCCAAAGCTGATAGTGTTAATAAGCAATTAATTGTATACGTTAGTAATAAAAATAAATATAAATTTAAAATTTGCTAACCTTGTTTTTGTTTCTTGAGTGCAATCCAGTAAAATGTTTCTATAAAACAAAAACAAGGTTGCATCATTATATAGACCAGTACTAATGTACAATTTGAAATGAAATTTTAAAAATTCAATGTTAAATGAAACAGTTGAATCTTAAAATATAAAAATTCAAATAATACATTTTCCGTTATTGAGGGATCATCAAAGTCGTTTTTAAAATGTATATAATATATTATTGAATTTATTATTTTATCTAAAATCAGCTTCTACATTTAAAATAATTATTGACATATCATTTCGACAAATAAAACACTAAGGCTACTAACGGTTTAATTTTTATTATTATAAATAGTCATATAATGAATAATGATTCGTCATCGGACGTATAAAGAGTATTATAGTCAATTTAACGCTTCTTTTAATTAAAATAATTAATGATCTAAGATAAAAATACAATTTACAAATAAGGGTGTAAATGAGTTATAAATACATATGCTCATATGACGTAATTGTTTACTATAAAAAACTCATATTATAATGTGTTACCATTTTTTGGCTTAAAAAAAAAATCAATAACTATACTTCTAAGGAATTAAAAAGAAATTGGCAGAACCTTTTTCCGACACGATTAGGGCATAAAAACATTTAACTCTTCTCGAGTCAAAAAATAAATAGAAATGACGCCACAATTCTCCTTGGAGTGATTGAATATGTAGAAAAATAAGAAATTATAGTAGAAAGTAAATTTCTAGAAAGTAAAACTAATATCTTATTTTTGATTTGACCCCTATTACAGCTCTATTTTCTCAGTAAGGATAAACATATATTAAAGATGATAACGTTATAAAAATCATAACGTTTGATAAAAGATATGTGGATATCACAAACTTTTTTTTATAATGGACTGAATGACGATTTACAGATTTTAAGTCGTGAATTTAAACTGTGAGGACTATAATTAATATAGTATTATACATTTTTGAGTAATATATTATAGAAATTTATTTTTGGTTTGCTATATTTTTTTTACAAAGTTCTCCTTATTATATGTACTTTTCTTGTGTTAAATTTTATTGTATAATTTCGAGAGTTATTTATTTAATTTTTTTTTATTGAATTTCATTTTATAAAGGAAAAGAATTAAACAATAGCATTAGAGAGATTTTTCAGACTTTAATCTGAATCCACGGCTACGGGCTATCACGAAGCCAGAATCGGCTAAAAAAAAGTAAGCGCAGATGAAGCCCTAGGAATAGGCAATTATATCAACAATGCTTAACTGGCTTGCCTAAGGCCTAATGAATTACATGTGACAAGGCATCACATGTAAGCTGGAATATCCATAATTATCCCTTAATTCCACATCCATCCACCGGAGGACCAGGACTCTCTGATTACAGATGCATGTCCCATAATGGAAAGGGCGGACCAGGACGGGGTGCGTGTCCAAAGGCACAGATACAAATAGATGATAGCCCTCAAATTGGGTACTCCTGAGGAGCATCGCTAAGCTCTAAGGAGTGATTATAGTGGACCTCCCATTAACATACATTAGCCCAAGACAATTAGACGGCGAGGTTGGGGGAGGAAGATAAGAGAGAGGGAGCGGGATGCCAAGTCACGGACACCAAACACAGCTACTGATGGATAGCCTCTCCGGATCGGGGATCTGTCACTGTCGGCTAATAGCCCTTCTTCCTTTGCTGTTTGTACCTCTGGGGGGGGAGGAGGTGGAGAAAGGGGGTCCCCATGGGGAGAGGGGGGTCTATTGAATAATGGTCTCGTCTTTGGCCAACTCTAGCATATTCCAAAAGTCACACAGCTACCTTTTGAATCAAAATTATATTCGAGTTTTCAAAGGTCATTTATATTCAATCTCATTATTTAACTTTTCTACTTATTACTTAGAGAAAATACAAACTGGAATAAATCCCCATTTGATTTTTTTTTTTTTTTTTTTTTTTTTCCGATACCATATTCCATTCATCAATAAGTATTATTGTTTTTTTAACGAGAACCCGAAACATCTGCTGTTGTTGGAATTTTAAACCACTGAAATGAGCAATAAGTATTATTTGGTTTGAATTCGAATTTTAAATAAAATATTTAATTGATACAGTTCAAAATGAAAATTAGAGTAGACGTTGTCCCGAGCGTATTAATACAAAAAAGTTTACAATTTGATACTTCATCAATTTATAATTGGTTTGCTATTTTCGCAGTACAATACACTCACGATAGATCGAAAATATCTATTTACCGTTCCTGATGAGGTTTTTCAAGAAATGAACCAATAAATTTCTTTATGCACTTCCTATTTCAAGGTACAAACAGAGTGCTAATTTCATAGTTTTGTGATTATACACGCATATTTCTGTTTTATTTTGACTTTGTGATTTTCAAACAGTTATTCTTATGAAACTTGAAGTAATTATTTGTTAGTATTTGAATTGTTTTATTTCAATAGTCTTTGAACTTCTTGTGACTGCTTATATAATTCATGTTTTCTTATTTCTTGTATTGTATTAAGTATTTTCACAAACAGCGATTTCAGTGAAAACTAATGTTCTTACAGCACAGGGCATGATATATT
>NW_027104967.1:539452-548076 GCF_000696795.3 Halyomorpha halys | reverse complement strand
TTTTTTTTTTTTTTTTTTTTTTTTTTTTTTTTTTTTTTTTTTTGTAGGAGGAACAATTATTTCAGTATTGCTTTAAACATATTTTATTATTTTAATTTTCTCAAAACGTTCCTAAATATTTAAAACACTTGTGTTCCTTCTTTAAACCATTAACCATTGCCAGTTAAAGGATAACACACACAACCTTTAATGCTGTACTTACTCTGTTATTCTCAAAGTGCAAGACATTTGCGATTCCGTGTTGTGCATTCCTAAAATTTCCATTCACTTTTCATCAAATTTTCATTTCTCTTGTTGATGTAGTAAATATCTATTTCGGAAATTCTAGCAATGACCCAAATATATTAGTATGAAATGTCAGAACGTGTAATTACATTCTGATTATTTTGGTAACCATTTATGAAAATATGCTTTTGTTGACTTATTGGCAATATATATGTCCTTTTTTTTTCAACTCTACTCGACATTACCCCTTACCAATGATATTTTTTTTTCCATCGATATTTACCTTAAATTTTTTCTGTTACTGGTCCCACAAAAAAAAATACAATTAACATAGATAATGATATGCATTACCTCTGTATATTTTATTTTACACACTTCAATAAGTATCTAATAATCGCGATTTAATATAGAACACATTATAATATCAGTTCAGAATGGAACGAAGTGCGTATAATCCTGTTGTGACATAATTATAGTTTAAGCCCTATTGGTCAAACAGCAGATGTGAGTAGAGGCAGTGTGCCGGTAGTTTTGACGGATTAGCATAGACTACACGTCCACTGACCCACATACGATAATTGCCCATGTTTCCCAATTTAACAGACAGAGCTATTGAATAGCAATTCAAATGGCCACCTGCGTCTAGTATTACTGTTTATCTCTAGGTTGTCTTCAGGCACCAAGGATATGGTGAAATGGAAGTAGCTATCCAAAATTATATATATATTTTTTAATGACCGTTTACACTAGCCTTAAATTAACTTTTATAAGTAGGGACCGAACCATTATTTAAATATAGTTTGCTATTTTTCGGGAAAAATAAATATTTCGCTTGTTTGGGAAAAAACAACTTTTTTAACTTAGATAAAGTCAATTACCTCCTAAATATTAAATTAACGTTGGAGACGAGTATGTAAATGACAATATAATCTATTTTATTCTTCATGTTAGACAGTTGGCGTTACGACTTATTGTTATTGTATAATCCAGTTCTAATATTTGTATGATCATATTCTATTAACTTTTTTTTTATTTTATCAGTTAGGTCTGGTATATATTGTGGGTGTTACATTATGTTTGGCAATATAATTTTCATGCTGTAACTGAACTATAGACCAACATATGAAAACAGATTTAGAGTTAATAATTTGTATACATAATTTTATTTATTTTTTTAACAAATTGAATAATAGTAATTCAATTAAATCTCACATGATTTATAGGCAGGTAAGGAAAATCCAGTTACGAGAAAAACAAAAAAAGTTATATACATACATTTCTTTATAAATTTAAAAATATATGTATATTTTTTGTTCTCATCTCTTCTTCGGAATCGAACATAAATAACGATTACTGCAAGAGAGCTCTATGCTTATTGGAATAATGGTAAACGATCCTGAAGTTGTTCCCGATGGGGAGTCGCTAAATTCCCTAATTGTGGGCTATAGAAGGCCGCACTCTGCCACCACAATTACCACTCCGTTGTAATTTACAGCTTCACAATTACATGGTCCATCCTATTGCAGGTACCGCACGGGTCCGAGGGTTCGTTCCCGTCTCAACCTCATGGTCAGTTGGATGTCTCTGTCATAATAATGTTCTGTATTCAACATTACAATTATATCACAATAATAACATTATATTTTAGAGAATTGGATTTATTTATATTAATAATAATTTTATAATAAATATTAATTTTATTTGTTTCGGCGGGAACGTTTTTTGAGAAACTATTTTAGCTTAAAAAAATATATATAATCTGATGTCCTATTTCGAGTTGAGATTAATCCTTGCTGGTTTCAGAATAAATATTTTTATATTATCCACTTAATCCTTTCCCATATCATTTCCCAAATTTTCAAATCCTTTGACTTCATAAATTTCAATACTTTTAAGAGAAGTACTTTTAATAATATTTCTCGTTAATAAATTTTAACATTTTTTCTTATGGAAAACTCCAGTAAAAATATAAAAAACAATAGTTTACTAAAAATATACATTCCGCTCTTAAACATTTATTCAATGTTAAATTGGTATAGAATCAATAATGAAAATAATTTTAAGGAATTAATCATCACGTAAAATTCTTTAATTGTTCTAAATCTTAAATTTAGGTTGTTTTCTTTCATAAGTCAAAAATTGAGTTTTATTGTTTAAAGTAAAAGTTAAAAAAAAAACAACTAATAAATTAAAGTTTTCTCAAATTCATATCATCGCTTAAGCAGCAATATTAATTATAAATATAAATCTATAATAAAACGGATTTCAATATTTGTAAATACAGTTCCGATCCGATAGTGTTTGATTTTTTTTTTTTTTAATAAATAATTAAATAACCTTTTAAATGAGTGGTTAAAATATTCCAACAGATTCGTGTGGTTCAAAAATATATTTTTTTTTTAGTTTCATGGAGTAATTTTAAATCACTTAGAATCCGAATTTTTTGAAATTAACCTCAGATACATTTAAAACATAACCATTAATAATTTCAACATAGTTATGCATTTTATTTTGATTTTGAGATCAGCGATAAATAGATCAGTGAGAGAATGGTATCTATTCTTATAAATTTTAATATAAAGATAAACGGGGTTTCTATGTGAACTTGTGCAGAGTATTTACATAATACCCACGGATCCAAAGTCCAAAATCTTTGCTAGTATTGGTCCAATTACATTTTTAGCAATGCAGAGAATTTATTTTATTTTTTTGTTATACGGGTGGTTAAACTCTTTCAGGAGAAGTGTAGTTTTCGAGTTATAGGGACAAATAATTTAATATTTTTTTTTATAAACCACTTAAGAATGAAAATTTTTTTGGCCTAGAATTGTTGCTTATCAGTCGTATAAAAAAATTTATAATTAATAAATTATCTATTTATAATTGTTAATATATAGGCATTGTTCTTGTCGACGGTTTTGAAAAACAGTGATTTGAAAGTCAGTGAGTTATAGACAAGTATAGCCCGATTTTGTTATAAACAATCGTGTTATTAACAATAAGCTATTCCTTTGTCTGCCTCACAGTTGTTCGATTCCAGTTAAAAGAAAAAGTTAGATGTACGGCCACAATCTTGAGAACGTAATTTTTTCATAACAGTGCGGAGCACATTAAAGAAAAACGTGCTAAGAAGTTAAAAAGATAATCGTAGAAATTCAACAGCACCTAATAACAGATCGATAAATCACTGCTACTTCCAGCAGTTCCTGTGATTGAACATAATAGCAACAACCTTCAACAGCATTCAATTTTCAAGAATGGTTATTTAGCGAGGCGAAACAAACAAGATAGTTTTATTTTTACAATCGGGATAAGCTCTTAAGTGATTGTTTAATAATTGGGGAAAGAGCAGTGTTAAATTTGAATCATTATATAGTCAAACATAACAATATTCCTCATAATGTAAACAGTAAACTTTGTTATATTTAAAGACTAGTATTCAAGTAAATTTAAACAATAAACATAATAACAAATTAAATTGTTTCATAAATTATTAATTATTGATTATACTTGTTTTAAAGAAGAAAAGAATATTTAATAAAAATAAACAAGCAGATACATTATAAGATAAAGGGGATTCTACTGGAATCACATTAATAGATAAATTGATTCAATTTAATCGATTGGACTCGGAAGAACTAGGAAGCAGAACGGCTTTAAAAAAAAACCAACGACACGGTTTGCTGATTCCACCAATGGGAAACAGGTATTTGTAAGACTCATTTCCATTGGACGATTCAGGACTGACTTCAGGTATATTTTATTTCTTTGCTTATAGTATCTTAAAGGGAATAAAATTTGTTTAAAAAAAATCGTAACTGAGGAGTTTTAAATTCTTGCTAGGGAAAATAGAACTTTTTTCGGAAGGAGACAGTCCAAAAAAAAAAGTAAAATGTAAAAGTGGGCCATGAGCAATTAAAATAATACAAAATATGTTTTTATACGTGATTATAATTAATTTCCCTTTATTTATTTATCCTATCAAAATTGAAAAATTTAAATCAAAATTAAAACAAGACCCATATGCGCATAAAGAAGCATACAAATATTTTTCACAGAATGCCAAGTTTTCCTTACAATTTTTTTTTCTATTTATTTGTTGAAATTTACAACTTTATTTACCTAAAAATACACCTAGTAAATGCGATATTAGATTAAAATGACTTTTAGAGAAACTACCCGTTGGTAGCATTCTAATAATTTTTAAAATTTAAATAAAAAAAGTTACTTCAAATATAAAGACCTATTTTTTTTTTTATTATCTTTACGCTCCTAAAGACAGTTTCTAAATCCTCCCTTAATATAAACTAATAAGTAAATCCTTATTGAATTATTCTTAACAAAGGTGATAACAATCTTTTTTTTATGTTCGATTTGCATTTAATTTGTGCAATGTATTTTTGGACACAGATAAAGTTATATCAAATTTAATTATATTGACTAATTGTTTGGTAATTGATCAAATTATTATGAAAAACATAATGACTATTTCAATTTAAAGTTAAAAAACTGATTTTCGTTAACAAACTAATCTCTTACAAAACGATTTCGGTACGGATGTGTAATATGTAAATGTGATACAAATACATCACAAGTTGGGAACGCGGAACAGAACGAATTAAGTCACTGCCAACACATCGCAACAGTTTCATGTCAAACTGACATCTGACAAAGTCGCTTGATAATTGAATCTATCAGTGGAATAAATTGATGCCTTCATCGTTCGTATCACACCTAGGCCGCTATCGTTTTAGCAGATACGATAATAAGAAAAATATAAACAATTAGTCGTTTCCCTTTTGATTTAATTTATTTATGTAGATTAATAATGTGGTTGAAATCATCTAATTTCAGAATGAAACCTTCAACAACAAATTGGATTAAATTTATCGTGTGAAAGAAGGAGGAAAAAATCCTCCAGTTTAATCTGGATTCCAAACAAATTTTCAAAGTTTTAGGTTCCTTAACATGAAAGATATTATATACTTAAATCATAGAAAATATTTTTCTGGTATTCATTTCAATTAACCTTATTATTCAATCTTATGCTTATAACAATATAAAGGAAACATCTTTCATTGTAGAAAAAATGTGAATTAAGTTGAGATATACTGGCGTTTTGGCTTAGCAAGCCATCTTCAGGTACAGTCTACAAGGATTTATAATTATTCTACCAAAATAATAACACAAAAATAAAAAGTAAAGGTATTGCTTTGATATAATTAAAAAAAAAAATAAATACAATTTTTATACTCCTAACCATGTATTCTCATGGGTTTTCTCAAACTTTGTCAATTAGCTCGTGTTATTTTTCATTAAGAAATTATGAAAAATTAAAATTTATTAGATAATTTTAATAATGCTTTTTTCATAAAAATACTCGATGATTAGAAAATATAAACATATTTACCATCCATGTGGGCGGTAGGGCCACTCGATCATTGTATAACAATTGTTCAAATACTAATACTTCCTTATAATATTGCAGTATCTAATTTATATATATATATCCATCTAATTACTAATTGGTATTAGCGTAGATCCTAAATTACATTTATCAGAAAAATTTGTAGTTAATGTTTGTTAATGGGTTTCCATAATTTGTTATAATTTCGATAAAAGGAAAGATGTTTGGATAGCGATTTGTTTGTAAGTAAGCATTCACTCCGACCAAGCCAGCTTGATGGGGCGTATTAGTAACTGACAAACCTCCGTGCCTGGACGTAATCGGCGATACCTCCGGTCGAGATCTTCCCGATAACCGGCCAAATTAAACTATCCATTTCGGGAACAGATGCGGCGGGCATAACGGGCACCTCTCTAAGTGAAACAATACCCATCACCTGCCCGCATTGTCTCACTGATTAACTACAGGTCGACTTGAAAAATAAAGAAGAAAAAAAAAATAAGCAGTGGAATGGAACAAAAGCACTCGAAGCCATAAACGTTTAGGAAGAGATGTGCTCCGGATAATGAATGGAGAACAATGTTGTTTAGATAAAGAGAGTCAGACCCTTTGTTTTAGGCGTATCTTAATTGGGACTGTGGATTTGCGGGGGATATTGCGACCATATCGCCGGCCTCCGCGCATTTACGACCGCCAGGACCAGTCTCAGGGGCGAAGACGTCTTTTAGATAAGATCATTCAATAAAATATGCACTTCGCAGAAGTTATCTTCATCGCATTATTGCATCGTGAAAATTAAAATAATCTTGATTGGTATTAAACTTATCTGAGATTATGTTTTACAGACCAATCATTTTAATATTTTTTCAATTGGCCTCATTTTTTTTCCCTTTTTAGAACCCAAAAGAAAAGATTTTTGAAGTGAAACTTCTTAACTGGCGTTCTACAACTCAAGAAAAAAATAGTAACTTAGTTTCCTGACGATAGGGATATAACGGAATTTAACGCTTATCAATTCAAGCCCAAAAATTGTTATATTGTATTAGGAGAGTAGGAGATTACAGTAGCTCAACAAAGCTCCTATGCTCCTATTACAATATAAACATTTCCTCGTAGCTTGTTCTATTCTAATTATTATTATTATTAATCTTGAACTAATATTTTCTGCCTTAAACTATAATAGTTGACGCTAATAACTCCTCTTTTTTATGAGCGATAATTAAAGATTGTATCTTGTACCCAAAAAGTGGAAAAATAGTGCCAACAATGGAATGATAACGAGCTTTTTGAACATTTGAATTAAAATATCCTGAAAATTAAAAATTTGCTACTAATTTTGTAAGTGAGGAAAATGTTCAGTATTCTTCTTTGTGATGAGCTATAGTTCAAAGTTGTATGTCAATGCTATGCCGAATTAGAGAGGCGAAAAGCGAAAAACAAAGGGCCAAAATCACTTCGGTAAATAATTATAGTTATACGTTTGAACTTTTATTGTTGTTGAGGTAAACACGTAAAGGGTAGCCATTTTTGTTTGTTTAGCTATATTCCCTCCAAAACACTTACATATAACTAGGTTACATTTAGTTTAAAGAATTACACTTTAAAGTGTACTTGTTCTAAGCAATCATAGATATTTTACAAGATAAATTACATTAAAAAATAATAAGCTCACCATTCGAAAGTAATAATTAAATAAAATTAAAAAAATGTTACTGCATTTTTGTCAAATAAATATTATCCTTAATAATATTTTAATACATTATACCTTTTCATTAATTTTTGGTTAGTTTCACTTCAATCAACCAGTGTAAAGACTGCCTCATTTTTTTAATGCATATATTTTTATAAATTCAACGATTATGTTGAATTCTATTATTATTTGTTACTTATTTATATAGTTATTTGTATTATTAATTTATTCAATAGGTTATGACTAGTTAACTATTAAGTAGTACAGTTTCAATTTCAGTTTCCAGATACTAGCTAGAATACGTAATTAACCAGTTGACAGCGTAAACACATTTGTCATCCTGAAAAATAAACTTATTAAATTAATTATTTGATGTGAATTGTTCTCCTAATGAAACTTTTGATTTTTATTATTATTTGGTTCATTGCTTATTACCATCAGAGGAATGTATTATAATGAAATGTCGATAATGAAAAGAACTATCAAGGTCATTTTTTAAATGCAAATGCGATGTACCATTTGTTAGCATCCTTTACATGCCATCCCAACGAGATGGTTCAGAGATACGATTCCGTGGGCTTTGGAAGGAACCATATGGAGCTATTGTGTACACAACTCCGCCTTTATCTTTTTATTTCTCTCTAAGGTTACAATCTGCTCTTAAAGAGCCTTTGGAAAAAAAGAATTTTAACGATTGTTCTCATTAGACGTTTTTACCATCATGCGTCTATGGTTTCCTCTTGTCATACGATAATCTTGAATGAATGCTGCGGTCAAGGAAAAAAATAGTTTTCAATTATTAATTGATTGCCAACGTTTCGAGCCATCATTTTGGTTTTCGTCAGGACTAAAAAAAATATATAAAAATAGTTAAAGCTTGTGTAAGAGTAAAAGAATAAACATACAGAAAAATATAATAATAATAAAGGTGAAGGTACAGAAATCCACACAAACCAACAAACATAAAGCACAATTCAGAATTGAAAGGAAGTTAAACATGAACATGATTAACTAGTACAGTAAAGAGTAATTAATTGATAAAATATATATTATCAAACAGATAAATTAACTTATATAGTAATCAATAATAAACTGATAAATCAATAATATTGAGGCTATAGTAAATGTTACCCTATAGAATAATAAGTAATAATAGTGATAACAAATAAGGCAAACAATTAACTGATAGGATTTTGTATTTGCGAAATTTTATCATAAAATTAAAAATAATAAAATCTAAAGAGTAATCTTAAAAACTTAAAATGAGTCGATAACAATTTTAATGAGAAATTTGTATATATA
>NW_027104967.1:529416-539402 GCF_000696795.3 Halyomorpha halys | reverse complement strand
ATATCATAATTAATACAATTTTAATACATTATTTATTTCCATTAGTTCCACTTCTGCCAGCCAGTCTCAACACTGGCTCAAATTTTTGTAACATTTTTGAAGATAATTTATGCATTGGGACTAAAATTTATATATGAGCATCTTTACGTATTAAAAATGGATATTTGAATCTTATTGATATAAATAACTGAAATTTTAACTTCTTTACTATTCTAATTTAAGCTGTATGGTAATTTCTCTAGATGGTTTTCATTCTATACTTCCAACTTCATATCTGTTTTGTTTGCATTTTTCTTCTTATACCCTTACTTAGCTCTACTTTGTATATTTTTATTTTAGCTCTGATGAAGACCTTCTTCAACCTACCTAAAGTGCCAAAACGTTGGCAATCAAGAAATAGTTAAAAACTATTTTTGATTGCCGTGACTGTCGCTCTGACCATATCTTTCAAATTCACATACGGTCAACCTTCTGTACATAAAAAAAAAATGAAAAATTTCAATTTATTGGTAGAAAAAGAGCATCAGGAAATATATTTATACCAGGGCCATCATCTGCTTTAACACGAAACGTATTAACATTTTCAGCACATTAATCCTCCTTGGAGATACGCGTCGACGATGTAGCATTCGAATCATTAAGAAGAATACGCACAATGAAAATTGTCTGGCCGTTGTTAACTCCAGTTAGGCTGGTAATTAGGTGTTTCTGGCAACATAATTCATTTATACGGATATGGAAATCAGCCTTGCAACCGGTTTCTTTTCTCTACATTCGCGGAGTGAAGCCCCATTTCAATGTTATCTGCATATTAATTTGTAAAAATTAGCGAAAATTTTAATTTCAAAAATATTTTTTAGGATGCACCTGTCACATGCTGGCAATAAATCATCTTAGTCAGTCGTAATAAGGTATTTCAAAAACAAAAGTGTTCCTCTTATCAAAAAAAGAGAATATTTTACTATGTAAGGGAGTCCCTAAGCTTGCCATATGTAAATTACTTGTTTTCATTATACATATATATAAACCTTAAAAACAATATTTCAAGTTTATTAAACATCAAGCAGCTCCCTAGTTTTAAATTCAGCCAAATCATGACAGAAATTCGAAATATGAAAAAGTCGTTCTATTGACAATAATTTTAGTTGCACGTTCTGTATTTGCCGTAATAATTTGCACATTTTAAGATTTTACTACACGAAATTGAATTTTTATTATAAAACAATTATTTATTTACAAATTTGTCTGTTTGATTCAAGTTAATTGTTAGCATTCAGTTGAATGATTCATGAAACAAGCTCAATTGTTCTTTCCTTGGCCAATATGTTTAATTCTGTGGAAAATTAAAGTCAAAGTTTTATATTACTATATATTTTATTCCGATGTGCGATTATGCAAACATATATGCTATTCAAGATTTATGGAATAATATATCAAAATTCAACACTGTACAATTTCCAGGTTTTTTTTTTGTTTTTTTTTTTAGCATAAAAGTTGTTTTAGTCTAAATTGGATTGTTTCGGGAATCCGGGCTCTACTTTCAGCGACAGGAGCTGAGTTGGCTAAGGTCTCGGTCACTTAGGTATAACTGAGGAGCATGAAAATTCAGAAGTAGCATTCAAGTAATAATACTATTAATTAATAAAAAAATATTTATTATTAATTATCACCTACCTTTTCTATGACTTTAAATTAATGAAAGACTTGACATACCGTTTTGCAAGCCATCATTCAAAGAAATATTAAAAAGGTATTTATTAATCTCATTTTAGTCTTAGTTTTATTTGCTTGATTTTATACCCTAAAATACACCCCCATAAAATATAAATATATAAAATATATATTTTATATTTATACCCCCATAGTGGGTTACACTATGAATATAATCCACTTGTGGATTGTATTGGTGTATCTTCATATATCATTACCTAATAATTTATCTTCTATTCATTTTTAATGTTGTATCAATGCCTATTGTGTGTTTTAAATGAACGAATTTAATTTTCAATGTTTTTAAAAATGATAAAGTGAAATTAACTCAATAAATTAACAATTGAATAGAAACAAACACAATTTTTCATGGTATGAAAATAAAGCTTTGAATTCTCATTTCATTGTTTCTGAACTGTTGTCTCTTGAGTTCATCTTGTTCTTTCAGAATATTCATCAGGAATATAATTGTGGATGGATAAGAGACAGAAAAGTCTTCTGGCGGTTTCGAGATAAGATCCGACAACCTTATTCCCGTTATCTTTACACTCATTGTTATTCCAGATGCCATCAAGTGCGCTCTGTGTGTTTCGTTTAATCGGGGAATGGTAGGTAAATTGGATAACTCATGATTAATCGACGGTTATCTCAACCGATTGGTTATTATCATTGCTTGTCGATGATTGATAATTGAATTGGTAATTGAATAAGGAAAATGATTTGAAATGGAAATTAGAAATAAGAGGAAGAAATTGATTTTTCGAAACTGAATAATATTCTTGATTTAAGATATCATATTAAAAAAAAATCTCCCAATATGTCATCATTAATAAGCAAATTATTTTCCATTTAAGCTGATGAAATTATTTTATGTTTTTTTACCACGTGTTAGTATTATTTAATTGGTATTGTTTTGTTTGTTTATTTTTTTTTTTTACAGTTTTCATATTTCTCTATTCTCATTATCTTTCCATTTTATTTATTACAGATATAATTAACTTATTTTTATTTTATTCTTCTTGTAATTATATTATTTAATTGGTTTTATTATTATTATTTTCCTATGTTATTATTTATATATTTTTTCAATATTTTGTCCTTTATAAATAGTATGAATGGATACTTACAGCTCTTTGTTACAATTCTCGTTGTCCTTAATTCTAACAGCTTTTATTATTATTATTATTATTCAATAAATTAATAATAGATTTACATATGAGAAGCTAAAGAAAAATTAAGTCGAATGAAGTACAGAAATTTAATAAAACAAATTCATTTATGTTTGTCATTTTATTTGTTAAATCAATGATTTATTCACCTCTAACATTGTTTCTGTAAATATAGATATCTTTATAAATTATATGAAAATATGAGAATAATTTGGCCCATTCAATAAACAGAATGAATTTTTTATATAAATAAAGTTTTTATATAAAAAACATTTTAGGGTTTGATTATTGAGGTAACCAACATTTTTCGCGGTGAACAAATCCGATTCAAATCTCTGAAAGAAAAATTAAATTTTCCTTCTGTATGTTGGAGGGCCAATGAGAGAGTGGACCAGGTTTCATAGGTTTTCAGGGTACACTCAGCAGTTTCTATAATTGTCTGACAGTAGTCATCCGATTAAACGCGTACTACAGAGAACACTAGCATCAGAAAACATAGTTTCACGCATCTAAATTTTTTTTTTTACTACTGAAACTGTTTATATTCTAGTTAATTTCGTCCAAAAATAAATCTTCTTCTACCATTATACTGACTAAACCTTTGGTTACCACCGGGGAATTAAATAAATCACTTGAGGTTAAATCCATTTCCCACTAAATCAAAATTCAAGCATTCACCGCAAGAATGTGGCAGAGAACACCCCCTCTAAGATAACAAATGAGAGATGGAGCCACGGACAGCTACATCTGTATGCAGACTGCAACGATTATTGACTGAACAAATAGTCGCCCCCAGAGGGTCTGTAATGCGAAGGGAATTAGGGAGTCCAAGGAGTGACAAATGTTCCTTCGAAAGAACGTGATTCACTACCGCACATATTTTCCCGCAACTGGGAACCGGTTTAATCGGCACCTATAGATCGGCGGTTTTGTCAAAAATTGTTTAGTTTACAACGAGAAAAATTATCACTACACTTATGTAATAAAATAATCCCTTCTCATTTTTTTTTATTAATAAAAATACAAATGTTTTGAATATTTAATTAAAATTGACTCGTGAGATATAACTTCCAATTATTATTGTCATTTGAAAAAATAACAAAAACAAAAGTTTTTATTTTGTATTCGTATATATTTTACTTTTATATAAAGTTTTGGCCTATTCTAGAACTGAGTTGCTAAAAGTAAAATGTGATTAACAAAGAAAAAACTAAATTTTAATATTTATTATTTTTGTTTTGAGAGAGAATATTAATAATATATAAAAGCATAGAGAAAAATTACCTCATTTAACAAACAACTGGGAATAAACAGAATTTTATATAAATAGTTCTATTTTAGATTAGAGATGATATATTGTTATATGTGTTTTTGTAATTATTGTATAACTTTATATTAAAAAGAAAAAAAGATGGGCTTAATGTTGTTCATAAGGTGTTTTCCTTATTCATAGTGATTGATATTTAATAATAAAAAATAAATCACACTAAAAAGTTAATAAAGACATTTATATATATTTTCCCTTTATTAATTTATAATTAATTAAATAATAATTGTTTATTAAATATTTGAATTTATGAAAACAGAATAATTTACCATTTCTGCTCTCGAAAATTTCTTCTAAAAGAGTTGGTAAATCACATGGTATTTAACTGTTTTTTGTAATATCATTTTATCTTTTTTTTTTTCTTTCTTTCTTATTTTTCACCTTTACTTGTATTGTATTAATCGCTATTTAACCTTAGTTATACAATACTGGTATTAACCGTCAATTTTAGAATGGACTTGGCTGGTATGGGAATACGTCTCCTTCGTCAATAGAAAAAAAAGAAAAGTAAAATATTGTCTGTTCAATGAAATTATTACGTTGATTTATATATAAAATAATTAACAAATCTTGTCACACACTCAGGAAAATACTGTGAAAGTAATTACATTTTTTCAGGACACTGATTATAAATATTTATGTATTTTTTTAAATACTAAAATATTTTTCACTTTTTGAATTATGTAACCATTGAAAATGGTCAGAATTGGTTATAGAAGCCTAAAAGAATCAGTATAATTATGTTTATATACGAGATCTTATTATAACGAGAATTCTAGAGAATGGCGTAACAAAAAATGTTAATTGCGGAAAATATCCTCTCTCATAGAAATTGTCCATTAATTAAAAAAAGAGAAGAAAGGCAGATGAATGGAAATGAACTCATTAATAGAGAACTGGAATTTTTAAAATATTCTGAGCATGCATATCTGGACCTAATATGACAAGAGTAAGGTTCAATTATTCAGTAGTTTCCACCACCACGTCTCTCGGAATAATTAGAGGAACAATGCTCAAGAGATGTTAATCCGGGAAGGATACGCCTCCAGGGAACTCAGATATAATTAGTTCTTTGGCGGACGTTTACCGCTAGGGATAGCCGCTCCTGGAACAAAGGATCGGGATGAGTATCCGATTTGGATATCTAATCCGGAGCCGATGGTTCCATTGATTTCTGATGGTTTGTAAACAACAAGTATACCACGATTTTCCACAACAACAAGAATGCTTTGAGTCCCCCGCAAGATTTAATAGACTTTGGAAAGAGATTCGGATCTGGTGTCAACCAAGGATCATAGTTACCAGAGCTATATTGTTGTATTATATATACTACTCTAATTGAGAAAACACGTATATATTTGGTCTGAGAGAGTTTTAGATATAACGTCCTTAGAATGTTATTTACCTACCCTCAATTAAACTAACTAAAATTAATTACCTAAACCTCAATACAACAACAAAATTATAAAAGTTTACTATGGTAAGGTGAAGCTTATCCTCCATCTCGTATTATTTTATATAAGAAATTTAACATTTTAAAAAGAAACATTTCCGAGCCATCGTCCCATCTAAATTTCCATGAACATATTTGATTAATATTTAAAAACATATAATCTATTCTTTATAATTGTCATTACTTCTATTTTTTATTTTGCTTCATATTTTATATGTGTGTTTTAGTTTTAAATATGGCTTTTAAAGATTTATGAAAAAGTTGGCTAGAATAATTAATTAAAAAAATATTTATATCATACATTTGATCCCCCTTTATTTGGCATATCATAGTTTGGTAATGTTGTTGATTGTACTAATATAAAAGCGTAAAACCGTTTGGTCATCAATACCAATTATTTTTTATTAAAAAGATCTACAACATAAAAATAATATGTTTATATGCATACACACAAGCATTCACACATAGATGTCGCTGAATTGCTCAAATAGAGGCAAAAAACTTTTAATTTTATTTAGATTAGACGTATACCTAAGACAGTACTACAGACTCTTCTAAAAAAAAAACTTCTTTGTCAGATGTGGCACTACTTCAACGTTAAAAACAGTTTTAATTGATAAAGTGATTTAATTTAGGCGGTGTCCTAATAATTTAATTATCAATATGTACTTAGTTTCCTTCGTTGAGAGCTAAAGATAAATTAGATGTCAAACCTATTCTATTTATTGTTGGTGAATAGAGAGAGTATATTTCAAAATTATTGTTAACTGTGTGAATTGAGTGACAATATTGGCCAACGCGTTGGTGTTCTCAGTCTCCTAATAAGGTGAGAATGCGTAAGTTCAGTATGGCTTATTCTCAAGCGGGTATGAGCAACTAACCGGCTTATCATATGTGACACACTCAACTACCATAAAAACGGATTTTTAATTAATCAAATCTGATTTACTTTTCAGTTTATTATTTCTATAATTTTTTGCATTATTTCTACACTTTTTTAAATAAATTCAATTTGGATATTTATCATGGTAAGTCCCGTACCCACAAGGCAATGTACTTCTCCTGTTTATTCATCAGAAGAATAAGCGTTTAGAATGGTCACACCGTGACTACAGATATTCATAGGAAAATTATTCAAAATTATATTAAGCAAGATTAACTGAGGCACATTACTGAGCATTAATTAACTTTTCACATCTCACATTCATACGATTGTGAGATAATGGGCCCCTTAATTGGTCCGTACCGCTTGAGACGATTTTTCAGGAAGTGGAGTAGCTGTCATCTCATCCTGGAGGTATCCCAACTGTGAATGTTGTTAATTCCAGAGTTTTAAAAAATTAGAAATTAAGTCGGAGATAGATAATTGAGCAATTAATTGGTTCGTTATTTTACGGTGAAAGGAAGGTTGAAACAAAGGAATGAGAAGAGAACGGTTTGTCTCACAGAAAAAAAAAAGAATTGTACGATTGTTAATAAAGATTCATAATAATGTTTAAGATTATTTTAATTAATAGATCAATAATTGGATGGTACAATTATTTATTTTTAGCAATATTTATTGTCTCAATTCCATCGACCAATATTATAGTAACAATTTAAAAGTATAAATTTTATTTATATATATTATAATTATTTGTTAAGAGTTTAAAATGGTCAATCGATGATAATTGTACAATTATTTATAATCAGCATAAATTTATTTTTGGGATTGGGTAGTTTATTGGTAAGGCAATGGCCTACTAACTCCGAAATGGACCTGAGTTCAAATCCGGCTGTGACAGATAATTATTATCTGTTACCTGTAATCGTTCGAAGCCCTCCGGGGTCCATCCAGCCTCATAAAGTGGATACCCTTAATTGGGTAAAAATATGACAGTCGAGAGCGATTCTGATTAAATCACCTCCTAGCACAACCGTTGGTCTAGTAACAGTACTTCCTTACAAAGCACTGCACTCCTGACCTTCCATGAGTTATAGCGGTACAGATTTAATTTAATTTTTTTTTTACACATTTCTATTTTTACACCAATCATCCAATCTCATAAACATAAGTCAAAACTGCAATTACTATTTATATATTTTGATTATTATAATAATATTTGTAGACTACAATGCTAATTCCAAAACCTTCTAACTTTATAAATATGTGTTTTATACTTTAGTTAGGTGGTTATGAAATAGACTAAAGGACTAAAGATTTTGCTAAAATAATGGTTGTTAAGATAAAAACCAAATTATCTTGTTATGCTCATACATTTATCCACTACTGGTCTCCTAAAAATTATTCCGAAATCAATAGCACAGTTAAGAAGTAATTACTTGTTCATTGGAATTTTTTGAAATAATAATTTTTAGTTTAACTTTATTTTTTTAGTGGTCACTTCGTAGGATTAGATGTAATTTTTCTTCTGATTTATATCTATTTATTTTAATTTTTTTTATTCGTGTTTGCACCAAAGTCAGGGTATAATAAAAATAGGAAATAATCAGATTATAAACATCCATAAGAATTGAATATTTTTAGTTTATATAAGAAAAAATGATTATTAAATTATTGAGTTTACAATATTCTTGATTTTGATTTGATCCTGACTAATCCCAAAAAGTACTAGCTAATTTTTTTTTTTTTAAAACTAACATATAAATATTTTTTAAATCTTCCCAACTGTATTTAAAAGCCATCTGATATATATTATAAGATGTATAATATATTGTCCTTATTATTTTTTAAAATATAAAAATAGTGCATTAATTAAATCAGACGTTATATTTTCATGCACAAAGGTTCTATTTTTATAAGATGCAATAGTAATCGATTCCACAAATGAGTTAAAATTTGAACGAATCAACATTCAATCAGACAGAACGAAATGACATTAACGAGAGAGATTAGCCGTATTATGAACGACCACTAAGCCGAGAATACAAGCTAATTAATATAAAACTAATCCGGATGTCTGCCAGCCGAGGACAGGTCGAGGCTATAATATAGTATTGTAGTCGAGAATCGAGCCCTGCACTTGTACTAGATCGTGCTCGGTGGGGTGTGCCATCGCATACCTCTTGTAGGCGCTTTGAGGACATTAACACGCCAACACGTCTTCTGGAGTAGGTTTCTCCACTTAGAAGAGTTCTACGAATCATTCATTAATTGTACTTAGTGTGCTATCAATATACATGAACAGGAAACATTTAATTTATAATATTAGATAAACAATTATATATTTAGAAAAAAAAGTTAGAATTAATAACAAATGGAAAACACCCAAGTGGTAGACCAAAACGTAGGTGGGAGGACTACGTTAAGGAGGACGAGGGATTTATAGGAGCGTGGGTGGTCTTCAGATCCAAAAGTGAAGTGTCAGTCTTCATTGGGATCGTCAGAACCAATTCATTTGGACAATCTGCAAACCTATCCTGCTCTCTTTTTGTGAACCGATCACGGAATATCAAGATTTAGCCTCATAACGAGGTGACTGTCCTAAAACTTTTTTTTTTATTCAAGATATTAAATGCTTACAAATGCTTGGTCAACAGGATTGGTAAACAAAACAATTTTTTCCAATAAAACTTTGGCTTAAATTTTACTTGACCCTATGAAACTAGAATTCAAACTATAAAAAAATATTAAGTTCATAAATTAATGATTGAATTACTACAAGGGTAAATTTCATTAATAGTGCATAAGTTTGATAGCTAATATGGAATACAATTTTTTATAATTTGTTAGGAAATGTTAATTGAACTGGTAGAGATAATTAATTTTTACAACCCATAATGTATCCTCAGTCATCAAGTTTACGATTATTGTCTCTCTGACTTTCGCAATGTTTTATAATTTACAACAACAATAATAAACCAAAAACGATGCACAAAAGTTATGAGACTTGTCGGAAATTATGATTAATATTATTTTCGAAGAAAATACATTTAGAAAGAACAAAAAAAAAATTATCGGAAAAGGAATAGGGGAGAAAATCATTGAAAATTCTAAAGAATATTGTCAATACAAGTCATTTGGTAAGAAGATAAAAAAAAGAAAAAAAAAAAAAAGAAGAAAGAGATCCAATCTAGGAAAATGCAATTCATGGCTCTGGAACGTTTTCCAATTAAGTTTTTCCCCTCCTAAACTAGGTATAATTCAGGAGGAAATCTAAATAAAAGTCACTTAAAAGAAATCTGCAGAGGCGATTCGAAAAGATTTCCCAGAGGAAAGACAGTTTCGTCACAGAAAATGATATGATAATTTATCTAAGTATATTATTTTATTTTTAGTGGTTATCGTTTAGAAAAAGCATATAAAATGACATTAATTTATTTTCAT
>NW_027104967.1:520941-529346 GCF_000696795.3 Halyomorpha halys | reverse complement strand
ATATATAAACATATTTTAATCCAAGCCGTTAGGGGATTCGGCTTGAGGTGAAAATTGATTTTCAATTATATCAGGTGAAAATTGATGCTGGTGTCGATAGATTCTCTTTGGTCAGATTCTTTCACACTCTTTGGTGGTGGTTAGATTGGTTTGGTACTAGGTCATTTTATAAAAAAGTTAGATTTACTGAATAAACCAAACGGTTGAGCCTGGCTACTGACCTTGACCCATTCATGAAGTTATAATGAAATAAGCAAATTTTTTTGGCACTAATGTACTAGCCATGCTGTTGTAATTAAAAAAATAGACTTTGAAGAAATAATTCATAATTTTTCTGATCAAAAATCAAGAAACGTATCTCAAGTAAATGTTTTAATTTTTTATTTTAAGATTATAAACTCTCAAATATTAAATAAGTAATGCTTTTAACCAGTATGTGGTTTAATTCTGCTGATAAACCAATAATTAACAGTTGTTCAAATAATTTGATGGGCCCCAAATTCTACCGCGCTCTTTCCCCATTAGGTTAAAGAGATAATCTTGATAATAATTCTGAAAATACAGGAATGACCTTGTAAGAACACTTTTTGAAAATTATGACATTCGTTTTTATTCTTACTAATGATTCCATTATGAATAGTTTTACTTTTAGTAATTTTTTAAATATAATTAAATCCGTTCTTTGTCTAAGGTACAGGTTGTATAAGTATTTTAATATTATATTTTAAGCTGAACATTACAATAGATATCTATCTAAGTTGAGTGGTTAGTCTTCACTCCCACCGTTAGGACAAAACAAACCCTCGCTACAATCTTCCAAGACACAGATGAATGGCCCAGATCCAGACACCCCGACGTGGGTCAACACGGGACGAGTTAGGCAACCGTAAGACATCTGGGAGCTGAAGGAGGCTGAACAAGAGACAATCAGAACAATTGGAGAGCTCACTCAGCTAACAAGTTATGATTCGCGGATGAAGACAATAACGATCTCCCCTCTCGAGTGTATAAATTGGAAAGGTTAGTTCAATTGCTGGCTGGTCGCTGGGAAGTGACTCGTTACAGCAGCTTTCCGCTCTCACCACCTGCTACGAGTATCTCTATGTCCGTAGGCTCAGGTGTGCCTCAAGGCGTTATCTTTGTCCCTTTGCTTCTCCTATCGTATGGTTTTTGTATAGTTATGTGTATACCTTTGGCGGCATTCTCGATCGGTAGGAAGTGCTTTACGTTTGTATTCTGTTCACAACATGAACAAGCGACTTAACTCAAAGACATGCTAAAATCGTTCAACCAGGAAACAAATCTTGTTATAGCCACAGCAAATAATTTAATAGACGTGATTTATTTGATGAGATAACGGTAAATAAATTTAATTATTTGATTTGTAAATATAAATATAATTGTTTTCTAGTTAATTTGTTTATTTACTTAATTTCAATTTTCTTTACCTTAGCTGTATATTTATTTTACTATTAATTACCTAATTTACCTAGTAATATTTATTAATAATGAACACATATTATTTTATCAATATTATTATCTATATCATTTAAAAATTATTATTGTTATTTATTTAACATGTGTACATGGTATTATTAAATAATTCCGCCATAATACTCAATGCCCTTGAGTGTGGCAAATTATAATTTTTCAATAAAATGTTTTAAACAAAAAATAATTTTATTTCCTTAAAATGTACAATGCATATCCGTTTCATTCTTCTATAATACATCTATGAGCATTCTAAATTTTGAAATTCATACAATACTATTGCAAGAAATGTGAAAGCATTAAAAAAAATAAATAAACACATCTCATATCCGGCTTTCAGGTTTAAAATTAAAACAGGATAGTCTCTAATGTTTATTTCGAAAATGTATTATTTCAATTAAATATTTGAACGTTTTTCATTTAAATTTGTATCACTATCTTTCCGTCACTATTTTATTTGAAAAACAGTTAAATTATAGATGCTAAAGAGGAGATTTAATTTTGATAATTTAAAGGATTTAAAAGGGGATTTGGATGGGCGATTTATTCTTTTCATTAAATTTTCATTTGACACCACTGATATTTTTATTGTGATACCAATTTTTTATATGTAGAAATGGTTGCTAATTCATCTAATTTACGCCATTCTTCATTAAAAGTATAATGAACTTCATCCTTTAATTTTTAACCATGTATTGGCGACACCAATATCGTTGTTCTGATCAGTTACTATAGGTCACATATAAATTTACAATCTAATGTAATTATTACATTTTTTGCTGCAGGGATTTTGATTTATGATTATTCAACCTATTTCCCCTTATTGTATATGATCAATAAATTCAGTTGCCAGCATTACATTTCGCTGTACATCGATAAAATAATCCCTATTCATCGATTTAGCTCAGTTCTTGGAAAACGTCACGCAGGACTCTGGAGGAGGATGACTCTGGAACTTACGTAGATTGGGAGCGAGAAGTGAAGCAACATACGGCGGTCATCAATCTCTTTAACGATCCGACACGGCGCCTCAACACGACCGGCACCGAATAGCTGGTTCAGAAACGTGTGAAAGAATGAAATGAGCCGGGCTATCTGATCGCTTCGGCAACACTCCGCGTCAGCTGTTAATGGGTCCGCAGCTACCGCGATGGGTTAGCGATGTCCTCTGTATTCTCTAACAGTAGCCTCAGGGGCACGTGCAAGAGAAGTGTATCTCGAGGGTGTTGAGTATGCTTCGTCATTGTATAACGATATAGGGTATAGTCAACTTAGATCTGGAAGTGGAAGAGGGAGGAAGCTTCAACATCAACATATTTTCACGATTAATACCTAAAACAATTTAAATATCCCAAAAAATATACCTATATATATGTATATTGCATACTGAATATAAGAATTATCAATGACCTACTTTCTTCACTGAGAGGTTAACAGCTGTTCATCAGATATTTGCTTTTTGTAAGTCCGATATTTCACGTCACGTTTCGATTTATTAATGGTTGTCCGCACCTCTCCTTACACACAGATGAACTAGATGCACTTTCACCTTTAAGCAACACTTAAGCAACAATATTGCTTCGAGAATAACTTAAAATATATATGCTCCAAGCCATCATACATTGATGACTTGGATCCATTTTAATTTCTTTTAAACTAGCCTGTTTCAATTGTCATCAAGATTAAGATTTGATTTTTTTTTTTTTTAATGCAAGCTGTAGCAGATTGAATGAATTTTTAAAATTATCAATTTCTTGCTCAGCACGTGCACTAGGTTATTCGAAAATCCTCCGGGTCATTGTATTAGCCAAACCATCCATATTGTTTTAAAAACAACAAATTAGTGATTGATATCTGTATAATTGAATTGATCTATATGATAGTGTTAATTTGATTTCGACCTACGTGATATCGGTATTGTGAATTTCTTTCACGTGAGGATCGGTATCAAACCTCCGGTGAGATCTGATAGTCCTGCCGATGCAATAAATCCAATCAGTGGAGAACTCCTTACTGCATCAACGCCTTTAGTAGCATCGATCACAGACAATGCGTTTAGTTTTCTGTATTTTTTTAGATTCAATCAACCGAATTCAAACTTTCTTTTAAAATTTATTTTAGAGGTTTATAATGAAAATTTTAGTATGACAGAAATTTTTTCACCAATTTATTTTTACTAGGACAAGATAAAATACTATCTTATATCTTGATAATGCTAAATTTTAAATTTCGAGATTATTTCTATGAATTATATTATAGTCTTATTTACCTCTATTAAATTAATTTTATCAAAAACGTTTCACTATTTATTCTTGCTACGTCATACAAATTTTAATATTTCCCTTCCGACTCATTGTCCAAAAAAAAAAAGAGCAGCATGTACTCATTTGTAGATATATTAAAAAATACTTTTTATAATACAATAAATTCTAAAATTCACCTACATAAGCAAGATTCATTTTTTTTTTTTTTTTGTATGAAGAATTTCTTTACAATGATCTATTTCAGCCTGTTAATATATGTTACAATTTAGTATGTAGTATAAACCTTGTGTTTTAAATGTTTATAGAAATTGGGTTATACTGTCTATTTTTTTTTTCAAACATTGATGTAAAGGAATAAAATTAATAGTTAATAAATATTAAATAAAATACTAAATGAATCAAAAACACTATTTTATTTTTTATTATAACCATATATTGATAAAATAAATTAAGAGTTGAGACTTCAACAAAGTTTTATTTAAAAAGTGGTAGACCTTAAGAAATCTTCACCCACAATAAAAATTAAAGATTTCACAATAAGAAATTTCCTATCATTTTTCAATACTTTCTTGATTTATTAATTTTTTTTTATTTAGTACAAAACTTTATGTATAATTTGAATAAGAAAAAACATTTTAGGGATTGTAAAAAATGTCTCTTGTGTCAAGATTTGTATTTAAAATGAATTAAACTAATTTTTAAATCATAGTTATATATTTATATTTGTTAATAAATTTTAAATTAATTTAAGTATACAATCATGTATAATGTCGTTCGGGGTCCACCCAGCCTCATAAACTGGGTACCATTGATTGGGGCAAGATATGGCGGTCGAGCTTGATTCAGACTAAAACCACCTCCTTGCACAACTGTTGGTCTATTAAATGTATAGAACCCATTTGGATCATCATGGGTTATAGTGGTACAGATTTATTTTGATATATTATAATTTGGATTTATTTTAGTTTATATTCATAAAAAGAATAAAAATTTCAATTTTGTTTATATATTTTTTTTTATACTTTTGTTTTAAAAGAAATTGTACATGAAGGTAGAAGAAAATAAAATCGGTCTTTTACCCATGAACTAGGCTCCACATTTTGATTTAAAAGAAATTAAATAAATATATATCAACACAGTTTAGCACGGGAGGTAACATACAAGACTTTTTTTTAACTATATTTGAAAAAATAGCTATTTAATTATTTAAGAAATGAAAAAAAAGTATTATAACATTTTTTTATTTTTTTTTTTACAATTTTACTTTTGGTGTTCTCTTGAATAGATATCGGAATCAGTAGAAATACAGCTTACATAAGGGTGTTTAATAAAATTAAATGAAAAGAGAGGGGGTTGTAGATATTACTAGGTCAGCTTATGGATAATGGAAGCTAATTGCCTTCCTATAGGCTAGTTTTAATTCGGCTAATATGAAAATGGTGTTCCATTTAGGCCAACCTTACATTACTTAATTTTCGGGACATGTTTTTCTACGCTAATTTCCGCCGTAAAAGTAATTAGCGTTTAAATTGAGTGGAAAAGGTAATAAATTTGTTTTAAATAAGGAAGGCACCGCCCGATGAAATTTTCAGATCACGTTATACACGGTATATCACTTAACACATTGGTCCGCTCCGCTGTAAGGCGACTCGATCTGTAATTAGAATGTGTTGTTAATACACTAACGAGATCGGCCATTACGACCGGCTGCAATGACGCATCACGCGAAGCACAGACTGATGGTAATGACTTATTAATTATTTTATTATCTGATTAGCAGGAAAAAAAAAACATTTGTTGTCGAGCCTATAGCCAATTAAATAAGTGTGAAAGGTATTGCCAAAGCCGCCGTAAGTAATTGGGGAGGATTCGTGAAATTGCAAGTGTGAAAATTTCGCTTACGATGAATATTATATCAACGGCATGCTTTACCCAACCTATAATTTCAGACAGTTAAAAAATTAATTTTTTTTTTGTTTAACTGTGTAAACCAGTAATAAAGGGAATTAAAAGAGAAAATATAACTTATCTACTACTTACGTTTTTACCTAACATAGTGAAAAATTACCTTTTTGAAGTCTGTATACTCAACTATCAAAAATATTCACCTTTTGGTATTTTGAATAGCAATGTAACTTTTTGATTTCGTGGTATTCACTTTCAAAACAGCAATTTTAGGAGAAATTAGGATCGATCTAAATATTCATAGATGGACAACGTATAAACTTAATTAAAAATACAAAATTAGTCTGAAAAATTATTGATAGTATACTTTAGAGGTAAGAAATACATCCGCTTAAATATTGGATATTTTATATTCTTCTTTTTTCTGAGAGTTTTTTATTGAAACTTGGTAAGTCTTTGTTATGGTAAATGAACTTTCTTTATGAACTTAACTTTTGGGAATCACGAATGATAAGAAATATTTTCAATGAGGGGTTCTTATAAATGTTATTTTAAATTGATTTTATATCGGTGGTTATTTGTTTTGCATCCAGAAGATATTTATCACCAAATACTCGAAAATAACTTTTGATAATTTGCGAGCAAATAATGCGAAGCATCTAACAAACATATATAACAATAACATAAGCTAATTCAATTTTCCATAAGAATTCATCATTATCCACCAGGTATACAAATCTAAGTTGTTTTCATCACCAAAATGTGAGCTTCGTTTCAAATGATAAAATGGTGAAATAAAAAAAAATACTATGCCGGCTCAAAATAAAAAGCACTCAGTTGGCAAATTCGATATTGCCATTTTTTTTTCTGATAATATCATTAATGAATCTCTTACCTAAAACTGAAACAATTATCAATAATAATAAAAAAAATATATAGCCATGTATATCGGTAATAATACTGTGTAATTATTACAAAATTATCTATTGGCCGTTTTGAATGGCCGAAACGTAAGAACTCTAAGAAAATAAAAATGTTTAGACTATATAGCTATTTTTTATTATAACCGATAAAAAAAACAGTATCAAACAAAAAAATAAATTATATATAAAACATTCAAATTTATTTTATGACGTCTGATAGACCATTAAAATTTTTCATACCAATTAATGCCAGTTTATTAGCAGTTTAATATTAACTAACATCAATTATTATTATTACTAACATAAATTAATTAAACAACCTAAAGTGCTTGTAATACGATAAGTCCAAGTTATTGGTATGTCTTCATCAGTACCTCACAACCAATCACACTAACAAACCTAATCATGTTTTCCATTACCGTAGCCAATCAAACACATCGATGGATATCCTCCTTGATGACAAGCCGGTACCAAGGAAGGGAAGGCACAAACTAATAAGAAAAACAGCAGTGAAGGGTAAGGTATCGATCTTTGAGTAATTAATAACTGTTTGTTTTCATCTTGGCGAGGCAGCGGGCCATGGTGAGTCAACACACACAATGGCTCAGTATCTTCGGGATCTTCCTTCTCCGGCCGCATTACTCTTATTAAATCCTCTCGTATATCTCAATCTATCTGTTTGGGCAAGTCGCTGAATTCAATACATAATCAGAGGGAGACATATTGTCTAAGGGATTTTTTGGGAGTAACTACTACCGATTTTATGCTGTAATAATCATAATAAGTAGTGTAATAAGTCAACAGAAAGTTTATGCCTTGGTTCAGATTAAGGTAGGAATAAAAAAAATTGATTATAACAAATAAAGTTAGTTATTGTAGTAATTATAATAGACTCTCGTATTTAAAGCAAAATATTTGCACTTTGATCGTCACTAAGTAACTCCAAAAGTTAAGAAAATAGTTTATCTTGCAGTTGATATGATTTGCTAACATTTGAGGCCAAAATGAGCTCTCTGCGAACATTAATTTCTAACATGATGAACAAAATGATATAATAGTAATGATAAATTACTAAAAACACTGAATAAAGGAATTTGAGACAGTAAATAAATATATCAAGTTGTAATTCTTAATTACTATTAAATTGTAATTAAAAGGATTAGAATAAATTTCAAACCAGACGTATAGATTACATTGATTTTAATTTAATATATCTAGTGAAAATTATCTATTGGACTTTTTGTTTAAACAGGTTTTTATTGCGATAATTTTTTCATATTTTATACATCCGTTCTGCACTTTATATTTTTTGTTACTAGAATTTAAAAAAAATTATAACAATAAAAGGTAAAAAATACAACATGATATTAACTCATTGCTAAGGTACATCTTGTGTTGGAAATTTAATGTATTTTAATCTTACATAATTTCTTTTCACCAAAATAAATCTACTTTTAACATGTCCTGGTTATAAGAAGTCGCTTCTCAGATTTTTGAATATTTGAGTTTTACTATTTTGTTCCCTGATCTGACTGGCCTTACTAACGTAGTGACTTTCAATCGAACTAACAATTGTAATAATTTAATTAAATTATACATTTAGTGAACTCCGAAACTATACAGCATTAAATTTCTAGATCATTTTTGAATTGGAAATTTTCGTGATAAAATTGAATTAACTATTTTAGGGATCTGAAATACAGTTCTTTAAGTGCTTTGCTTTAAGTTTTATTTAAGTATTCCCTTTTATTTATTTTTTAAGTTCAATTTTCTTCATTGGTTGATTTATTTTGAAATGATTTGATATATTTTATTATATTAT
>NW_027104967.1:484066-515805 GCF_000696795.3 Halyomorpha halys | reverse complement strand
AATTTAAAAAATTAATAAATGTATATATAAATATTCAGTAGAATTAGAATTTTTTGACAAGATACCTCGCCTATATGAAACTAGTTTTACATATCTGTGAAAACCATCAATACGACTTTCCGTTAACTACATCATGCCTATTTTTCTTTCCAATTTAATTGTACGTATAATTATAAATGTTGTAATTATTATCATATCGGAGGTTTGGAAAGAGCAAGACACAAAGAGATTATTCTCAATGAGCCTACCTGAGCGGAAGCGTAAACCCCTAGCGTTCTTTAATAAGCAACTCCTTGGCCTGCAGCCTCATTAGTTTGGACCCTGATTGCATTACCTTCTCCAATTAGTGGTTGCTTTGTCCTCAAAGGGGGGAGGGGAGACTTTTTAGCCCGACCTCTCTCTTGTACACTGTCCCGAATTTGAGGAAGGAAGGGACTTGCTATGATCCGAAACGGTTAGCAGGGAAGAGATAAACAGATATATTGAGTGGTTGAACGATAACATTGCCAAAACGACAAGAAAGTAGAAGATAAAGTTGCTAAATAATTATAAGAAAATTCTGAAGACTCGACTGCTAATTCTTTATTGAATTATAGACTCAAGTAGGAGTGAACCACTAATTGAATTCATTGAATTGAAGTTACATGCACGAATGTTGTCATGGTGAGATTGGAAGGTATCATCTTCCATTCTTTTCAATACAAAAATTCCGAAAAGTTGTTAAATTTGAAATTTTAAAACCTATTTACAACTGCAGTTATGGAATGGTTGTACGATAGAAAGTTGTACGTTAGACATAATATTCTTGAACAGACATCAGCATTTAACCCTTTGATCTTCCTCAATGCATGGCAAAGATATTAATGTTCAGAATTATTCTTCTGTATTTTTTCCATATTTTGTTTCTCCCTAATACATATATCAATTCCGAAATCACCCCATAGCCTCTTTAGTTGTTACAATTAGTCAATTCAGTCTTTTGCACTGTGATCGCTAGTCGACTCAGTCATGATAAACAGTAGTATAAGTGATTCGCGTTTCTTTCATAAATTAATAAAAGTATTTCTCATTGAGTTTTACAATTCAGCATCTTATAACTGTGAAAATCATGGTAAAAAAGTATTCATATTGATAAAAATGAGGCACCTGACTGGAGGTTAATAATATTAAAATAATCTTGAATATTTTGTTAATAAACACAAAGACGTAGTCTATTGTGCAAGAACAATAGACTACATTAAAATATAAATTGATAATGGTTTAAACGATGAATGAGTCCATACTAAAGCAAGTCACATATTAACATTATCGTCATTTAATTCAGTATCATTGAATTTTCGATTGCCTGTCTGATCGGTATGCTTTGAATTATATTAGCTAACTCAGTTGAAAAGCTAGCAATTTTTTTTTAGTTCCTCCTAAAAGCATGTTCTAGTACAACAGTTTTCAGAATAGATTATTTTTAACTAAAAACAAAAACATGATACTTTGTAATTTTATAAGCTATTTTTAATTATTATACAGTCTTAATCTAACTTATTTAATTTTATTAATTGAAAAATGACCTAATTTCTAAAATTACTTCGGTAATCGATGGAGGAGACAAAACTAAACTTCAATTACCATTAACACTTGTAATACACGTAATCAGAGCATTAAACGGGCAAAGTACTTAAAGCCAGGCGCCGGTACTTTCTAAAAGGACTATTAAAACAATTGTTTACTAATTGTTAATTATAGTTCGATTCGTCTGTGAGAGTCGTTCACACACGCACACGTTCCCCACTGGACAATTAAATAACCCTTCCCAATCGAGACAGTGGGAACGAAAACCCTTAATTTTTCTTAAGGCGCTCCTTCCTATAAAGAACTCACCTTTCGTTATAATGGAGCTGGTCGGCTAACAATTAAACTTGAGCATTTCCTCTTCCGTACCCTTATCTTAGTCTGAGGGCATTTGCATCTTAATGGTGGGCTATCAGTGGTCGCGATGCTTTCAGGATCAAATGGAAAACTATCCATGAGCGAGGAATTGCGTCAAATTTATCAGCTTTAAGGTCAGGATAAACTGTGAGGTTAAATAATCTCTATTTTAATTAAAATAATATTTTTTCAAAAAAGAATAATTTACGCACATTGAGTCCACCTTAAAGAACATTTTTAATTCCGAGGGTTAAACACAAAAGATTCATATCTGAAATACTCATAAAATAATTTATTAGATAATAAAACAACAATAAAATTAGTCCGACTACAATAAAATTATACTTATATCATTAATTATAACTGAAGTAAAGGTATTTTACATTCTTTGTTTAGAACAGATGTCGAGGCAGCGGATTCCAATGTTGGCTTCAACCCATTTTTTATTGCTATCAGATCTGTGAAGCTGTTACTTATAATTAACCTCTCCTAACTTCCTACTCCTTCATTTCGGTTATTTTTTAATGATTGTGACTTTTAAAACACTGGAATGTTTAATACGATAAAGAAAATAAGCATGTATAAATTTTATACATACCAATATTTTTTTTTATATTTGTTTATTGAAATTTTCAACCGTATTAAATAAAAAATATATCTATTACAATGGACTAATACAGTCATGTAAACCCGTTTGTAGCATTCCTACAGTAGAAGGTATCGACTCCAACTTCTTTTCTTTCTTTTCTTCTTTTTGCCAACTTCTTCAGACACTTGGAGGTTGATCAGGTATTGAAGAGTAAGTAAGGTTAGAAATAAAAGGGTTTGGGTTGTTAGGAAGTTAATCATTGAAGAATTGACATCTGGTTCTGATCCAGTAGGAAACATGGAGCATTAATGAGCTTATGGGTGAGTTTATTTCTGATAAAGTAAGGAGCATTTAAGAATTTCGCGAAGGATTTTGGATTGTAAAAATTGGATACAAAAAGGATTCGATGAATTTAGTGGAGCCTCCGTAAGCCCGAATAGGCCTTTATTTGTAACATAAATGTGTTAAGGTGAAGTAAATGAGTCTTTTGTAATTAGTAGGATGTTTAGACCGTTTGTATAGAGTGTTGTATTTCGGTTGAGATTTCGTGAAAGGCGCTTATGAAAGTCGCTTGTCCAGATTTTCTAGGTTGAAGTATGTTCGACATGAATAATCGGAGGATGTTCGCCAGTTTTGATACCTCAAGGGTAGCGATGTGCTATATAAGATGTACAAACCCTGTAAAGGATAGTATCAAGGACACTACCTTTGGGTACATCAGCAGAATTAGGAAAGAGGGGTGAATAAGCATTACTTTGGTTTATTTTGAATAATTTATGAGTGACATAGGAAAAGATAATAAGTAAGTATTCAGGTGGTAAGTAATATAATGTTCTTTTATAGCAGTCCCGTGTGCCAGATTCGATCAAAAGTGCAATCATTTCAAAATAATAAATTCATTGTTGGGTAATACGAATGTCCTTCCTCAAAGTTTGCAAGGACGTTTTAGGAATACTGAACATTATGTCATATATTTTTTGTAATCTGAATTTATTCAAAATGATGTACGTAGCAGATAACCATCACAAAAATTTTGTTCGATTAAACAGTTATTAGCTATTTGCTAGCTAATAACAGCTAGCTAATACAATATTATCTTCACAAGGGTTCTTTTAACTTACAATTTTGAATTTGCTAGAAAAATTCCTGACGCTCTCTGACGAATGTAAATGATTAATCATGCACGACAATTACCCCATACATAACATAGTGTATTGTCAACAAAGATTACAAGAGCTACAACGAATACTACCTGAGCAAACTAAATCATAGCGGGAGGATTTGCTAATGAAGTTGTGTAGATAGAGACAACCAACAAGGCGATGGTAAACAGGACGGCACTAACATGCCCCCTATAGTCAAAATGGTAAATCAACTGACATTGATCAGGTCAATCAACATCCGCAACCATAGTCTAATTAGCATTTGCACTGATAATTAACCTAACGATTCTTTGTTGAATTTTAACCACCAACCTGATCATACCGCGTATCTTTTATGAGAGAATTATGGTACTTGTTGTAAAACCAATTATTATAAATTTAGTAAAAGAAAAATATATGTTTTTTTTATTTTAAATTTATTATTATCGATCCAAAAAATAAAGAAACTAAGAAATAATGCGTAAAAACCGAAAATCGAATATTTAAAAATCCATCTGTCGTCCATGGTGTTCCAAAATTACTTCACCAATGTTTTTTAGTCTTAAGAACCATAATCAATAAGTAACCCTAAGATGATCCTCAGAATCACTAGTCCTTAAAAAATCATCACTATTCAAAATCCTTAAAAAAAATAATAATGAAATAATAACAATCTCTTGATCAGATTGGCCGGACTTTTCGCTTAGTTATTTTTGGTAGGGTTCCGGCCCCCGATGCCTGTATACAGAATCAATAAATGGAGCGAAAAATCCGAAAAATAATTTTGTGATGACGTGAAACCCTAACTGCTTTGATGATTTTTATTGAACTAGCCTGATATTTTCTCGTGTCATTTAAATTTTCGTATGTAAAAAAAAAAATCCCGGAAGAAGCACAAATAATGTGACTAGTGGGTTTGTCAAACAGTTTTTGTCTGTTTATGGATCAAATTGGACCGTTTGATCCAATCTTGCACTGCTAACTGTAAACATAAAAGTTAATTCTTACAAACTTTTAAAACTGATCTAAAACCTGTTTGATTAAAATTTGTAATATCTTCTAAAGGGTTTTTCTCAAAATCATGGCTAGTGAGGTCTTATATAATAAATTAATTTACAAATTACTAGGTTTTAATCCAAATGTTTATTGTGTAATCTAGGTTCAACAACTCACCTGAGATGTGTCCGTTCTCGTAGCCCGATGAAGGGTAGTCTCCGTTGTCCATCCTGTGCTTCTTGATCTGCTGGGAGAGGTGGGACGCAGCCAGGGAGAGTCCAACGGGAGCCCTCTTCGGCGGTCTACCAGGCCTGCAACATTGCAGCAGGCTCTGAATCAGGCAACAGTTGCCGTGCACAGTACGTGCTTGGGGGAGTACCCGGCACGTCTGCGGAGCGGCTTGATAGGAGGATAGCCTAGCACATCGTACCACCATCCAGGGGTTCTGTTTAGGTTCAAGTTTAAACCTTGCTTGAACAGTTTAAACTATGTTTGTAAAGTTCTAAGGAGGATCTCTAGCGAACTTTATATTAGGCAATACTGGATGGTCTGGTATCGATGGACAATAAGCTATTTTAGGTTTAATAATATTGCTTTAAACTATAACATGCATTGATATAATTAAAAATTAATAATTAATAAGGTCAGAGCTATTATAAATTAAATATAATATTAGCTGGTCAATCTACCTACTTACCTACGATGAACATTTCTCAAAACATTAAACTCAAAGAAATTCCATACAGGCGTAATTTAGACATAAGAAAATACAGAATTCTTGAGAGAATATGTAATACCTATAAAAAGTCTCTTAATTTTGATTAAAAAACTAAATTTATATAAATTATTTTTCAAGGTTTGTAATATTTAAACTACGTATTATTTCATTAGAAAATATTAAAACAATTTCATTTCTTATAATGTTTATTTAAATTGAACTTTTACAGCTTACCAGCTCATATTTAATCTTTCATCACCCCTTGTTATATATTTTTCCGATTCATAACTTTATAATATTTTTCATTTAATTTCAATTTCCTTAATGTGCCATCAACAATCCAGAATTTAATTTTTATAACGTTGCCATCAATTTAAAATCATCCTTACCATAAAAAGTATTTATTAAAGATATTTAATTTAATACTAAACCTTAAACAGTGTAAAAACTAAACGTTAGATGGTGATATAATTCAAATAAAGGAAATTAATGTTAAACGAAATAACAAATAAATTTATGAATAGGAATAATATATAAGCTTAAAACATTACATTATAATAAAGATTTTAAGAAGTGAAAAAGGGTTTAACTTTCCTCTTGAAATAATGTAATTGTAATCTCTTATTAAAAAAAAAAAGTGATAATTTATGCAATTTGATTTGCTTTACAATATTAGTAACACTATGGAAATTAAGTAATTTTTTTTTTATCATACTTATTACTTTATATCTATCTATAATATTAATATATAGAATGTTCGACGATTGTATTCTATTTAAAAAGAAAAGTTTTAGTTTCAAAAATTAATAAATACAAATATTTTAAACCACAGTCGGGTCACAGTTTGAACTAAGTTTTTTAAAACTAGTTTTCAAGGTGTTATATTTAAGTTCTTGTTACTGTTTTAGAAGGAAACAACTCTATTTATTTATAAAACTTTATAAATATTAGAATTCATAAAACAACTGAGGACTTTTTATTGTAGTTTCATTAGCAAACTTTTCTGGCATGATTAGTAATTATCAACAATAATACCTATCGTTAACTTCCATCAAACGTTTTTGTGTCCAGACTTTCATTGAACAAGGTTTCAAATTAGCTGTAATATTTCTGAAGATATTCCAGTCGAGACCCATCGGTAAGAATATTTACAAAAAAAATAATTTAAATGGAAAAAAGAAAATTTAAAGATCTCATACTGACGGGAACTGAGCTGTCCTATCAAGTTCTATTCAAGTGCTAGTAACCTATCAAATAGTAGTAAGAAAGTTACTCTGGCCTCTGAACTCTTGTGATGTGATTGGCATACCAGAGTATCCATAACCGAAACCAGTATTTAACAGACGGCTATCTGAAGTCAGTGGAGTAACTAACAGCTACGGAACTGGTCATTAGGTAAATTAATGCCGAACTAAAAAGTAAACATCTCCGCTTCTAATACTCCAATATAGGCACTCAGGAGTGGCTCACGTCTCGGCTGACAAATTCGTTAACCCAGCTCTGATTCCCTACCTTCTCTTTCGACAGAGATAATATATCAGTCAGTAAATGATTTTAAGGCTTGTACCATATTATATAAGACAAATAACTAAATTAATTTAGGAGAATTATTAAATTACCATTTGTAATTAATTTAAGGATTGTAATTAAAAAAAAAAAACTTTACCACTACAACCCTTAGAGGGTCAGGAGTTCAATAATTTATAAGAAAGTATTATTTATTGACAACAACCCCGCTTAACCCCCAGTTTTACCCCAATTAATGAAACCCACTTTAGCTCCCGAATATACAGGTTTGACTCACGACTAAAGTAACAGAATAAATAACTATGTGCCACTGCCGGATTCGAACCTGGGCCTGGACGACAGTACAACAAAGCCTTACTCAATGAGAAACTTTGCTTACGGGCAGTTAATAAATGAAAATTTATTTTTAATCCACGCGGTTATAAACTGTTTATATATTTTTTAATGTAATACTGATCAGGTCGTTGGGGGAATCGTTGGTATGTTATAAAATATATATATTTTTTTAGTCGCATTTTTTAAAACTGTGCACTTTTTTAACTATCACCCTTGTCTAATTTTTTTTTTCTTTTAACAAAAGTTCAAAATAAATACTTAAATTCTATTCTTCTAAAAATCATCAATATTTTCACATTCAACTACTTATCATTATCAGTAATAAAATAAGCTATAGATTAAATAGGGATAACAAGATTCCATATTGTATTTTTTTTGGGGGGGGGGGGGGAAGCTGTATATTAAGTTCTAAATAAAAACGGGTATTTATTAAAATAAATTTATTAATTATCCTGATAGAATAATAACATACACTTGATGATATTGCTTTATGATCTGTCATTAAAGAACTCAATGATGTACGACGAAACCAATTTTACTCTAGACCCCTCTTCAGTGTACCTCGACACCGAATTTTAGTGTTCAACCTACCGTTTTATTAATATTACATCAGGTTTCATTCTATTATCTGGGGTCGGTAGAGGTTGAGGCACACCTAGCCTTTATAAAGTTGGTGTAGGATTCCGACCCAAAAGTGAAAAAGGTTTTATTTCTTTAATTTTTAAATTCTACTATAATTATTTAGCAATATTTCTTTATTACCAGAATGGTTATGATAACAATTAGATTTGCTTTCAACAATTGATAATGTAGTGCTTTAGTCTGGTGTAAAAAGATTTACAATTTTATTATTATTAAATAATTTTAATCATTGAAATAATTTTAAATTAATAGAAGGGTAAGAAAAAAAATCGAAATAATATATCCTTGCAATAATAGTAATAATGATGAATATGTAATTAAAGAATGAAAGAAACAAAAAAAATAACATTTATAGAATTGATAAAATAAATAACTTACATAGGAAATAGATACATTATAATATTATATCATTTAATAACAATATACAAATTTTAGAGTGGTTTGATTAATCTGAAATGTTTATAAGAACTTCATCTTCCAAAAGTAACTCAATATTTATATCAATAAATATAACCATAACGAGTGAAGCACAAAAAAATAAATTGAATAAATGAATATCTATTTTTTAATAAAATTATTTTTTTTAATATACATTTGTTAAATATAATCTGAATATCATCGCCAATGCCCTATGAGGAAATCAATACCGTATAAAAGTTTAATTACTACTCTTTCAATTTAAGACCTTCAAGATTGGTCAGACGCCTCCTCGTCACTGGGAGAAACAGGCATTAAGAATTTTTTTTAATCTAAACTCTATTAAAAATAACATCCTGAAGATAGTGACCCAACGGGAGAGTCGTGGTGGTGAAAGAAATTAAAAACTGCAGGAATAACGGTTCTAAATCATGTTCCACCAATTGGAATGGACATCGTAGGAACGTAATCAAGGGATGGAGTTATAGTCACGAATCAACAACATCAACAACGAATCAACAACATGGAATTACTTCGTTTGCCTTGAAACGACCGGATCCAAATTGATTCCAAATTAAACATCCCGACATTTCAAAGGTCTCCTCTGTGTATTACGTAACATTTATTTTATTTTTTAAGTCAATGGTCCAAAAACGCAAGGAGGATCGGATAGAATCAAGTTATTGTTGGAGTCAATATGAAGAGCAAGTCTTGTGTAAACAATATTTTAAAAAACTACGTTTAGGAGAGAGAAAATAGTTTAAATGTCGAAGTGAGATGTACTATCAATTCTTTAGTGCTGATTGAATTATACCAAAATATACTGAAAGAGATATGTACGACTAGAGCAACAAAATTGAAGTAAATCTAAACGTTTAAAAACAAAAACAAGAAACAAATATGACCATATATTTTTATGCTTTATTAATAAAAAAATGTCCGAATCAACAGGTTGTAAATTTTACAAAATAAAACCTTTACTCTATCATGTTTCCTGTGGTTTCATATGTAACATTTGCTAATAACTTCGAAAACATTTATTATTATTTTATTGCACCTACTCGTTTAATGTGAGCTACCAATTACAATAGATATCACTTGAACCAGAGGTTCAACGCCCACAGTTAATAGGTAATCCTAATTCCGTCGGCCTGGTGTGGTTCCGTTAAAACAAAAGCCAATGGAAAATGTATTGTCGAATTTCAGGGCCGTATAGAAACGTAACCTCCTTTTTTTTTTTTGGTCGAAACAATATTGGTCTTGTTCGTTTTGCAATTAAAAATATATGTTCAATTAAACAGAACAGCCCACGTATAGTCCGTTGTATTGAATTGCAGTTTGATAAATATCCTTGTTTCTCTCATCAATGTTTCTATTGTAAAAATAAAAAGAATCCGTCATTTTTTAAATTTAGTTTTTGAATATTTTGTTTCACTTTTTAAATCTACCTGTTCTTTTTAACTGTTTTATTTTTACAAAATCTAAAATTAATTATCTTTTTTTTTTAATTTTAGATTTGGTAAAAAATAAAACGGTCACAAATTAATCATCTTTGAGAGGTTTAGTGGAAATATAGTTTTCTACCAGATATATAACACTGTGGTAGGGAAGAGAGAAGTGACCAAAGATGTCAAGCTGCACATCTTCAAGACAGTGTAACTAACTGCCCATACTTTTGTATGAAGTGGAGAGTTGGTTAATAACAGATCGACAGGAGAACAGAATCACCGCTGCCGGAATGAAATTTTTGAGAAGGACGGTTGGAAAAACAAGGGACTTAGAACTTAACCTTAAGAACTAGGGACCTAGTTCGCAATAAAAGGATTCGTCAGGAGTTGCAGATAGCCCCACTGAAAGAAATCCTCTAAAGACTATGGAATATATCTCGGATGGCATAAGAACTACAGGCCATATGTTGTCATATCTTGACTACATTGAGGGAGGAACCTAGCAAGAAATAGAGAAGAGTGAAATTCCTGGCTAAATGCTCCTCTACGCTGAGAGGCACAAAAGAGGAAAGCTTAAGAAGAAGAATTTTAGCAATATTTTCAAGAATCATATAAAAGAAAACTATCATTCAAATTAAATTGTAATACTAAAAAAGTTTGAATATTTTTGTTAATGTGCCTTCTACTTTTGGTGCATCTAACATAATAATCTTGGTGAATCGTTGATTAATAAGTTATTTACCAGCTCCATCAAATAAGATATGAACTAAATTATCGCCATTATACGAAACCCATTTAATCTGCCCTCGAATAAGATCTTTCCCAAACTACTTTGCAGATTTATGTAAATACGGCAACTCTGCTCCTTAGATGTTTATTGTTGAAGAAAAGTTGTTGGAACATGAGTTCCCTCTGTTTATGAAAGGGCAAGATTAAGGAGGGACCACCCCTTCTCCGCCACTAAAACCCTTTAAATCCCTTTCATTCGGAATAATTAAAATCCCAAATAGAAAGGGTTAGGAGCATTAGGGGCCTTTTAGGCCGGAGCTGATAAAAACGTGTTTGCTCCCGAGCGGTGGGGGTGCCGCGCCGGTGTAAATAATATAACAGCTACTGCCAGTTCTCGCCTGCACTACGGGCTTTAATTGTCCTAAATGTTGTTGTTTGTATTTGTCTAGAGTAAACATGAGTCGGTTTGTTTGGCGAGTTATGACGTTTACAACTGCTACGAAACTGTTACCGGTCTAGTTCAACTAATGCATTTTATATCATGTGTGCATTACGACTGAAGTGTAAACCGCTGCCATTTTCTTAATTAATTTCCACCAAACTCTTCGCGTGACCTATCGATTAATCGAGAAGTAATGTTCGATACAACAACTCACAAGACTATAGATTAATTTCATAACCAAATGTTCCAGACTATCATCAGTAGATATCTTGAAAAATTTTAAACAATATATACCTCTACATGTATATAAAAATTTAAAAAAAATTATATTTACAATATAATAAAACTTTTATATATATTTTACAATCAATTAATTTATTTTTGTTAATTATTTAAATAATAAATAAAGGGAAGGCTGATATATATTTTTTGGTTTTATCATTCAAGATTTATTTTTACAAGAGGTATTTACTATTTCGATGTTGAATGTTTGGGAAATTCTATTTTAAAACATGTTACTTTCATAAATTTTTTTTTTTTGCGTGCAATAGAATTAATGTAGCCAAAAATGATTATTTAATATTAATTGTTAATCTAACAGATGTTTATTATTTCGAAAGGAAAAAACAAAACTATTTGACAGAATTTTGTCCTTCCCTATTTACTAATTACTTTAATTTTTTTACAGCACTTAAAATATTTTTGCTGGCCTAGATTATACATTTTCGAACTATTTGTTACTAAATTTTTTATTATTTTTTAAAACATAAAAACATGACACGTCTTATGCAATAAGTTAACTGATGAACACGACAAATTTATATTATCATAGCATTTAAATGACATTAATAATTTATACTGTATTCATTGCATAATTATCATATATATTCTATTATGTTGTTGTTATTATCTGAAACAATAAATCTTAAGTATCTAATTTGAAATAAAGGTTTTTGTTATTATTTTCATTTTGGTGTACATTTCCCTCTGTAAATTTAAGCTTTGAAATTGGAAAAGATATCACTGGCTGAAACACAACGGAAACCATGCACAGGTTCTAATTTATTACATGCGTTTAAACGCGATATTAATTTAGACATAAAAAGGTTTTCAGTTCATTTATTCCGAAGTTCCAATTAAAACAGATCTTCTCCACGGGGAATGTGGGAGTTTGTTTTTTGCGCAGACAGTGGACGGGTGTAGGGCGTAAATCATGGCAGTTTTACAGCCGCGCAAGTCGGCCAATAATTAGGTGTAAACACGACACACGAAAGGATATGCCTGGAGTCACCCGGGGCACTGCGCTTAGCCCCCCATTCCTTACTTTATTGCGGCTAAAAATGGCCTTCTTCCCTTTGATACACGCTTCGTTTTATTATTTTTATTTATGGAGATTAGCTGGCAAAGTTAATATCGTATTTTTCTTCTAGGAATAATAAAATGTATATGCATATTAATACTTACGGAGGTGCTTCTGACTATAATGTGAAAAATTAAATATGATACCCGTGCGTGTGTGACAAACATACTTATTAGTATAAAAGAGCAAAGATTCAGCAAGATACATTAGTTATTGGGAAAGAATTGAAATATCGCAAACACGAAGATTCTAAAATGCCGGTTTCACCAATCCATACATCATCGGAACTGAAAACGCAGTATTACAAAAGACATATTCATGTAGATACCTAAGATGAAAAAATTCAGCACTTCTCACACCATGAGTATCAACTAGAAACATCATTCCAAACACATTATGTGTTTTTATTTATATGTCTTTAACTGTATATACTGTGTTATACATCTAAACTGTAGACCATGTTTGTTGGGTGTCTTAGAGTGATAAAATATCTCTAGTTAAAGTGTATTTTTAGAATGTTTTATGATTTAGTGTAATTTGTCTAAAGCATTATGTTATCAAAATAAATAATAATAATTTAATTAATTTATTTTTTAAAAAATAGTTAATGATTGAGTGATAATAATTAAATATTACAATACTGAAATTTTTAAACATTTAACTTTGTTAATATTAAAAATATTTACGATGTATCATAAATTACTTTAAAACAAGATCATTTTTAATGTCAACGAAGTAAATTTCCCACGTTTGTGTTTCATATATATTTTTTATATATCTGATATATTTTAGACATTGCACAGTTCATCAAGCCGTATAAATGTGTGGAATTCATGCGTCTGGATATGACACAATTTTTTTTTTCGGTCGCAATCGAAACCCGGTTTATTGTTATACCTACTCCTGTAGAGACGCGTGCCACACTTTAGGAAATAAAATATGTATACTTTTATTCGAAGGAAATTTTTTATTGGAAATCAAACTGCTGTTTTGTAAGGTTGAAGAAATATGAAACAATATATCATACAGATATTTTTAAGGGAGGTACATATATTTTCTATTTTTTTCTCAGACTTGTACAATTACACTTTTAAGTTGTTAAGTTTAAATATAATACTAGAAAACAATATTGCATGCTTATGTAGATAAAATAATACTCGAAAATCCACAGCTAGCATAAAAATGCTTGGAATTTCAGCAATCAGTTTAATTCACACGCCAGGTATTGATCTTAGCAATAGGGAAATTTAACACGAGTTGTGTATTTCTCTCCTGTGTCCTAATTGCAAAATTACGTAAAATATTTAATTAAATTGAGTAGGATAAGTAAATATACAAAACCCTTTAAACAAATTAATAGTATCTTTCGTTGAAATACAATTATTAGTGGAATCTAATACATGTTGGTTTGTCGGTACTAATGGATTGAGTACGGCTATTGTGAGGACAACTATTGTTCACGGACCGGAAAATAGCAAATCACTCCCAAGGATCCTCAGAGGACGATCTATAATGCAAGGTTCCAAATCTACAATGACAATTATCGCTGGATAATTTCACTGCATCGTATCCTAAGAACTCGAATCTGTCGATGTTTTCAGTCATAATTATACTTATTAATTCACCTAAAATCTGAAGTAGGAACAAGATTAGAGTAGAAACAAATAGGGGACGTAGAGGAAGCCTGGCTGTTATCTTCCCGAACACGTGTTGCCAGATAAAAGCCCTAGGTCAGGAGGTGCCTGAGTCTGAGGATACACAAAGATTACGCAGCTGCCTCTCTCAGATTTATCTCAGCGTTATAAATCTTTTCTTTTTTTTTTTCAAAAAATATATAAAGTAAACTCCAAATTAGTAAATTTTACTTAAATCAAAATTAATAAAAATGCGATATATCTCAAGATTTAGGAAGTTAAAGTGGCATCAAACCTTTTCCAAACATGTGCAAGTGTCTAAGGTTATTATTGAATTTGCTGGCACGACCTGAACTTGTGTCCGACTCGCCTAGTCAGTTTTTGGACACAAATGAAAAGGCATTTGGGTAAGCGCTAATTCTGTTTTCCGACGTTTGTGCAAAGTTATTATTGTTTCAGAACAGCTAACAGATTAATAAAAAAAATTATTTCACTTTTCGTACTTCAATCAATTAAATAATTTGCTCAACCTTCGGAATCAATAATTAGCTCTAATTTAAGATATTATATTTTTAAATTTTATAAATTGGATGTAAATTCATTGTTTAAATTTTTCTAATTGATTTGACATAGCACAAATAATTACATTTATGAAAGCATCATACGTCTTGGTAATAAAATTTCCAATAAAAACAAAACAACATGTGGATACCGATATTTTTTTACTAAGCCTTTGTTGAAATTATGGATTTGCGGCAAGTGGCAAACGTGTGCACTTTATAGAGTAATACGGTAACGTTTGCTGAATGAATTAAGTCTGTCTTAGAATAAAATCAGCCCACTGGGTTTGTAAACATATAAACAGTTCTTTGGCAGATGCTGCTGGACGTAATCCATAATTAATGTACCAGACATTACAAACGAAGCGTTTGGAGCATAGCGCTAAGCATGCATTTAAATATCTAACAAAACATCATAATAAAAAGGAAATTAATGCAATGAAAATCACTATTACGAAAGCACATATTATTGTCGGAGAAATATAAGTAGAAAATATAATTGGTTTTGAGATTTAGGTAAAAAAAAAAAAGTCAGAAAGTCCGCGTTAAAGACCCAAAACGATTAGGGGACTGCTAAAAATTACTGCTACAACAAAACATTTCTAGATTGTCTAACATATTACTCATGACAGTTAGGAGAAGGAATTTTCCATATACCTTAGCGATTAAATGATTCTTCGTGTAATTGTTTGTTTTGTTCAAATTCGGCGAAGACCTAGGTCGAGTTGGACGAAGGTTGAACGCCCTCATTGGAAGTGCTATTGTATCATCCAAAACGACTCAAATCATTAGGCATTGTCATATCAGTAACGCTTTATTGTGAGAATTGATTTAGGAGGCCTGGTAAGCTAATCAAAGAGTTAACAATGGGCGCTCTACGAGAGAGCAAATAACGCCTTATACACCCCCTCACCTCACCCATGTTATAGATCCACAAGTCCTCTTCTAAAAACATATCTGTTTGTCTGATGGCAACAATGGCCCGATTGTGTTGCCCCTATTCAGTCCGGCAATGCTACACCTAGTTCCATCTCTTGTCTAAGTGCTCAGCAATGCTATGGTTAGCATTGTCGATACAATGCCACGTCATGACTTTATACAGGGCGAACAATGATGCTAAATTATAATTAACGATCCGGGACAAAACTGAGGTTTATTGATCTTTGCTATGTCAGTTAATCATGTGGTAATTTTTGTATTGCTAATTGAAACCGGGTAAACGACCTTCGACTTTTTTGAAAAACATTTCTAGACGAGCTGAAATAACTGTGTGGCATTTCCAGACTATAGTAGAGTAGCTTGGACAGATGTTTCCCTCCAAGTAAATGTTCGGGTATAAATTTTAACGTTCACTTACTAGATAAATAAAAAGGTGTGGTTAGTAAAATGATCGTAAAATATTTTGAATTCGAGCTTTTGATGAAAATACACGTTTTGAGGTACAGAATCAAATAACCAAGCCTCGCAAAATGGACTCAGTGTTAACTGCTTCGCTCAAAAACGAAAAGTCTTACGAAAAAGAAATTATATATTCAGAGCAGGTATATGCCTGGGATGTTTTTCACAAAACAGCAATTTTTTTCGTTAAGATCATCAGTTGGAAATGCCACTTTTGAGAATTGATTTTACACTTGTAAAATTATTTTAATATAACTTAGTAAATTTATGTAAAATGGATGGTAAGTAGTATTTAACATCAAATAGGTTTTATCTTCATTGAAATAGTCTAACATGGCATGCCATTTATGCCATTAAATTCTCTATAATAAGTTTATTAAATTCTCTCTTTCTCTAAAATACTCATAATTTTATCTTTTTTGAAATGTTAACCAGTTCTCGATAATAGCAATAATAGACAATGTATAAATATATAAAGATTAAAATATTAAATAATTCAATAAATAATTAAAGGAGAAATAGAGACAGGGGTTTGAATTAGAAAATGCCGAAAACGACTGTTCTATACCTTTCTGCACTTGTATATACACGGCTTTCTTATCATTTGTTATATTTTTGTGTTCGTGGAAGGAACCGAAATCGATATACGTTATTTTGCATCCGAATAACTCACTCTTTAAACAGTAGCATTCAACTCTGAAGAAGAAAGAGTTATAAGTATAAGAGTAATTTACAGCCAAAAAACCTAAAAGTAGATTAGAAAAAATTAGACAGTATGGTTCAACCTTTATGGGTGGGTCGCTTAGTAGAATAAGTTTGGAAAACGTCACAAAGAAATAAACTAATTTTGCGTTGCCTATCCAGGGATTCTCCCCTAAGCTTGACACAATTTTTTTCTAAAAAAAAGAAATTCACAAAGTACATTGTTAAGAGTCTCGCAATCATAAGCAAACGCATCAAACTTTCTATTAAATAAAGAAGCGAATAAGTAATTTTAAAAATGATTATCCCACTGTTGACTCTTCAATTGGTCCAAGAAGGCTCAGTTGCACCCTCGGGAGTCATAAAAAAGGAAGTTAGAAGAAATAATTTCCCTACTCTGTGCAATTTAAATCAGGAATGCAATTTTCTTAAGTGCGAGCCAGTCTTCCGTTGCTTTCTCTCCATTAGTAAGTCTAGTGTAATAGCTTAGAGCAGATTGTATACATAATTGTAAACATTAAGGGAATTACCTATAATGTTTAAATTAATTTAAATTTAGACGAAAGTTACGAAGATAAAAAGGTAAGAGTGAATTGGCCCTTGAGGAACAGTTTTAAGAAAGGATAGGATGGTTAAGAATCCTGTATATACCCTAAAATTCGGACCAAACCTCTCACGATCTTAAATACTATTTTCTTGAAAACTGAGTGAATCATGTTCCAGGCCAAACTAATTTGAGTTCCTTATATTGAACTTATTATTCTTTTTAGATATGATGTAATATCCAATTCTCCAACGAATATAAAGTAAAACCTTTTTTATCCGAAATATATCGGCCAGGGCTATTCTAGATAACGATAGTTTCAGGATATATGGTATGTTCAGGAAATAAAAAAATCTTTACAATTCTCAAAACTTTTTTTTTATAGACGAAGCAAATTTTTTATATTTTACAAAAATAAATTTAAATAGGATATAAATGTGATTAAGGATGATGAAAGATTGAAGAAGAGTTCAAAGGTCGAAGTATTCCATAATAAAGATTTAAATAAGTTTAATTCAAGCGATTCTTTCCTTGAAATAATATAATTGCTAATAATGAATTTCTTTAGACGTAATTTTAAAAAATAAATCCAAATTCCAATTAAGACAATAACAGTCAATCTTAAAGATTTACGCTTCCCTGAAAATGACGTCACGACAGCGCCTTTAGATTAAAATTAATTTCTAATATTTTTTAATTTAATATTCATCTTATTAAATTGCTTTATTATTGGAATAAAATTAATTAGTCTCATATCCTTCATAATTTCTTATAAATCTCAACAAGTGGCTGGCACAACAATATTGTGGAACAGGCAACAGCATTCAATTCAGCATTATTGTTCTGTTATTCTTCCTATGTATATGTTATCCTCCCTAGTGCATGTAGAAACTATAATCATCTCAATGTCTTTTGTACTGTAGCGACACCAGTCAGTACAGCCTTCTGTATTGTGATTGCTAGTGGATTCAGTGATTATTACCAGTAGTTTCTTGTATAAATCGATAAAAGTATTTATTTTTTGGGTCTTACAATTCAGATTCTTGATACACTGGAACTAACGAAAAGAACACAAATTAATTGGATAGTTACTGAAATATTCCGTTGACTATTTTAGTTTGTCAGCAATTCGAGATGTTTGTCATTCATGAATTATGAAAACAAAAACCTTACTTAGGAAAGAAAAATTTATTCCACTTTATCTTTTTCTTCCTCGAAGAGGGAGGAGGGCAATTTTCCGAACAATGGTCAGGGGACAATACGAAAAAAGGAGCATTATTGGGAGGGGGAAACCGATTCCAAGTATTAGCTATGCAATGACTTCCTGCGGTACATTAATTTTTATACGGCCTCAAATTCCCTCGCCCCCCCCCCCTCCACCCACCACATCCAGATGTAGAATTATTCATCTTCCCCTATCGCCGAGAAGGAATAAAAAATCAAATGCCTTAGGCTAATCTCTCCTCGAATTTTCTTTCTTCTCCTTTCCCTTCACAGAGTTTTTTTGTAAGTTTATTCTAAAAACAGTCTCTATTTTTTAGCTGCTTTCAATGATTCTCTTCTTTTGAATATTTCATTGGTTCAAAAACGATTTACCTTATTAAATTACTTTCATTGGAATAATTTTCCTTAGCCCTATATTGAAACGATTTATTAGTAATTATTCTATCTTGAATGATTAGGTAAATTAATTAAATTTTTAAAAACTAACCGATATGAAACTCGTGGGTCTTCAAAACTGAATAAAGTAGATGATAAAAACCCATTATAGCCCAGGAAAAGGTAGAGGTTTTTTGAAATCCCTCGCAAAACATGAAATGTTCTTCATACTGCTGCAACATCCTAGGAAGCTAAACCAAATAAATAAGCTGGATAAAGATTTGTTTTAGGTCTCTCCTCCTCACTCCAAAGATTTATAATTTGTAAATCCATAAATTATAAAAATCTCCATTTTTTAAAATTTCTTTTTGGAGAATAGATTTACAATGTTGGAGAATAGATTACAAAGAGACATTGCTTATATCTCATCAATTATTAAGGGTCATGTTTACCTGCTAATCGAAATATTTTCAGGCTGTCAATATAAAATACGTGTTTATGTGATACACTTGAGTATGAATATGTCGGTGAAATACGCATTGACTTCACTTCAAACACTCTAGTCAGTTCACGTTGAGTACTTGGTGGTTGGAATGGAATGATCGTTATTGAGTGCCTTAAAAATTAAGGTTACCTTAAATACACCTTTTGAATAACTAAGTTATTGATATGAAACAATCAACTGACTTTATGCTTAAATGGTTTTATAACAAAAAAAAATTAAAAAAAAATTCATTAGCCTGAATTTAACTTCAATCATAGAATAATATGAAAATAAAAAATATTGCAGCCATAAGCAATTAATTAATTGATCTTACCAACCACAAATTTCATAGCAAATTTATGATATTAACCCAAAAATGGATGGGAGAATAATTTTAACCGAAGGGGGGTTCCCTAAGCCTTATGTTATATATCTACATAATATTATAAACTTAGAAAGTTATTGAATTCCATATTAATCATAATTCAAAGTTATAGTTTTCTTGCAAGAAGAGAGTATGAAATTAATGTATACAAGTATTATTCGAAGCTACCCTTTCTATTCTTAGAAGAGGCACAATGATCGGGAAATTATACAGACATGACAACAGGCTTTTACAAAATTTCTCCGACAAAACTGAAACTTTCTCCAGTGTTAAAAGGAGACTATTCTATAGCTACTAAATAATTTCATTGTTTCGGTTTTCCCCTTCCTTTAATAAAAAAAAAAAAAAAAGTACAATTAAGTAACTGAGTTAATAGTTATGAATGAAAGAATTTGAATTATAAAAATAAAACATAATATAAATCATTCTTATTGTATGTCCATTTTCAAAGCTATTTCTTACTTTTTGTTATTTAATTGTGTTCCCAGTAAAAATATATATAATTAAACTTGTGTGAACACTATTCTACTTACTCGCTTGTATTTTAATCTTACTAATTTCCACTATTATACTTGACAGGTACCGTACCATACCATGATATGGTATGATTGTAATAAATAAATATTTAGAGCACGAAATATATAATATTTCAATTTTAATAATACATAAATAAATATATAAGTGACCCGTAAGTAACGTGAAGAGGGCAGTGAATAGTGATAAGTGAAAACAGAATAATAAATTCACTTCTTCTTATCAACGCCCTAGATCCTGGCCGTGAGAAAACTTTATATGCGAGTCATATATGCTATTGAATATCGCACAGTAACTACTATAAAAAGCAAAAATAAATATATTATCATTTTAATTTAAAAAATAAATAAAATTCAAATATTACAATTTAAAAAAGGAAAGATTTTTTAGAAAAACACATGATAATATTAAGTTTATTTTATTTATAAGATAATATATAATTGATGAATATTTTAAAATAATTCATTCATCTTAATAGTTAACGTCTCAGGGTATTGATTACCATCTTCAGGCCATGCTATTGTTAATACAAGGTTTAGTTTTATTTCTTTATAATTCAATTGATAAAAATTCATGTGACATAAACATTCAAATACAATTTTTTTATTGCTATGTCTACATATTTAACTTGTTAACTAGTAATACTGTTGTCTCTCATTAGAAAAAATATATAAATATAAAAATAAAAATGTTTTTTTATATTTGTTTATATTGCCACATTAATTGTTATTAAATGAATGATATACTAATTAGTGACTTGTGGTATTAGTTTTTTTTTTTTAACAAAAATAAAGACTGTACCAACGATAATAAGTTCAGAAGATGATAAATGCCCCGAAACATTAACTAATATGATGTAAGTTACTAATGTAAAGAAATAAGAGATTATTTATTATTATATATTATATATTACTTGTATATTATATATCGTATGCCAAATTCCCATTACTCCAATAGATGGCAATAATTTTGACGAATAGGTAAGAATGACTGAGTATTGTAGGTATTGTACTTGTGTATTATATTATAAATATTTCTTTATCATATTCTGTGAAGTCTATTACAAATATTTTTTGTCTAAAATACTTTTTTACAGAAATGATTACAAAAAACCGTAGATAACGGTATAGCATTCGATTGCAACAACTTGACTCATTATTACTTTGTTTATACTTATATTGAACTGTTGAGGATTTGATTGATTGAGGAGGCCAATGTCCTTCATAGCATAGGAAAACACACACACACATGTATATATTTTTTGCTGGAAGACTTTGCTTTCGCGACGGATAGTGTTTAGGTTAGGTCGGACCCTTCACATAATGAAATGACACGGCCGGCCATGTGCTCTCCTCTTGGGAGCTTTTAGCTTTTAGGGGGAGTCTTTTTCTATCATCCCATCACGGCACTTTATCAATTTTTATAAATTCCCTTGTTTTATCGCCCCTTCTCCTTCTGACTCATCCCCCGCCAGTCTTCCAGTTTAAGAGGAAAATAAAATAATAGGAACAGATTACACGGAACATTAGGCCTTAAAGAGTGTATTTGCCATGACAGTTAATTCCCCTCCTCCAAAAAAAAAATATATATTCTAGTTTATAAACAAAAAATTGGTTATTAATCCATATAACCTTTCAAGCACTGATTAGATCATTGACATCCTGTACTTATATAGATCCCATAAGTAGATATAAGGTGTATACGGATACGAATTGAAAACAGTGAAGTATGGAAAGGTACCGAATGACTCACTCTTTATAAAAACTTGAAGTATTTAGATAGACCAAACTAAGACGATAATTTTTTGCTATAATTCATCCGTAATAATACTGAGTTGATAAATTTTGCAAGGAATTTTATATCTCTTTTTATTCAAAGTCTGCAAACCTGGATTTTCTTACTTCAATTTATGCAATTCAGGTAATTTGAATGTTGAAAAAACCTTTTTCTCTTCTGTTTCGGAAGAATTCTGTTGACATGTGTACTATAATCAAATTCCCCTAAGAGAATTTCGAAATTGAAATGGTGTAATGTTTCAAGGAAGAACATAAAGCAGGAATAAGTAAAAAGCAATGATGTCGACACAAGTGAAACCATCCGAATACATCTCAAAGTAAAAGACGGAAGCTCTTCCACGCATATCCTTTTAATCTTTTAACAAGTCACTTTCGTATAGTCTTCTCCTCTCTCAACTGCGGGAAATTCAATTTCCTCGCTGAGACGAGATATGAATCCACTGATGAAGCCCGAACGAAATGAAAGAACTCTAAGAGGCAGTTTTCCATGTGAATAAGTAAACAAGAGGGATGGGATTAGAAACAGGTGGAACCGGAGGACCTCTCCCCTTAATGCCTGTGCCGTCACGAACTCGATCAGTGCAAATCCTCCTTCTCCCCTTCCAGTTCTAAATCCTCGTCTTGTTATTACAATAACGGCTGTCTTAGGGTATCTGCCATAACTCCGTCTTGTCTCCCCCCGCTCCCCGCTCCGGCCGCTCAAAGCTAAATCGTTGAGACATGAAACCGTTATCGCTCAAGTTAACCTCATCATTTACAAAGAGCTAATATGCTTTCCGTTACGCATTCCTTTTAGTCAGGCGTGGTTATATTATTTCATCTTCATCACGTTTAGAAATCATAAATTCTACTTAATGAAACATAGCTATAACTAAAGTCTTAAGGGAGGAATGAGTCGTAAGGACGTTCTTCCAGACGTGGAGGACGGAAGGTAAGAATCCTTACATTTAAGATTTCATCCTTACAACAATTTGAAAAGTTGTAAAATTAAAAACCTAATTCAATTCATGAAAATTGTGACAAGGCGTTACTCAAGGTTATTGTACCCAATATTGCTGATAAACACTATTTAGAGTTCAACCCCTTGAAACCAGGGAATGTTTTCCATTATCATTAGTAGGAAATATCCTTATATAAGATAGGTCCTGATAGAGATGAAAAGTATGCCTTACCTGAGGCTGTGGTTAGAAGTTTATTTCAATACAAAATAATTGAAGGATTATATATTTTATTTAGAGAAGTCAGTTCCCCAAAAATATTTAGAAGAACAAGCAAATTTCTGGGAATAATTGTATTAAAAGTTTAGACATTGCACTCAATAATTTATTGTAGTCACTTCCAAAAATAAATATATTCAAAAAGGGCTTCTGAGTGCACAAAATAAAGATTGTAATAAAATATTCATCCTTCAATATTTGAAATACTTTGAACCCACAGAAACCTTGTGTAGCTACGGCATCTGGGGATTGCCATTATTTTCACAGACCAGAAACAGATACATCCCCATATTAAGTAATATCAGCTCAAATAATTGGGGGGAAAAAATGAAACCAGGCAGTATCCAAAGAATTGGATCTTAAATTTTTATTTGTATATATAATACAAAACATTAAAAGACATAGATGCATGTCTTCTGAATATAATTTGTGGCTTTTGTCTGTTTGGTAATGTTAAATCAGTAATATTCTTTTTTAATTATGAGGAATGTGTGTATATATTCCATGCTTAGGTGTATTATAGATTTATAATTTATATCAATGATTTTGATTTATCACTCCTGTAAAATATTGTATGCAAATATAAGACATTTAGGGTGTCAGCTAACTCTGTTTGTATAGGGTTGTTCCCTGAACAAATAAATATATTATTATATTATTAATATATTATCCAACAAGAGTGGTGGAGATGAGATAGTTGGAGAAAGTCGAAGGAAAATCCAGAATCAAAGGATAAGAAACACAACAATATGATACAGTCTATATGTGAATCCCGTCGGAGTGGCAATAGGTTTTATCATGACAAGGAGGTTTTACTGTACCTAATGTTGCAGAATGGCTTTCTTCGGAAGCCTACATAGTGAAAGGAACATCCTATACAACAAGGTACAGAAATAATTTAAAAGGATTCAAGACAGCGTTTGTTTAGAAGAATTCAAAGAATATTGGCAATAGATACTATTAGGCGGCAGCTCATAATATATGACTGTGAATATAGATAATCCAAAAACAATTTTTTTTTTTGAGCAACTCTAAAACGATTCGAAAAACTTCCAATTAACTTTTATAAAGTCACATAAATAAGACAAAAGCAGCTATAGCTATTGTTCTGTTTTTGTATAAGTCAAAACCAGGGGATGGAAAAATAATCAAACCGCACAACAAAGAACCCCAGGACCCCAGTAATATAATGCTCAGCGTAAGAGATCTAATAAAAACAGATGGAACCGGGAACAAAATGGTATCGGAAGAAGAGGAGCTATGAAAACCACTGGAGCCGAAGATATCGGGAGGAATAAGTACAAAGAACTCCTAGGAGGGTGACCGGGCTATATGCTCTCGTATCTCCAGCCGACCAGCCACTCTGATAACAATTACACATATTATCAGCCAATGTCCTGGAAATTACTGCCACACTTTTATTTCTTCCGCACAATACGAACTCTTTATCAACCCTTTATCGCGGTCGGCCAGGGCAGGATTCATCTCACAAATTCGGCTCGAGTTACAGATATCGTCTGGGCTAAGATATTGGAAAACTCCCACTTCCAACAAAGGGAGATAAATTATATAATTTATGTTTTCCAAAATTAAAATATAATTTTAAATTTACTATATAATAAGTTGGTACGAGAGAAAGTATCCACAAGTGCTGTGGGATAGTGTTGGTAACAACTTAAGGGTAAAAAACACCATATAGGCTCATTGACGGGGTAAGTTTTTACAACCATTGTAGTAAATGTTGTCCATTGTGTACTATCTTGATGTAAACTGAATAATATTTGCCGTCATGACAGTATAAACATTTTTTTGTTTAATCCTTACTTAATCTTACAAACGGAAGGGCTATCCTATAGGTAACCAACCTATTCTAAATACAGACTTGAAACAGCTAAGATGACGCCTTGACTTAGCTTATGATAGGATTTACAGTCGTGACAGTACTTTAATACTTATGATTGATGATATTAAGTGTGGTAGGAGTGAAGCTACTGTCAGTTTAACTACCCCAGGTCTCATTGCTTTCCTCCTGATTCAAACATTATTATTATTTTAAATATTTCTTTATTAGACAATTTCACAGCCCATAACTCAAGCTTTCGCTATCAAAGGAAAACGCCTAAGACAATCGCAGAACTAAGATGGAAGATCCACTGGTGCGTTGGAGTGCACAGCCCTCAGATGTGACTCGAGAATAACAATATTACACGCCAGCTCATTAAAGATATCCCAACCCTTCTCTTCCTTCCAGCAATATCCAAGAGATGGTTTCGGCGGAATAATTTGATTTAGTCAGTACGCTTCCCCTGTTCGATCGAAAATTAAATTTTTATAAAATATTATATGAATTGTGCATCGTATAAATAAGGAAAAATAATTACTACAATTTGATTTTAATACTCCAAAAAGTAAAATTAATTTTATAGCCTTATTACTCATCCATATACATAATGGATCAAGGTGATTTAGAAGATTAAAACTCTTGATACTTGAAAAACATGTTCACCACCAAGAACTGTCTTACACTTCTGCAAATTGTTTAATTATTTCTAGTTCTAATTTAAAATATTTTAAAGTTTTTTTTTAATCATACATCTAATTCTAAGGAGAATGAATGTAAATGCGACAAAAAGTCGTTACTATATTGTAAAATTGAAAAATAAATATTTCAATGTTGATTCTAATTAGTTGTGTATTTTAATCCTAAAATATATTTTCGACATGTTTTCTTTGGAAATAAAAAAAAAAATTGAAACTTGAAACAAAAAAGAAAAGTAGTAGTGCGAGACAATGCTAACAGGTGAAACGATTTTTTCCGTTATCGAAAGAAACCAAAGTAATCCTCTGCGTATCATACCTAAGTAGCAATACTGCATTTTTTTCAATATTTCCTTTAAGTTTTTATTTAAATATTGTATTTATTATTAAATTTTCCAGGATATTCTTGTAAAATTACTGCCCATCAAAATAGTTGTAATAGGGCATGAAAAAAATAATTTAATTAATCTATATACTTTTAAAGTATTAAAATGCAATAAATGTCAAACACAATTGCTATAACCGCTTTTACAACTGGGACATTGGAACGTTAAAAAAAAACCTCATTTAAAAAAATCGATTATTGTTTAACAAGAAAAATCGACGAACACACTATAATGTGTCTTATACGTGTACTAGGTATAATCATGTATATTTCATTAACATATAAATTTATAGCAATAAATAATACAAAGATGTGATTCTGTTATTTAAAAGGATACTCGCATTCGCATGGTTTTGTTTCTCGAATTAACTAACGTTTTGTTTTTTATAAAATTCTCTTGCAGTTCCAGGTTCACAATATTTCCTGACTTTTCCAGGTTTTGCAGGTCTGGTAGAGCTTCTGATGAAGTTTTGTCCTTCAATGGTATTTAGATTCCATTTTAGAAAACCACAACGTCACGAAAAAATCAAAGACACGGTATCAAATAAGCTTATCACAAAGTCATCATAATTACTTCTGCTATATCTAACCTTCTTCTCAACACCCATTTGGGCAAGAACCTTCGATAAAAATCAGCTTACTCGCTGTCAGTGAAGAAGATAAGAAAAATCTTCCGTTTTTGGATTAATCGTTAGTTATTTTATACGAATTCTAAAACAATTTAATAGAGCTGTCTAAAAACTAAACAGATTCACGGTTTTTGAAAGCAAAGTAGCTTTGTTAACTTTGTTGGGGCACCCCAGACATGTGAGTTACATATGTTGGAAAGGGGGTTGTGTTTCTTCCGCTGTAAACAAAGGTTTACTGTTCTTATTGTATACAAGGGGTTGCTCGCTGAGGGTGGCCCGACGTGGCCCAAATTAATAACATTCCACAGTCCACTAAGAATTCGTCGATAATTACTTTTTATAATTCTCGGCGGATGTTTTCATTTCGCGTCGTCAGAGGAAAAAAAGGGGGAAGAAAAAACTCAATTAACTGATTCGACACTTTTCACCGGCACTCGGGAAATATTCCGGGAGATTTCCAGCCGGGTCAAGGAACACAGGAATATTTTCTTTTGATTAGCATTCCATCTCCGTATGAAATGTTACCTCTACCTTCTTTTTTATAACTTTTTTTTTTTAAGCTGTACCCCTGTTCCCATCTTAATATGAAACGTGTATGAAAAATTAGATAAACAAGTACTTTATTATGCTTGTTAACAGTTTTAATTGCCTCATATAGGAAGGAATATAAAGTGTTTTTGAAGCACCAGTGTTTAATTGCGGAACGGCAAATTTCCCTTAATTAACAAAATAAATTGTCACATAGAGTAAACGTACGAGTAAACAACAATATTATAAATTAACAATTTTTAATTCTCGTAAACCATAAGTAACTGAAACGTTTTTTTTTTCTTTGGTACTTCCAGTTTGACTAAGTACTGGTTTATTTATTTTAATGTTTAATTTTTAAAATTAAAAAATCCTATTGCCGATATTTCTCGAACGAGATATGGAACCTTCCATAATCGACTCCATACCCGCTATCCACCCTAAACTTGCCCCTTCTTCAATTTCTAAACACCTCCTATGCGTCTTAGAAGAAGACGGTCTCAAGCCTATCTAATATAGAAATGCTATTGGAATGCTACCATTGGTTTCTCTAAAACTCTGTTTATTGTCAGTATACCATAGTTCATATCACTTTCTTTATAGTTTGAATATAGTAGGCAATTTAAATTTTTTTTTTAAATATACTTTTGTAAAAACAAAAGTCTCTTTTCACAAACTTAGCAAACATGAGATTTGAAAAATATTATAAAACTGTGAGAAAATGTTCGTTGTGCGATGATAGATAGCATATGACTTACTCCATAACGATCATAAAGCCATACAGAGGCATGACGCTGAAATGGTAACCATCCGTTGGCAGACGAACTATACAATAGTTATGTTTGCTTGGCAATCAAAGGCTGACACGATGCTTTGTACGACTATAATCCGTACAGAATGATCCTTGTTGATTTAAGGGATGTTTCCAACAAAAGCCAGCGAAAGGATGCAATAAGGGTATTATTTTTCCATCCGATTGGATTAAACCATGTGTCCATTCAGCCGTCCCCTCCCTGTCTCCCTCTTTCTCTCTTTCCCTCTCGCCCTCTCGCTCTCTCTCTCCCTCCCTCTCTCTCTCTCTCTCTCTCTCTCTCTCTCTCGAAATCAAATTTCAATAAATCCCATAAAAAGGGCCCGTGTCGGGGTGTTGGGTTACCCGTTTGTGGAGGTAACTCGACACTGCTCCATCTGTCCTTCGACAATGGGTCTCATGCGCCCTTACAAACATCTCTGTATTGTTGGTCGCATTGAACTCATCGTATACAACTGTCAGTCCGGAGTCAATCAGATCTCCTGGACAAACATCTCACGTCGTATTGCTCCTATCTTCTGTTCGACTTACAGGTTATGTCTGTACATGTCCTTCAATGTGTAAAAATGTACATAATTTATTCATCTAATTGCATTTTTAAAAAATTAACAATAATCTTCTATTACCGTTATAATGCTAAAAGAAATTTCCCGGGCTTCACGAATTAAAGTAGTCATCATAAACTCATTTTATTAATAAATTTAGTCTATGGCTAAAACATCAAGTACAATTATAAAAAATCGCAATGAATGCCCATGACAATTTTCAGTAGTTCCAGGGGTAAAAAATGTTTGACATGACAGACAAAAGATTAAGAATATTTTAAAACAACTCAATATTTCCAACATTATATAAAATCCAGACAAATAATATCTTATATGAGTTATAGGAAAGAAGAATAAGACTCAAATAAAAAAAAAAAAATCTTAATCCCCAATCAATTCAAACACAATTATTTAAATGTTGAATAATATCGCATATTATCATAAAAAATGAATTGAATTTTTCCTTAATTTATAATACTATACATGTTTTTTTCTGAAAAAAAAAAAAAGCATTGCATTCTTAACAATTTTTTTCAAACTACTTAATATTTTATTTCATTTTTCATTTATTTTAAAACACATAGATGGACAGTATGGAGTAAAGATATTTTTCAATAAATATTAACTAAATTTTTAAATAAATATTAATAAAGTTATTTCATTTGTTTAATAAAGTTCATATCTTATCTTTGCCCAATTATTGTGTTATAAATAATAAGTATTTTTACAATAACAAACCTATGCTATTTCATGCGATGAAAATAAAATAAAATACTAAATTAAGTTTGTTTGTAATATAAATAAATCGTTGCTCCAGTTGTGATACCTCCTTTATAAAAATAAAAATAATAATAAAAAATTATAACATAATTCTAGAAGCATATCTTCACTATTACTGTTAATAAATTTCTTTCCAGGTGTATCTAGAATCAAGTATCAGTATTATTATTTTTTTTTTTTTTAATTGTAACAATGTATTTTCTGAGTTATTTATTACTAGTTTAGCGAAAATAGTTTATTATTTATTTATTAAAAATTCTATGGCAGACACTAGTCAGTGTAATAGTAACTATTTAAAACTGATTGTAAATTTCTTATGTACAATCCATTCTATTTTATACCATTTTATTTATTGCTACTTTATTAAAACGGCCATTTAGTTCTACATTATTTAAGTATTTATTGCATGTTAGCTTACAATATATTTGTTTTAATTTATTTTTTTTTTTTTTAGTGCTGTTCGTTCTTTATTATATTTTCGTTAAAACTAATATTCATACATAATTGATCGGAATCGAAGAAATAAATATTTTTATCAATAATAGTAAGCCCTGGTTATGATCAAGTTCAAAATCAAACGGAATTTCTGTTCAAGACCATCGGATTCACATTAGGGGTTCCCATCGACGAGCTGAACAAACATCTTAAACCTAATATACTAAAATCAATTAAGAAAGAATAATATATAAGCTAATAACGTGGAGAGGTAAGGCCGGAGAACAGGTAAGGCACTTTGAAAAATGGACCAGGTCTTAGGTTGTTTCATTAACGGCTTTGTCTCGGGTCGGCGCCGCACGGACGATTAGCAACCTTCGGCTCTGAACCTCTGCTTGTTCATCGCAAGGCTATTATGGATTCTTTGCTACCTCGATCTTCGGAGTATGGGTGGAAAAGGGAGGACTGAGAATCCAGGGAGGAAGAAGTATAAGGAAGAATTGAAGCACAGAATCCATAGCGGGACTACATTTATTTTTTATGTAATTAAATTTAATTCCAAAAGAAATTAAAAGCTTTCAAATAAAATTTCAAATTAGTCTTAATTGAGACTAATCGTGTATTTTAGATCTCTTTATACTTAACAAATTATTTTTCAAGAGTTGGTACGGTGCACTTTCTATCTTATTTGGTGTAGACATTAATCACCTCATAAAGGTAAGTAAAAGAAGTATAAATTGACTATTGTCATAATAGCCATAGAAACAATAAAACATTTATTTATGATTTTATATTATTTAAGTGTTTTTGTCACTCTTACTTATCTTCTGCCACTAAACATTATTTCCTTTTCAACGGAACCAAATTCATTTATGGTTTATATTTTCCATTTTATGACTACTAACGATGAGAGATGGTTAATTACTTCCAGTTATCTTAATTAAATGTACTTTAGAGGAAGATATTTTAAAAATTCTGTTATAAAGCCATTTTTTAATGAGGAGACAAAGCTGACAATAATGAACATTTAATTGTAGATTTTTTGACGAGTCGATGATAAAAAATGGCACTTTCTATTGGCCAATTTTAGCAGAAAAATTGCAGAAACCATAAACATGGTACTCCGAGTCTCGGACATATTTTCTTTTCTGAGAAATGCTAGCCTTAGAAAATTCCAATATCATCCATTTCATATTCCCAAAAAATTAAATTTCAGTATTTTAAAGACAATACAATTTTAAAATTCAAATAATTTATTAGAATAACATTTTTTGAGGCTTAGAATTATTAAATCATTCTTCATTTTGATTTTTGAACAACCAATCACAGTAATATTTAGCGAGTCAAAACATAGATCCATGCCCATTTACATATTTTAAACAAACATGAATGTAACAAGGTTGCAATGGAGTTCAAGCTGTAGATTCCTGTTTGCAGATTGTGAAGCACGCAATCCCATATTTATTTACAGATAAGGAAATCTCTTATTCTTATTCATTCGGAGTCAGGAATAATCACAGTAATCAAAAAGTTGGAATAGCATTCACGACTTTTATTATGGACCCGCTCTAATCACAATGTATTGTTGAGTAGTGACTTGAGTTTTTCAGCTCAAGATAACAAACGAAAACATGTAAAGAAAATTATGTTAGAAAGGTGTGTCTGGGATGGAACTTTATTATTTAAGGTACCTCTCTTTTCTTTTTTTTTTTTTTAGAATTACATAATAATTTTGTATAGTTTAATTTTATGTACGGACATGTATTACGTGGTTTTGGTAAACTAAATATAAATACTGAACAAATAAATCATTAATGGACCATCTTCTTAAATTATAAATAAAATTGCACATAATATAATAACTTCCGAAAAATTATTATCATTCACCCTTATATTCTTGCATTTATTATTTTATCCAAAAAACTGAATGTTAACGGTTACTCTTTGAATAAAATGTTTTATTATA
>NW_027104967.1:477249-484016 GCF_000696795.3 Halyomorpha halys | reverse complement strand
TAAGTTCCATATTTATAAGTTCAATTTTACACTTTTTTATTACACGTTATTTGGAGGTTAACCCTTCCCTATCCCGCCTATGGTGACATTCCTGGGTTCAGCTAGAAGAAATAATTTTTTTTTGTAATTCTGATAAAATATCATTTCCTTAATTACTATTATTGGGCGTATTTGCAAGATCGATTAAATAATTTACTAAAAGATGCAGTGTATTTTACTAGTTGGCTGCATCAAAAGCCTTAAATTATCTATCCATGCCACTCAAGTGTTTTAAGGATGAACACTTTTTTTAAATAGTGTATAACAAAAGAAAATACCTTCAGCCTTAGTATATAAATATTAATATCTTAAAAAAAAAAAAAAAAGCAGTGATGACAGTGACAGTTGATGACATTATAAATCAAGACGCTCAGAGGTCTGTATTAATACAAAGACCAAAAATAAAAAATAACTTCTCAGAGGATGTTATGAAAAGGTACGAGTTGATCCCTATCTCTGACTGAGTGGAAGTTTAGACGTTTACAGACAGCTAAAGACCCGTATCAAATAGAATATCTTCTAGCCACGATATCTGTGAGTTGGATCGCCCCTAGGGCTCGCGCCTCCAAACGTCGAACGTTTTAGATATGAGAAACAAAATAAATACTCAAAAAAGAAAAAGGATGAAATAGAAAAAAAAATAATAATGCGCCCAATCGCCGAAGAAACAAAAGGTTCCCGATTACAAAGCACATTTCATTAGACAAATAGTGCTCAGATGGAGGGAAGATAGAGATTTTTTATCTTAGCCTCCTGCTAGGAGACCATTAGTCAGCTGAATGGTTTGCTCTGTCCGTTTGTTGGTTTGTTGTTCGCGGTACATCCATAACCGTCCGTACTCTTCATTGAGGTTAAAGACCCGATAACGTAATTATATATCTTAGCTTTCAATTTCCAAGTCCTTATCTATTACTGGTGGGTAGCTATTAAAACTCATTCAGTGTTAGCCATTCGGCCGATCGTTTAACATGATTTATAAGAAGTTGTTGATTGCTTTAGGGAACAATGTACAAAAGAACTCATTGGTACTTAAATACTAATTGCATTACAACAGTAATGAAGTATTCAATCATATTAAATGGGGTATCGTCATATTCCAAAGCATGTCGATGACACAAATAAAAAAATAATTAATTAAATTTTCACGAAATGCATCTTAATATTTAAGACATTTAATGCCCCAATATTAAAATAATACATTTAAATTTTTGGGAGTGCTATTAATAGGTTCTTTCTCTACATGTCTGTATCATACCATTATAATCTTACTTCATATTTACTTTTATGTACAGTTCTAAAATCAATAAATAATTTTTTTTTAATTTTATGAGTTTTACTCATGTTTTTTTTAATTAAAAAAAATCTCAATATTAATTTTTCCTTTTGTTTAAAGATACTCAATATTTAGTTAATTTTTTTCTTAACTTTTTAAAATATGACCTTGAATCTGCATTTTTTTTTATTATTCTTTGCAACATGTTCTTATTACTAATAATTATCTGATTATTGGTAAGATTTAATAATAAATTATTTAATGTCACCACTGTTTTTTTTGTTGTTTTTTTTCATTCTAGTTAATTTTTAAGTCGACACAGTGATACAGCAACAGTAAAAGCAATAAATTAGATTTATTTGATACGTTTATAAAAAAAAAAAAAAAAAAAAAAAAAGACTTTTTGTTCTACTTGAAAGTTTTAATAAAATTTAAAAAGTTACTTGTATTTTATTTGGATGAAGATCCTTCTATAAATATCAAAATTTGGTAAATGAATGTCACGGATACAGCGCGATCTTCCGTGAGAATCTTATTGATGCGGAAGTATTTAATGAAAAAATTTGTGGAAAATAGGGGTTTAGGTAAGGAGCTCTACAACTCAATTTTTTCATTAATATGCAAGGTACTATTTCGTTGTCATTTTCATAACCCTTGGAAGGATGGGTTCTATTTTTAAATCTGAACAGACGACTAGAATGGGACTTTGCTTAGTCTAGAAAACAGACGGAAGAAGAAAGTGGATCTCTTTCGAGACAGGCGGTGGAGAACTGACAAACAGAACTAGCAAGATTTATATCGTGGCCTGGCCTGAAGACCCACTGCACTCGAAGCGGGGTGGAGACAGCATCCCTTCTAGAGGGAAAAAAAGTCTCAAGGACTAAACTCAACTGTACCTTCTGTTTTATTTTCCGTCTTTTTTTCCGGGTTTCTCTAACAGATCTGAATTAGGGCTTTTAAACAAAAATTAAATATTGATGTATTAATATTATAAGATATTTCGATCAGGCGGAGGAAATGCTAAAAAAGAATTCGTACAAAACCATGAGAAGTGAAAATATCCATTGGTGTTAAGAGTAATGGTTACATTTCTTGCATATTTTTTCCCAAGCATATATTTGTGTTAATCGTGAAAAACTAGGCAAATCGAATTGTCTAAAATTGAGTGAATTGGGTGTAAAGCGTCCTCGAGACGACTTTTAAATGTTAAATTGATTAAGTATAGTTGTTTTCCATTGTGGAGAAAATCTCAACCAATTTAACACAACTAAAAATACACCCAGTTACCTCAAGTTTTGACGATTCGACTTAACCAGTTTGTCATGATTTCCCTAGATATGCTATTATATTATTAATCAAAATATAATCATTTATATTAAATAGAAAATTACAATATAAAATAAAATTAGCCTTACAATATACTAAATGTTTTGTCATTATGAACTTTAACTTCTAATTTTAATACCCAAACAAAGATATCATAAATTCAATTATTCATTTATTCAACTCTGTTCAAAATCTACAAACTAACAAACATAAAACCATATATTTATTTTTCTGAAGTAAATATAAAAAGACCGATATTAAGCTTTCGATGTGTCAGCACCACCTTCTTAAAAAGATTCGAAATATCTATGTTTTGTTGACGTTTCGAACCACTTTTTTCGAATTTTTTGGAAACTATTAATGTTTATTAATTTTTATTTCCGTAGCAACTACCCTACTCCTTCAAACACAATCGAAATATCAAGTACGAATCCGTAGGAATATATTTTGTAGTATATTCTTACCCGATTTAACCATATGCTGTCGGTCGCTAGAATGGGAATCCTTATCTATGTGAACAAAGCCCCTGTACGAAGGGATATGAATTTCTAAAGCCGGGATCAACAAGTGATCTACTCCGCTAGGGTAAAGCTAGACTATTGATTTGCCCGAGTGACTCATAATCCAAAGTGGCCATGGTTACCAAGTATGTAGTAAGAAGCGGTTCAGGAAATCTGTGCGTCTATTCATAATTCTCTAATGTTGTTGTTTATTAATATATATTACGAGTGTCGTGTTTTCTTATTAAAAAAAATAATAACATTCGCTGAAATATATTAGAATATGATATACACTGTGTATTTGTTATTTTTATTTTAATTATTTATTTTTTATTGTAATACCATATTTTGAGAAAGTTTCAAACGTTTTTCAAATTTCATTCGACTCATACCTTAGAAAACATAAGGTTTCCTCTCAAACATTCTAAAACCTATTATCTGAGAAACTGATCAGCAATCTATTTAGATAAGATTCTATAAATTCTATAATTGTCCTAAAAACCCCCTTTCCATCTAGTTTTTACAAGTCCATCCTTTTTCAAGCTAATGGATACAAATTTTTTTATGAAATCCCAAACTATATAGCTGTACTATTAACTACAATTTCGACAAAAAATAGAATGATTAACTGAAAACATGAAAGATACAAGAAACATATAATAAAACAATCCTTGAAATATCAATAATAAACTGACTGATAATAGACTTCTCATTCATATGACCTTCAGTAATTCGTGATTCATCTACATAACCACAGATATGTAATCTTATGTTTATGGTAATGAGACTATGGATACATTGAGAGTTTCATCGACTATCACCCACCCTTTGTAGCCAGCGAATGGACAGTGGCAGAGCATTAAGAACCCCCTCTCCGTCCCTCCTCGCCACCAGAGGCAGATCTTAGCGGAATGCAATAATAAGCTAAGAAGTTATTAAACAGGTTGTTGTTCCTTGGGAGGAAATCCAATGTTTGCCAGATTAGAACTGCCTCAGGGGTGGCCCTTAATGAAAACTGTTCCTCCAGCCTCCATGGCTCCTGCCCTTCTTCCACAAGCCTCCCGCCAAAAATTATAATTAAATTTTGAATTAGTTATAAAGAGAGGTCGTGTCAGGGGGTTAATTAGCCGGCTCCATCTCCCCATCCACCCTTCCACTCCAACGGATCACTCTTTAAGAATCTAACCCGTCTTACCCCCTCAACAATTATACCTCTTCTTTGATAACGAAACGAAAGAGGGTAAACCAGTTAGGATAAGTGCTTTAATAGCTTTCATCGACTTCTTTTCTGAGCTCGGGTGATATTCATGTTACTGAAATACCACTTATTTCTTTATGCACAATTTGACGATTAATATTTGATTGTATGTGATGGGTTTTAGAAAGATGGTTCGGCTGGCTGCCAAGAAAGGTAAAAAAATAGCTGAAAAAATTATTGGTAACGTTTAACAACGTTTCACGCCACATTACAGGGCTTCATCAGGACTAAATAAGATTAAGATACAAACATTGAAAAAACTACTAGAATATGAGTACACAAAATTTATATCTATAAACAAATAATGCAGTAAACTATTTTTATTTTTTTTTTATTTTATTTATTTGTTGATATTTACAACTGTATAAAAAAAATACAACCAGTAAATTTGATCATAATGACATAAGATATGATACAGGATGTAGAGAAACTACCCAGTAGTAGAACTCTAAAACAGTTTACAATATAAGGTCACGAGGCCATCTTCTTTTCAGGCGCCTTGGAGGATTGCCAGGAATGGAAGAGGAAGCAAGGTTAGACACGAGTTCAGTAAACTAAAGGGATATAAATGTAAATTAACAGAATACTAACTAATGAAAAGTCCAGTAATGAGTAATAGAATAGTTTTAGAAATAATTAGTTTTTCTTCTATTTTTGTAACTTTCTTGACTTGTAGGCGAAACATCATAAAATGAAATTTTATCTTTCATCCTAGAATGCTAAACATGCATTAATTTTACTCGCTAGTAAAAAATACATCTAAATAAATAGATTTATCAATTGTTAACAATTCAACCTATATAGAAAGGAAATTGCATCATCAGTATTTAAGAGTAAAATAAATAATTTCGGATACAGAAATTTCAAGAGACACAGAAAATTAAAAAAAAAAGGTAAGCTATTATTTTCATGTTTATCTATTACTTAATTATATGAAATAAATAGTTGTTCCAGGTAATGCCTAAACCCAATGCCATCTGTATACTGAATTAGGTAAATCTTACATATCGAAAACTGAATTCAACATTAAAATTATATTTTATCATATTAATAAATATGAGATTGAGTACAAATATAATTTAAATAATGATTAATCAAGGTAGTACTTAAAGAAATTATACACAATGAACAGGTAACTAGAAGTCAAAAAATTAATCGCATTAAGGCCGATTTTAAACTATTGTTTATTTTATTGCAATTACAAGATATCCGAATAACAATAACATTTCAATTTTTCGTTCGCATCATCTCGCATCACTGCCCACGTTGAAGCAGGCCTATGCAAATATCTGATTAATTATGCAAAGGAGAAAATAATGAAAACATCAACTTCTTAACGAGCAAGTGACGTCTCTTCTTATTCCCCAATTAAATAAGAATCAAAGCAATTAACTTTATTATCCATTTCATTATATTGCGAACATCCTTCCATAAAATCTTTTTTATATTAAGAACAAAAAAGTAATTAAATAAATTTTAAGGATATAATGCAGTTGACATAGTATATAGAAGGTTTAAAAAAATAATGAATAACGAATTATTAGGACATAACATCTGAATCGATCGCAAACTGGTTAATTGCAAGTATGTTGGTAATTAGTTTATTATAGATGAGCAAAGAAAAAAAAAGTCCAATTCTTTTGTTTATTTGTTTTATTTTAATAGGCTTAACTGCGTTTTTTAAGTAACACACGATTTTTAGTGGACTGCATACAATGCTTGTAGGTTTCGAGAAATCTTTAAGACATTAAGAACTTTAAAATCATTTCTGTTTTTATAGTTAATATTAAGATACTAACATTACTATGAAGATTCAAAAACAAAATATGATAATTCGGTTAATTAGTTATTCATTATAAGATATATATTTATTTTGGATCAAATCATTTTTTTTTTTGTCTCATTTCCCAGCTTTATTTTGAAATAAATACAATATACAAAATATGATTATTGCCAAGGGATAATTTAAGCTGGGGCACGTTAGACCATATTTTCAACAAATGGGGTATCGAAATTATTTATTAGTTGTAGCAAATATAACTACAACATACACCTACAAATATAATAATTTACTATGTTCAAATATTAGAAACACTCTATGATAAAATGTAACTGAAGGATTTAAATAAAACATTCAATTGATTATTTAATTATATATATTTAATTAACTGTATGAAACTCATAGTTGAAATAAAATGGAATGTTAGATTACAGTTAAGGTTTATGCTAACTGAATTATTTAGTTTGAAAATAATGTTTATTCAACATAAAGATTTAAATATTTGTCTCGTTGTTTGCTCTATGTTTTATATTATAATTTAAATTTGTTCTCTTTCTTTTTTTGCTTGTGTTATATTTTTTGCTTATGAGA
>NW_027104967.1:415292-477147 GCF_000696795.3 Halyomorpha halys | reverse complement strand
ATATATATTACACTGTGAAAAGGAATAGTAAAGCTTTATGTTGTGAATCTAACCACCATAACAAAAGTTGAATTGTTTGAAAATAAGTTAAAACATTGATAATTTTCTAAATTCAATTTTAAAGGAGATTCATTTAAAATACCTTTGATCATTATAGATTGAGTTATAAAGATAATGTAGAGCTGAAATCATTGGGATTAAAAATATAAATCAACATCAAGAGACCGGAAAGAGGATTCAGCACCAATTAAAACTTAATAACTTATACAAGCTTGAATAATTTAATCGAAGAAGAGAACATATAAAAACTGAATCGCGTTGTTTTTTTTTTGTCGGTGTAATATAATGAAGAAGAGTGAAGAGTTTGTGAATTTTAATGCCTCCAACAGACACCATTTTACCACAACGTGCATTTTATTACCTACCGGGAGGGAAAAAACGTCGATTCCAGTTTATTAAAATAAATAAAGAAAAATATTACAAAAATCGAACGGCTTTAGCCATTTTATGGTCGTTCGTGAAGGGAAGTAACTCCTGAAGAGGGATGAAATCATAAGGAAACATGGAAGCCGCCTCAGGTTGTGTCTGCGAGAGACAACTGATAATTTGTCTAATTGCGAGCATTCACAAGAGACAGACAGACTGGCATGTAAATTATAATTCAACCCTATGAAGAGACTGACTGGGTAAATGATTTAATTGTTGCGTACCGGTGAGAATCCTACCGTGTTATTAGGTGGGATGATCCCGACCCGGCGTCACGTCACGGGGATGGTAGTCACTACATAGAACTAAGTCTGTGTCCTTGTACAATAAAGAAATGGTCTGTTACAGAAACATTTAACAGAATAGGCGTATTATAATATTTATATCAGGAAATATATAGTTACTGCTTTAATATTAACCTTTATCTTTATGTTCCTTTATATTGCATATATAGTATGGAAAGTACTGCGATCATGAAAAATTTCGAATACAAGTATAGAAATATTAGTTTTCATAACGTGCACTTGTGACCAGTAAAACATATTCAATTCTCAATATTTATAATGTAGACAAATTAAACAACACCCAATCATTAAATATGCTATATATCAATCTGAGTAAATTGGAAAATGAAGTTCATTTCATTGTAATTACGTATTATTATTTTGGGTTGTTTTTAATTATAAAATATCACTGTTCTTAAAATCTTTTATTAGATATGCCAGACTCATAAAGGATTTAATGAAGTCAAGTGATTATTTGCTGTAAATTTGTACAAGAAATTTTCTCTAACAAATAAAGTTATAAGGGACAAGAAATTCTAGGTAGCCATAGATAGTTAAAATACATTTTTAATCAATGTATTGTAAAACCGTTATAGTAAGTCAATAAAATCTTTGACTAGCCGTTGTTAATTTTTTTTATATTTAACCTGGATGATCTAAAATTTAAATATAAAAAAATATATTTTATTGTTACAGGACAGATCTGACTAAGGAACGTTATAATAGAATCATTTCTTCCAATATAAAAGTTATGTCATGAGTTCATGTTCTAATTTATACTTCGAGTCGTAACTGGGATTACCATAAAATCGTGGAGGGAGGGAATAAAGGAGGGGGTATGGCAATTTCAAGAGCGGCAACCAATCAGAGCTGAGTAACATAATAAAATCTGTTTTTATGAGAGGTTGTTATTAATTATGGATACGAGTAAAAGAGGAATGACTCCCAGGCCTGAAGAGCGATTCTCCCTTATGACATATTAATAGAAGGCAAGTTCTAACCCTTCCAGCGCTCCAGTGTCAATTAGAAACTTAGTAGGGAGGTTTTATGCAACTGGATATAGAGTGGGAGGCCCGTAAATTGTACAAGGATCTCGGGAGAATAGCTCTAACAAACCGAATAAGTTTCATCAGTGTTCTACTAATGAAGGTAGGTACTGGTATCGGTAGCTGTACTCAGTCTAAGTGGCATTCCAAACTCCATTATTACGCAATTAGCCTTTGGACTGAATCAGAACTCGCTCATCACAGACCATTTGTCTCATCTCTATTGATGAAGAGAGCTGATGCCTCATTAACAGTTCATTATTTGTTTAAATTAAAACATGGCTAATTGATATCATTTGGTTACGGATCAGTTAATGTAATTAAAAGTGCATGTTTGAATGTGTTTAAGATTATTTATTTAATTTTTAATCAGGTGTAGTAAAAAAAAATTTTATATTTTCTGTTTAAATTGTTTCAATAATAAATCACTCATAAATGACAAAATAAATTTTTATTTTAGAGAAGAGAATTAATACAATCTGCTACACATAAAGGGCATTAAGTATTAGTGTTCAATTTTTGTATTAAGTATTTGTGTCCATACAATATATACAGGATAAGAACAAAAGAAAAAAAAATTTAAATGATAATCCCTGAATTGAAATTTAAAATCAATAAAAAAAATCCTATTATGATGTGTCGATATATAACATGTAATAAAACAAAACTGATTAAATAATAAAAAAAAATTTGCCAAAAATAAATAAAATTAAATTTCAGTAAAAATAAAATAAACACATATTCGCATCTATATAGAATATTAAGATCCTGCCTAGGGATCTCTCAGCTAAGCCTTGGAAGGTAAACCAGGGCTCCATGAGATCCCACCGCATATCTCCCAGCCGCGTCACTGGTTTCAAGGCTCTTAGTGAGAGCGAGCAAACTAAATAATGTTAAACTTATTCCAATCATTTTAACCTAACTTATATTTTAGTTTTAATTTATTAATTTTTGTTACTTTTTTATATTGCTGTTATTTAATTTATTTATCCGCCAATATGTTTTGTTTACAATGAGTATATATTTATTAGTATTATTTTATAATTTTACACGTTCAAATTTTAACCTGTATTTAAAAACTTTCAAACGATACTCGCTGTGCTGAGGTGAACTGCTTTCTTCCCTTCTTCTATTACTTTTTTAAAATTCTAAATTGAGTGGAACTCAGGTCAATAAAGTTGCCAAAGTTCATGACTTAAATCTTGGTATTTCCTGATATTTTTTGATACTGTCTTCGGTTGGGACAGCAATATCAATCACATATCCACTTCTTGCTTTTCGGTACCATACGGGGGCATTGTATGGTATTCAATGAAATTCAATGAAGTTTCGTTAGATACTTATTCAAATTAAACTAAAATTGCAGTACACGGACCGAAATCCCAAAGGAAGTTCTGATACCGAGGAGGTGGGTCAGTGGTGGGAAGTGGAAGATCCCCGAGTGCCACCTATTGCCTGACCCGAGCACATGTCCCACAACCGGAAAACCTCCGACATAATATTCCCATTACAGGAATGGATATTTTTTCTTTCTTTCTTCAGACTAAACTTTCAATAAATCCAGAAACTTTTACGACCGCATCAGCTGGCTGGGTAGGATGGCGCCCGGAACTGAAGTGCAGAACATATTTAGACTATTAAGGACTCCTAACAAAAACTATTTAGAGGTTGAAGTAAGAATTAGGTATTTTGAACTTGCAGTAAGTGGCAAATATGCAGATTCGGATTGATAAGGTTCAATAAATAAATGAAAAAACGTGAAACAAAAAAAAACTCAGTTAAGTGTTCAATAAATATTTTTTAATACATAAAAAAGAAATAAAAAAGTATGTAGGTTATTTAATTTTAAGGCAGAACAATACAAAAAAATTTGTTCTCTGCAGGGGAACTTTTTAAATTTGCACACTTCTACATCCTTTCAAATTTTATGAAAGGTTCAAAAAATTTCATATGGATTGAGTTTTGGGAATTCTAAATGTTTCCTACACCTCACTATTATGTATATATTTTGTTACAGTTTTCAAGCATTAATTAAATCATCTAACCACTTCCAAACAAGAATTAGAGAAAAATTGAAACGAAGCTCTGCTCCAAACGAGTTTTTGTTCATTATTATTTATATTCAAACAGTCAATTTATTATTTATTTTTCAAGCCTAAAAATACAACATTAAATGCCTTAAATATCGCTGCTTTGCTTAAGTAGTGACATAAAAAAGTGTTGATTTATTTTTTAATTTGATGTATTCCATTGAAAGAAGCGTAGACAGGGTTTACTTCCTCTGCTGTGGTCTTGTAGACGCATGGTAGAAACCTTTGCATATGGAATACGGCATATACGAAATAAAAAATTGTTAAGATGTGTTAATATTTTTAAAAAACAGCGATTTGTAGTTTTTAAAAGTATTATCTGCAACCCAATCAATTATTATACCTTATTTTTGAAAAATTTCGTGTTGAACAAAATACATTTCACATTTCAAAAGTTCATATTGGATTACTGGAATAAGCCCCATCGTGCCCTTTGGCCTAGGAGAGAGAGATAGAGAAAGGCTAAGAAGCATTTAGATGATTACAATGATTGGGACTGATGAATTACAACATAGCTCTAGAACAAGGTCTTTGCTGGGATTGATTTTCCAAAGCGACCTCCAATTACTCCCCAAATTACAAGACATCGGTTGCGTGGGAGATACAATTTTTGCCCGGCCCTGTGGGATCGAGAAGGGGTACGCTCAGATATCATTTCTATGATCAATCGGGTAATTGGAAAGGAAGAGTTAGAGGGGGCGGGGCCTCGATATTGATTGGTGGTCATCATCTTTCTGCCTCGGGGTCGGATAGTTGAGGATATCTGTAGTTTAGGAGGCCCAGGCAAGGGTGGACGAAAGGGGATAATCCTGAGAGTTTAAGGGATGAAGGGTGTACTTTTTGTAAAATTTAGTGATAATGGAATTAGATGCTTCGTGGTCTTAGAAATATTTCAAAAAAGATTTTCTCAACACAGGAAGGCTCAGACTAGTTGTATTTAAATTATTTATATCCCTACACTTAATTTTTTATATATTTTTTTGTTTCTGTATTAAGAATATTAATATAAATATGTATTAAGTTGTTTTCACTATTCTTTTAAACTTTGTCAATCAGTTATATAAGTAATAATATGAAAATGTTGAAAGAAAAGGTATTTTTTTAATTATTTTTTTGTATAACAAACTTTTTGGGTATGGAAACCTATGTTACAAGATTAAGGGCTTGGGTTTTAAATTGAATAAATAAAAATATTGTTTTTTCATAATTAAAATAAATTAAATCAGGTTATTTTTACTACGTGTTTATCTCTTATTGTTAATACGTGAGTAATTTATTATATTTGGATTTTTTAATTTTGTTCTGACGACTGGGGTAAATCCCCGTAAAGTCAAATGAAATGATAAATGTACCCTTTCTTTAAAAAAAAAATATATATACTATTAATCAGGAGGTCTTAATGCCATTATTTTTCCAATATTAATTTAAATTCGTTTCCTCAAAAAGTGAAGAAGATAAATAACAAAAGTTAGTCTTCATCCGATTCCACATTTAAAGGTTTATTTTATTTTTTCCCTATATATAATATTATAAACTATATATTACTCATAGTGCATGCATATCCTACACTGGAAAACTTCAGAAAATTCTGCTGAGAACTCAGTGTTTATTTATTATTATTATTTCTTAATTGTCAGTTTTTCGCGAAATATTTGTTTAGAATATAAGTCAGTTTTTTATTTTATTAATTCTAAAAAATTTTTGTCTTTTTTTTTTAAAGTACATATTGATTGCTATATAATCTTCGATATATTATTTCGATTAGTTTTATTATTAATTTAGAATTATTCATTGACTATAATATAGTAAAATTTAGGGGTGGTTGAGTTATTTTTTGCATGAGAATAAACCCCTGTTTAACAAATATTCAGTTGCTAAAAGCTAATCTAATTTTTGTAATAACCATGTAAGGCTAACCAAGAAGATTTTATTAATAATATAAAAAGAACAAAGACTAATGAAAGTTTTGATTAACAAATGAAATAATGACATATTTTATTTAAACACTCCCTGCTCATTAAAACTTTTTTTTTAATTTTTTCATTTCTATAATTATATAATATTTCTGAATAAATCTATGTTAATTCATTACATCAGTACACAGTGCACAAGTTGTTCGCTAGTGATCCGCTAAATTCGTGTAAATCGGCTCCAGTTGTACCGTGACCAGCTCAATTAATAATAAGAGTTTAATTAGAGTTGTGGATATCTGTGTTTATGCATTTACCCTTCTGCACGCAATTGTTCCGACTTTTTGTCACGCGTTGGACTGGACTGTTGTTCGTGATTGGAGCTGTGTCGGCCGTATTTATAACTGTGAAACTGTCAATTGGTCGATAGCACGGTGTCTGGATAGGTGGGGGTCATTTTTTTATTAGTACCTAAACATTTTATTAATACAGAGAATTTTTTTAAACGTATATTTTGAATACACATATTTATAAATGAGTAATTGGACTAAAAATGATAATGATGAGGTATCTTAGAAAATAAATAAAGAGTTCATGGTAAAATTTTCAGAAGCCTTCTAGTGTTATATGTACGAATAGTGTGTCATATTTTTATATTTATATAATTAATTAATTAATACTATTATATAATTTAATAAACTTTCTAAATCAATTTCAGTAATTTTTTTTTAATTGTTTTTTATCATATTTTTCTATTAAGGGTAATTTTATAAATATTTGTAATCTGTTCCAGTACATCATCATAGACTGCACCGTTTTTAATTCAATACGGTGAAGGAGGAAATAAATTTTAAAAAAATCTTTTCCAGTGCAAACTATTTTTGAAAAATTTGTAGGCCCTGGTGATTGGATTAATACATGGTATAAATGCAGCCCAAATCGTACTTAGTCGTTTTACAAGAATCAAACTCACCTTACAAATATATAGAAATTTAATGTTAAAATGATTTTAGTAAATATATTGGAACACCTAAACACTCCAATTAGTTTTTTAAAAATAAACACCTCATACAATTCGAAAACAAATCGTTATCCCTGCGAAAAAACCTTTTCCATTTGATATTAACCGGAGCCGTAAGAAGAATTGATCATTTTGACACTTAGTTAATTAATGGCGAGCTCAGTATTGGATCGTTGTAGGGGTGGGAGAAAAAAAAACCTGGCGTGTGCTCCTGTTTGCCCATATCCTCGTTTTGAGGAAATTAACTTTTCTACCGCCTGAGATCTGGTTACGTTTTGTTGATTAATTCGTTTTCCTTTTTTTTTTTAATCGTTTTTTCTTTCGTAACCATTAGTATCGCATCTCTCTCCCTTTTCGGCAGGAGTCTCTATCATTCCCGGCTACGGTTTCTTCAAAAACAGACCGTGAAAGCTGAGAATAAACAAGTGATAAATGGTTAATAGTATTAATTCACACTTTCTGTTGAACAAATGTAAATCAGGAAATCAAACCAAAGCGATGTTCAGGTTAATCTGTAAAGGTTTGATTCAGGTTAAAGTACAAATCTCATATTTTGATCCACTCCCCAAAAAGTGTGTACCTCATATGTAGGTGTGAGCCACCCAGAGAATAGGAAAATATTGCTCAGTCTTGCAATTGAAAATACTAAATACACAGTAATGCAAAAGTAATCTTTCTGCCCAGAACAACACTAGTTATCATGTATTGTACAGGTTACAAAAAAAATTAAATATGCAAGTAAATAAAATAAATGATAAATAAAAAAATAAATAATAAATAAATGTAAATAAAAAATAAATAGCGTTTGGCGCCACTAAACAAAACAAACAAAAAAAAAGTCATGAAATGGAAAGGTTTAAATTTTTAAATATTATTATTATTTGTGGGAAATTTCAGAAAAGTGGGATTTCAAAAAATTTAATTCCATTAACATTAGTTGTTTTTGTTCGCTCAATTACATGATCCTTATGGAAAAAAAAGATCTGTAATAAATTTTAAATAGTTTTACAATAGTTGGGGGTGTACTAGAACGACAATAATGCCGTAATGATGTAACTTACATGGAGTAGGTGACAAAAGCCATCGCTAAGAGGCCTGGGGACAGATGGAGCAACAAAAGACTACCGGATTGACAACTGCTAAGTGCGTATACCTTACACAAAGGTCTTCACAGGTAGCCCGGATTATCTGGTGACGATCCTAGCACTTTGGGACGACCCCCTTCCAAATCTGTTTCAGTTCTATCTTTTGGGATTAGTAGGCGTATCTTTTTGTCGTTTCTTTCACATCCAGGTAACGCCGAGGCGCAACAGTCTTAATCCTCCGGTAATGGTTTGTCCTTTTGTCGCCGCCCACTCCCGCCTCGGAACAGTCAATGCAATACTGAACCCGCGGCATCAGATTCTATCGCTCTGATAGCCTCCTATGGGAATGTTACCTTTTTGTCAACCGTCAACCACTCGAAGAAGCCGAGAACAAAAAAGCGCCTTAGAAAGCGGATAAAAGCGGATGAATCGAAAGCTCTTTACGGATTACCTCTTAAGAAACAAAAAAAAAATATCATTCCTTGCGATTCATTGCGGGAAGAAACACGTTAGAGGATTTTCACAGTATAGCATTCCTCAGAGTCTTCCTCGAGGTATCACGTTAAAGGTCACTCAGTACTTTCTAGTCGTTTTTACTTTAAAACTCCATTTATTTCACGCTAGACATCATCTAAGTAAGAATTATAATAATAGAACAATAATTTATACACGTTATCACGGTATATCTTGATAATCGTCAACTTATTCTTGTTGACTAGTGTTGATATATCTGTGAGAAATAACGCAGAAGAAATTTTCATATAAAACTGACCCAAGATGTCAACCACACTTGAATTGTTAGATAGTAAAAGGAACTAAGTGAAGAACCGAGAAAATACTAAATAAGTAAAACAAAACTATATAAATATCTGACAATATGACTACTGTTAAAAAAAATATGAAATTTTATATTAAAGGTAGTCAATAAAAGTAAAAAAATATTTAATGGTAACAAAAATTTCACCCCACTTTACTGAACTTCGTCTGGGCTGATTCCTTCTTATAAACTTTTAATGATGATAAACTTGTCAGCATCAGCCCTAACGATGGATATTACGTTATATAACGTATATTATAATTAATATAAGTATGTATAAGTAACCTTATACAATTTGTTATATTATTCCAAAAGTGATAACTGTTTACGATGCGTTAATGCTATTAAACATATGAACTTGTTATATTGTTGATTTAAGTAGTGATTTATTAGTTGTTTTTTTTCTTTTGATACTTGGAACTTAACATTTTCCAACCACCGGCATACTCCTTCGGATAATCACATACCCCGAGGAGGATTCTTAAAGCGAAGACCGGACCCAGAGGTGGGTATAGAGACAATGGAAGGTCCTTGAGTTAGCTTCATTATCTAATAGTTTAGCAAGCTAATTATCCATTGTTTCGGCCTTTGTCGAAGCAGGCATCACCAGGCCAGGCCACGTAGCATCGAGGGTCTATGTTTACCTAACTACGTCTTCGTATAGCAACAGCATTAACTAGTTAGTATAATCGTCACTAGTGGAAACGAATGTCAAACTGTTGAGAAAAAAAAATTAAACAATAAATGGAAAAGATTAATTATCAAATCCCAATTATTTTAGCATTTCCAAACACTTTACTTTTTACAGACGAATAAAAACAATGACCAAAAATAGAATAAATTATGCTTCTAAGTAAACAATTTTCAAATAAAATTCATCAGAACATTTCGAAAAATTAAGATATTTAGTTTTTTTTTTTTTTTTTTTGTAGAAATACTATTCTTCTTTTTTTTTTTTTAACCGCTCAATATTTAATATAAAAATGATACAAATAGCTACTGACCTTTACTAGCAAAAGTATGATAAATTATAGGTGCTATCACTTAGGCCATATAATTGAATTACCTAGAAGAAAAAGAAAAAAAAATATTAGTAACATAAAAGTAAAAATAAAATATTAATATGTAAATAGTAATATAAATGTATAATCTTATTTAATTTAAAGATTTAACGTTCTAGTTTCTTAATAAAAGAAATATCAATTATTTATTTATCCTTATTTGATAAAATAACCACATGTTTATCGTTTAACATAACATGTAACATCCCTAGAAATTTATTATTATTATTAGTTTATTTCCCAAAATTCAACATGCTTTTATATTGCCTCAACATTTGATACGTTTAATCAATATGATTACATCTAAAATGAGAAAATAACTATATTCTAAACATTTATTTTACACCACAAAGTTTCGGGCTCTAATCCATTTTCAGATTCTCACTATATATTCCTTTTTATTTATTTACTTTGTTATTATCTATTTATTTCATTATTATTTATTTTATTATCACTCATTTAATTTTATTATGTTAGTTTATGAATGTATTTTATTTTTGTTATTATAAAAGTACCTTTACTTTTAACTATATTACATTGCAGTGCATATGGCAATTTTTCACTCAACCACTTTCTAATTCTCTTTAAGAGGTTAACAATTAATTATATATATTGTTTTTTGGAGTTTTTATTATTTTCTGTTATTTAGATGTGAAATTTATTTTCTTCCTTTACATTGCTTTGTTCATAAGAATTGTCTTACATCATCAACATTTATTTTTCTTTCATAACAGAAACTCTAAATAGTTCAGCAATATCTAGCAACTCCTTGCAACATCGAGGGGCTTGAGTTCACAGAGCTCCAGGATTTAGCTAAGGTGAGAGGGTTAGGGCTGAGCGAGTGGATGCTGAGTTCGGTACCAGGAGCAATCCATCGGCGGGGGAAAGTGAAAATCAAGAAGAGCAAACGGTGCAATTTGTAAAGGATTAAGTTCGGGGCTTGATAATAATTGTCGGTCTGCCCGGGATTAACTCCCGCTACCAACTTTCCGGGGAGACAAATAATTGGCTAATCAGTCAACGGCTTTCCGGTGGCGGGGAACAGTCGGATCTACACTCTTCATTTAACATCGCTCGGAGGAAGGATCGATATCCGTTCGCATCCCAGGGCTCTCTCGATGGAAGGGGACCTAGATTGCATTCCTCCACAGTCGTAATATCGAGGGGTTCGGGTCCGAAAGTTGATTTTTCGGAGGGTTGTAGCAGTCCAAGACCCAGCAAACAGCTCCTTAGCTCTGTACTGCTTCATCTTGTTTCGGGGTGGGCTTTATTTTTTATGTTAAGATATTTCAGAAGGTATAATTGAGTTTGAAGGTAGAGATTTAATTTTTTTTTTTATAGACTTTAATCAATGGTTTTCATATCCCAACATTCCAGTTTTGCTTAGATAAGTAACGATATAATTGGGATAGTGGGAAAAAAAAATTATTCTATATAGGTCGTATTCCAAAGGCTGGAGTATTTTGCTGTGCTGAGATCCCCTTACATACTGTCCTAAATTTACCTTAATTTTCACAATGTAACCTCAGTCTTCGATACTCATTTAGTCATAAATCCCATACAAACGAGAAATGAAGTTCCAAATGCGATCACGACATCATACAATATTAATAGGCAAATAGCAACTGTAGATTAAAAACAAAATAAATTGAGAACTGAGAACTAAAATAAATAAAACTGGAGTAAATCTTAGGCAACAAAAGGTTTAACAGGAATTCTCTCAGAACATGAGCATATTCAAGCCAGATAGTTGCTGGAGGATATAAGATGACTGAATTTTCATTGAGATCTCTTGGTAGAAAGAAATTTTATTTACAGGAGATGAAACAGATTAATGCAACTCATGAATACAATAATATTTTTAAGAAACTTGGCATAACTAATCAGATATGAACGAAAACGCCAATAAAAATTATGTTTGTGATTTCTTCTTCTGTATAAATTTACAAGTACACATGAATGACAACAATTATCATAATTGATGATATATATTTATTAACAGTTACTACGGTTAAGGAAACAACTACAATTTCAATTATTCAGAACGGATATAAGTCATCGGTAGTGCGGAACCGTATAATCGGGTGAGGGAACCTAAAGGTCAGAGTATCAGCAGAATATCGACTCGGCACAACATTCTCCAAGAGCAGATCCTAATGCCTAGAGGGTATAATTAATATACACGCACTTGTACCTCAGTGTGCGGGGGTTGAACCCAGACACGAGGAGGTACACCGTACTGTCTACATTGTTTGGACAAACTTGGACATGTCTTCACCAACTTAGAAGGGGTTTGCTGACTAGATTTCGGCAGTCTTGGAATATTCCATGTAAGGGGAATATTTAATTCCGAAAGGAAGATACTTATAGACCTCAGTTTGGTATATAAAAAAAATCTGACTACACTATTATCATTTCACTATAAGACATATTTTAATATATTTCTTGTTTTGATAGAGTTGTAAGTAATCGTTATCTTAAACACGGTTTAACAATGTGAAATCAATACTTAATTATTGATTCATCAGATTCAATATAATATTATATACTATTCGCTAAGGGTCATATACTTATATATTTAAACTTCGTATATCTTTTATTTATGAATAAATAACTGATCAGTATGTATAATATATGTCAAAGGAAAATTTAAATTTAGAAATGTACTATGTTTTAGCTGTAATATAAATAGAAATTAAGTGATTTTTAATTTCTTTCCATTTATTCCCTAATCAACAACTTAATAACATAATTTCTTGCAGAATATCAACAATTTTCCTTTCTGTGACCAAATTTATTTATTTTTTTTAGGATGTGCCAAAATTAAATCAAAGAGGGCATTTATAATTTAATAGAACTAATTTCAATTTAAATTGTTGGATTTCGTTTTCTTCCAGTGACATATAAGCCCCATCCCAATTCCGAAGTAAATTAATCCCGGAACCTAAGTTTCCCAGCGAGTGATTCCAAGGATGAGGTGCCTAATGCAGTTTTCCCTCTGACTAGGCACGCTTCCAGCCGACTGGAACTCCAGCGGAAGAAGAGGAGACGAAAGCGTTAATTGCCTGCCCTAATGAAGTGCGAGGGCACGGCGACAGGCAACAAATCGCTCGCGATTTGTCAGTGATCGCGGGGTTTCCGATGAAATTAGAGCTGAAAAAAAATCTCACTTTCCCCGCTATATCAGCATTCTCCAAACCGAATCTTCCGGAAAATACCGGATAATTCTCTTTCAGTTTCCCACTCATCTTGCTTTCGGTTTTTGAAAATTAAAATTTGCTTACTGAAAGTTATTTTTTCCTTGTAATAATTATTGGTATCGATTAAAAAATGCTGTGATTCACTTTTAAATAATTGTGTCAAAAATAAAAAAATATTTTCGTACATTAAACACAAAGATGTAAACGTAAAACATCTATATTTCGACGGTTCCAAGACTTAATTTTTCTCTTAGTCATGCCCTATAGGGAAAAAAAAAATTTTAAATAGAATTTAATATCATAAAATTAACTCGTACAAGGTTTGTCGTAAAACAGTAAAATGAAAAAAAGGTGTGTTTTCTTTTTTTTGGGGGGGGGGAGGGAGAAGGCGATTTCCATACCCTAACCTATATGCTTAGTAGGTTCTTTCTGTTTATTAATTTTAATTTATGTTCTGTACATTTTAGTATTTGATAATTGGTTAATTCTTCGAAAGCAAAATATGTTTTTCACTGTTGGGCATAACTATGAGAACAGTAGTCGCATCTTATCTTAGCTAGTATATAGTTGTTTTATTTTTTGTAAATACAAATCATCATCGGTTAAGTAAAAGGTTATCAATGTTTATATATATTCTTCCCATCTCAAGACTTCCTATCCCCACCACTCCTCCTAGAGCCATGAAAACCCGAAAGCCTTCCGACAAAAGAGAAAAAGATGAAAGAAATGAGAGATTAGAGAAAGGATGCAGTTGATCGCTGATGTGATTGATAGCTGTGAAGCTTTCTGACTGATTATTTACAAGGTCTCATCTTACAAATTGGATTGTTTCGCATCAGGGGGGGAAAAAGACGAGGTATCATGCTATATTCAGTTTAGTGCTGTCTCATTTGATTTTCTAGAGAAAGCTATCGAATGAATTCAGTAGTTGAAATTCATTTGATATCGTCTGTGAGAATACCATAAGTCATTTCAAGTGATTGATAAAAAAATAGTTTTTCTCCGCAGTATGTCACTCACTGTACCCCATTAAACATTTAAGGGTGATATAGCCTCTTAGCAAAGTATTCCAACACAAATTAATTCCGTGGCATTACCAATTATTTAAAAAATGTATATAAAAGTAAAGTGTGATCAGAGGTACAACATGTTCTCCTGCTACTTATTGTTTTTGTAGAATCTCAAAAAATATAAAATAGAGCACACAAATATTATGAAAACTAACATAAAAGATATTTTTGCTCGACCAGCCAGTTCTGAATTTCAATTATTCTCCCCTGCTATTGTTTTCTACAATAACATTACTAATTAAATTATTTTGCCCCAAACTCTGTAAATAACCTTTATACTTCCACAAGCTTAAATGCAGTTTATACATAACAATATTAAGTATTAATTAGTTTGTGAGCGCTAATTATTCATGATTATGATGTAGGAATTGTTCTAGTGAGTGGGGTTTGTTTGCCAACAGTGCCATTGTTTGTAATAAACCATTCCATTTGTTCCTCTGTATACTGCAACTTTACCATGTTACAATGCCATATTACAAACAATGCCAATAACAATCCGTGAAGCGGGAGAATCGAATTTCTATAGTTTAAAGGATAGACTCTTTATTATTATAAATTCTTATTCTCCTTTTACTAAGTTTATTTTGATTGTTTACTAGCTGATCGTTTTTAGTTTATCAACTCCAAATATTTCATTAGCTCTTAAATTTTCAAACTAAACTACTGTTTCGCTCGCCTTAAAATTCAGCAACTTCATTAATGAGAAATAACTGACTTTAATGCATTACCTAAAATGAAAACGTAACCCATACAATTTACATAAACTAGATTCGCTTCACCTCCTTCCGCCGAAGTCAAACGAGGCCGAATGATCTTAGTGTTAAAGAGCATTTAATCCTTTCTAAATTAAATCCCAAATGAACGGTAAGTCTGAGAGAGTTGTACAGAGGGCAATATCTCAGGAGCTAATGAAGGGAAGAAAACGGGAGTGGAAAGAGACTAGGAGTCCAATATCCTGCTTCTTGGAGGCATCTCTATGCAAATGTCCTCCAGGACAATGAGGTGGAGATGTGATCAAACGGCACACCCAGCCTCGGTAGTTTTCATTAAAATCACAAGTCGACGAAGGCCTGAGCAGAATGGAGATCTAATCGAAATGGCCAACGGTATACATACATCCACCGGCGCGAATGGGATACCAATTAACTAGTAGCTTATGTAAATACAGATCTACTGCTAGCATTATATCCTTATCTCCTCATTGGGCTCTTCTTAGATCTTGCGTTTAGCCTATCTTGGTAATCAGCTCTTTGCTTATCGGGCTGACTCCTGCAGGGTGAATCCAATGAATTAGAAGTAATTTCCAGGCCTTCTTTAATTTATTTATTTTCCGCTCAATCCAAAATAAAAATATCCCCTAATAGACAATTTTTGAAATAATATCACAACCTAATAACCTTAGTAATTTAAATATGATGTTAAGGGAGCATAAAAAAAAAATCCACAGCATTACATAAAATAATTAGAGATGAGATAGTTGAGATTAGGAATACACATTCTTTGCACTCACAAGAGCTTGCGAGTATCATAATTCTATAAAAAAAAAAAAAAAAAAAAAAAAAAAAAAAAAAAAAAAAAAAAAAATGATTCCTAAAGAATATTACTTAAAACAATTTTGATTCCACCAAACAACATTTCGACGAGCTTTAAATGATCTTTTCAAGAACCATAGAGTATAACATTTTGATATTCATCTAAATTAACAAACAAAATGATCAACTGATAATAAAAAAATATTTCAGAGTTTGCCACTGTTTATAAAAGTTAAACTTTTTTTTTTTTAATTTTTGCACTAAGAATTTAAAGAAATATAACTGGGATAAAACAAAATAGCGAGGATATAAATCAGTCTTGGTAATCTAAAGAAATGGATAGAGAAAAAATCATATAATAAAGTAAAAATGTATATTATTGGATAATTAATTATATGATTATATATTTAATAATTAATATTCATTAATAATAATTAGATATTATTATTAATAATAATTAAATATATAATTATAGAATAATGTATTAATTATAGAATAATGTTCACCAAACAAATTAATAAAATAAAATGAAATAAATGATGAGTACCAATACTTTTGAAGATATTTATTTTAATTTTAAGTGTTTCGCCAACTAGGATTTTACACTGGATCTTCAAATTTATAAAGTTAGTAGATTAGAATTGACAAATTCACTAAGTTAGAAAGTTACAATTACAATTGACGTAGTTAGTAAATTACTATATTAAATTATGCATGCTGGAATTACATTTAGACAATATGTGATCATGAATATTAATAATTTTTAAAAAGTGAAAACGTTTTGTTGTTGTGGGCTAAAAGAATTTCTTTTGAAGATAAAGAACATGAAAGTATTGAGTTTGGGTTGATCCTTAAAAATGGTCACATTTCCTTTGAGTTTCCCATTACGATGAAGTTACAGATCTGCCTTTCTGTTTCTTCAATATACTTGTATACAATAGCCTAACAAATCATTTCCATTTTGTCCATAGCTTACTGAATAGACAGAGTATCAAACTGCTATTGGTCTGTAGTTTACTGATGATAGAAGACCGGAACCAAGCGGAAATCTTGTCTCCTTCGGAAGGAGAGGGAATCGACCCTACCTTAGAGAGAGAAGAAACTTATTAAAACATAACTCAAACCCTCGAGCCGTATAAAGCAAAGTAGGCCCTTCCTAAAGTAAAAGCAAAGTCGGTTGAGTTATGCCTTGCTAAGGTTGTCTTATTAAAATGTTACTCCCCAACCAGGACGCACATCTTATTTCATGCGAGTGCCTCCCTAATTTACGCCCGTTCCCTACACTGGGACTTATTGTTCTACCGGCAATGCGTCTTTGGCCTTGTTTAACTGCCCCGTAGCCATTCTTCTACGTCCTCTCTTATTATAGTCCCTCTGAGAACAATCCAGACCACTTCTGAGGAGGCTTAAAAACCCTCTTTGTCTTCCACAAGTACCCTGCGACAATGTTGCTCTTAGGGAGTCCACGTCTTCCGTTAGCTTTGTAGAAGGATTCCTTATCAAAGGTGCGTTTGAGAAAAAATGAAAATGTTTGTAATACCAATAAAATAATAATTTAAAAAATCTATCTGATATGATTTCTAAAATAGCAAATTGACAAAATATTTTTTAAAAAAAGTCTCTATCTTGAGTTTTCTTCTACAGTAAATATCTAATCAGTCAATTTTTCACCAACGTATACCATAGGTAGTTGATCTTACATTAACTGTGTAAGAAAAAACTATGGCTTTCTTAGAGCCGAGAGAAATCAGGTAAATAAGAGCCCATGATTTCGGTCTTTGAAGATGCTCCAAGAATAAGGTTTGGGCCACACTCATGTCCTTACTGATCCAATATGTTCAAAAATCGCTGATGGACAAGTAGTGTGGCCGGTACTTCATTGACAGGTATCGTCAAAATCAGGAGAAATTTTAAGCAAATGTTTGTCTATTTGTATTAGGCTAAATTGAACATTAGCATTGCCCTGGTTTTGTAACGCCTAGCAGAAGAGCGTATAGGCACACACAGCACCTGTGACATGAACTTTCTGTTCACTCGAATTTTCTCAACTCCTGAAACAGACTATTGCATGAAAAAAGTAAATGCGATTAAATTTGAGAACTTATACGATTATTAAAATTACAATAGTTCATCGTGTAGTTAAAATTACTTGTCAGAATTGTAATTTCATTTCCGCAGTTCCTAATTACAGTAATTGTAATTACTTTTTTTCCCATAACTAGTATTCACCATTACAATACAGTTCCACTTTTACCTTTTTCTTATTCTTGTAAGTCATTTTAAATTAAGTACTGATTTTTTTTTTTATAAAACTTTTAATTTCATATGATCATTTAGCACTGTGATAGATAAAAAATATTTTTATTTTTTCGTATTATTTTCCTAGCCTAGTATTTTTTTTGTTCCTGTGATAATAAACTGTAAAAAAAACTTTTATAAAATAAAGTATGTACACTTAACTATATAGCGTCTTATATAGTATATTCACTAAGGGCATGAAAAATGTAAATGTTCAAATAAAGTATCTTTTTTTTTTTAAATAAAATTTTGTTTGCTACGAAAATAACAATTGGTATAAGAGTATTTTTTTTAGTTAGTTTAATTTTTTTTTCCTAAATAGGTATCAGATTTATCCCAATTTAAAAATAACTCTTCAGATGAAAGAATATGCAACATGAACAAGATAAGATAGGTCCTTTTCTTTTTATGGTAAAGTAATCTCAGACAAAAGCAACTTGCAGAAGGCGGTTAGGTTTATGAATGCAGTAAGTATTCGGATTTCATAACCATCCCCGCGAGACTAGAGGATTGGATGGGACTTTGTGAGACGAAGCAGTAAGCATTACTTCAAATCTGCACGAGCTCCCCGCAGCCGTAGGAGATCCATGTTTAAACAGAGCGAGGAGAATATTATGACTACTTCCTTCATAACAATGTTCTAACTTATGTATATGCCCATTACCACGAGGGAGGGAACCAAGCCCCCTCAGAAATATAACCCGCAAACCGTCCGAGTCTGCGGATTAGGAATAGACGGGGAGGGAATATCAATAAATTACACATAAGGTCTTAGTTACGGCAATTAACCGGGAGACATAGGGCCACCCTTTCCTAATAACAACCCTTCCTGTAGTTTATGGGTCTTTCTATAATAATCTTTCTCTCTCTCCCGAGATCCTTGTCTTGTGGTGAAAAACGCCTCTTCTCTCCCCTCCTACAAACCTGCCGAGACAGGACTAACCGAAATTTCATTAACGTCATTTTGAGGTGAATTTATACCTAGCAATTTCCAGGAGGACCCGGGCCTGTAAGGAAGAGGGATTTGGAGTAATTGTTAAACGAGTTTCTTGTTGCGTCTGGTCTTCTAATTGTTGGTCGCTTGTCTGTTTCTTGTCTTATCTTTATTTAATTACTATGTATTTGTTCCTCATTTTATTAATTATTTTATGACGTATACATACATCGACATTATTAAGAAAGTAGAGCGAATTGAATAATTTTTAGAAGAGTATATTTTATAATCGTTTCCCTCTCAGTTTATATGACTTTTAATTTTAACATTAATATTTTTATGATACTGCTAAATTGTTTCCTACCCAGTTGTTGTTCGTTAGGGCTTTAGTGCGTAAAACCCAATGGCCATTAAAGCCACCAACATGTTTCATGTTTTATTTTTCTAGATATTTGGATTTATATTTTTGATATTTCAATATTTTTAAGTAATATTATTATTATTTTTTGTATTTGTTTATATTTTTTTTTCAATCCCAAGATTCTGAACTCTTTAAATTTCAGATAGTTAGTCCATCATTAATTTTGAATTCCTCATTACCCTCCTAACGATTTTTGATTTATTTTCGAGAAGAATGCCTTTTTATACCTCGGCCTAATACGGCCAATCTTCCATTTATAATATATATATTAAATATTATGGCATATATATGCATGCCACAAATTAGTGAGTAAATATAAACATATTATTAACGATTTAACACAAAACTAATATATTTGGGACAAAAATACATTCTTATTACATGTTGTACGTGTTTTTAAAGTAACACATGTGAGAGGTAATCGATTGTTATACATATCGAATAGTAAAACATCCTCTCCTATGCAAAAATATTTACCCGTCAAGAAAAACAAGACGAGTATCGAAAAGATCCTTGAGAAACCACTTCTGGAAGGGTTCAAGAGTGGCTATACAATCCTTTGCCCGTATGACACGTACAATGGAACCGGTAATGTTTCTCGCGTATTATGTTTTCTTAATGCTTCCCTTGTGGCTACGTCGAGGATGTGCTTCTTCTTTGTCTCAGTGCCATGTGGGTACCTTTATCCAGGCGACAATACGCTCGAGTGCACTTGCTCTAGATGATGGGGGAGGTACCATGCGGCCACTGAGGGACTGTAACGTGATATACCTGATAAGATTTCTGTACTTCACCGAAGGGTCATGGCTGCTCTGTATTCAAACAAGAGGATATCGTGGCCTCTTGTAATATCATAGCTGCACAGCAGAAAACAATTGATTCAGTTAAACTTCTCTTACACCTCTGAAACGCCCTATAATGGAATATCCGCAAAAGCGGCAATTTAATTATTGTCACCACACAGAGTAAGCACAGCACAAATTTAATACATTTGAACTCCTCTATTACGATATTTATCCACTCCGAATACCAAAGCACTTTCATTATCCATAAAGACTTTTCATAAAATATTGATCCAGAAACTCACAATCAATTTTATGCACATTGTATCATATTGTGTATAAATTATTCAGTGAATGTAGAGACAAATATTTTTAGATAAGTCATCGATGGGCAGTTCACAGCTTTTCACTACTACTTAACTACTACAGCTTTTCACTGCTTTGTCACCAATTTTCTATTTTCCTTAACCACAGATTACCCCAGGCTGACCCTTTAAATTCGACACAGTCTAAAAATTTTGTAATTTGTATCCTACCAACAATGTATTTGTCCTACAAAATGATGCTAGGGACGTAAAGTCCCAAGAATTATGCATAGATTTTTTTTCAATGGTGTAAAATTGTATTATTGTTTTATTCAGACTTATGAGGTATCACAACTTATTTTTATTTTGGTATTTTATATTAGTCCCTTTTTAACGAACATCTCCGTATAACGGATAAGATTATCATTCCTATGGTATCCTTTATGCGGGGTGTTTCAGGATTAATTTTTCTAATTTACGATGAATTAATATTTTCAAAAAAAGAAAAGAAAAATCCTTATGTAAGTGTGTCCGTTAACACTTTTTTAAGAAGATATTTACTGTTATGGATCATGTTGAATGTAATAAATAAATTGATATGCGTTCCAACTACTTTAATATTGAAATGTAACATTAACAAAAATTATGCCATGCTTGTCTTAATGCTCAAGTTACTCACTTTGAACAACATTTAATATGAATGTTAATTTTATACTTCATTATTAAAGTAGTGGAACTCATATTAATGTATTTATTATAATCTAGATAACTCATGAAAATGATTTATAAAATTTGTATACGTTAATATCTTCAAAACATAGTGTGGATAGACATACAACGTTCATAGGAATTTATTTTTCAGCTAAGAAAATTAATCCAGAAACTGTTAGGAAGTTATGCTTAAACTATTGCTCAATGAAGCTCTACATAAACAGTAATGATTTCGTCTCAATGCATAGATCAGATAAGTATTGCATGTGGTCCAGTAATCACGGAGTATTTATGTCTTGTTAGATCAACATCTCAGCACCTACTTAGCCTTAGCGAATGCATCGCCTTCAAGATGCACTGGGAGAACGTTGGCAGGAGCTAATGAGGATATACACATGTGAAAAATTAACCAAGGATCCGAAAATGCAAATTCTGCTCCAATTAAAGTGTAGATCATTTCCATTAAACAAATCTCGAAAAGTCTAAAGGTGAGGATACAGCCGGGCTAATTAAGTTTAATAATTAGCATATTAACAACGGCGAAACTTGTTACAGTCTGGGGAAATTATAAGTCTACAGGAAGAAAATTAGGTTCACTTTTAAATGTAAATACTCCACCAGGAAAAGAATTCTTTGGCCTATTGTAGTTAATAACACGTAGAATGTACATTAGCGTTTCGGACAGTTTTATTTCATCATATTCAGAAAGTTGTAAATAATCTAAGACTTTGTACGTTGGAGGACTATGCCCAAGTTTTAAAGGTATTATTGATTTATTTCTAATTTACTCCAGTATCTCCTTGATTAATTATAAAAATAAAACAAAAAGATCATTTATAAAAAAATATTTTGATATTGCAAAGATATTATAGTTGGCATAGGTTTCTTTTTCTACAACAGTACGTCTATAGAATATCTCAAAGCTAGTAGGCTAGTCAAAAAGTTGTAAAAGTTTTAAGTACAATCTGTACAATACGTCAAATACAAAACAAAATAATTTTTTCGCTAGATGTCCCACTATTCAACCAAAGTAGCGATATGTTCAAACTCCTTTCACTAAACGTTAATGAAATGTAACAAAATCTTTAGCTCCGAGAAACATATACAGGATATGAAGTAACATTCAGAAATTTCGAACAACTACTCAGGGGCAAAGGAGGGGAATAACTCCCTTTTCCTCCCCAATATTTATTCAAAATCACAGAAGGCCCACGACAGAGTAAATAAAGTAATTATGAAAAGGAAACCTTTAAAATTAATTATAGCAAGGAAGGAATGAGGAGGGGAAGGGGTACCAGCCTAAAAACAGAAGCAGGATTAATTATAAGAAACATTTTTTAAGGAATTAAAACGAAGTAAGGGAGAGAATAAAATTACCAAAGAGATGGAGGGGAATGAATCCCGAAAGAGGATTTGGAAAGAGTGAGAAATGGTCGGGGGGCCCAGATGGTAACTTAATACCTCCTTTATTACTTGTCTAATTAACAAACCTCAATTAACAAACAGCAACGAGAAAGACAGATATTAGTGTAATTTATTGTTATTTTTAAAAAATAACTCTAAACTACTTCCAACGCTCTTCCTATTGCTGCTGGTCTTTCACAAGGTTCATGTTTATCACCAACATTATTTAATCTGTTTATATCTGACTTCCGAACTCACACTAAAATTATTAGTTCCTTATCAAATTTTATATCTATATAGATTTCTTGTCGAATAGATTCCATAGTAAACCGTTTGTAACAATATTAAAAAAAAATATATTAATATTACCTAAAATGGAAGTTAGAAATCAATTCAACCAAATCTGAACCCGTACTTTATACAAAGCATCGTTTACATGTAAGTAATCACAAATCCATAAACTTTGATCGAAATCGGTAGAATACTTGTGCTTAATCTTGGAAAAATCTCACATTCACAGAACATATTAATAGGAAGGCTGATAAAGCGAACAAATTTTGTTTTTAAATGTTTCCAAATTGTAAAAATCCAAATTAATCTCCCAAAATAAATTATTATATATCTATACTAATTATGATTATAAAAGTTATAATTTTTCGCTATTAAGTTTTTTGTCTAAATTTTTCCTGCTGTAATTACTCAATATTTTAGAAAATTCATAAATTGATTTTTTTTTTATTTTAGGAATCCTGTTTGATAGTAGCAATGGGCATCAGTAATCATGTAGAATAATAATTTTATTATTGTAAATAAAACATTGTTGTTGCAAGTGATATATAAAGATGAGTATTGCATAAAAACCTATAAATACATAGTTATAAAAAAATAAAGGTCTAAATGGCTCTCTCTATACGACTTGCGCAAGAAAGTGAGTGGTGTAGTATTAGTTTAAACATAACCCAAATCCATTGGCAACACAAAGAAATCCCATTGGATTGTCATAATTCAGCAAAACCAGACAAGAATAATGCTGTGTCTTATTCTACCTGTAGTAAACGTCGAAAAAAATAACATAATGAACTTAGACAAGACTTGTGTATCGACAAATAATTACTTCTTTATCAGTCTCATATGATTCCCATCCACATTGAGCCCTATTCGGAAACCAATGTTGGAGTAACAATGTTGATAAGTGCTAGTTACAGACGTGAGCTTGAGAATGGCACTAGGGAACAAAAGATGAAATCCTGACGTGCGAAACTCTTCTCTATTGCTAACTGCCCTGCTTCTGTGCACGAGGAAGTTATAATTATTTCTCTAACTCTCACACATTCCATTCAGGAACAACAGATGTTATAACTTCTTTCTTTGGTTTCATTCAAGACAGTAAACTAGACAGTTCTTCTAGTTTTCTCGTACAAGGTGAAAACAGAAGGCTAATTCAATAATTATCAATTTTTTTAAAAACGGCATACACTAGAAATATTATGGACTTCGTATAGTTCATAAAAGCTTCTACTTGAAAAGTTTTTTTTAAGCTTAGAAATATCATATTTGGAGTAGCGATTCTTTCAAAGTTATATTCTGGTCTCAGTTTGCATCGGCAGGAACTAACTAATTTTTGTTACAATTATTTATATTTATTTAAATTACTTCATAAAATAGTTTTGAATTAAATTTAAGGATAAAGTATTGAGTGAAGAGGAAAATTATTAGCTGAATTGGATTAAATGATATAATTTGTCTAAGACAATTGCAGTGCAATTTTTTATTTACCTATACAAAATTGAACGACTTGCATTTTATTCCTAAAAAAAACAAAGTACTTAAACGTTTTTCTTTATTGTAGGCATTAGGTTTAGACTGGAGCAGGTTTCACTAAGTGTCATGAGGAAAACTGATCATCTATGTGAATAAACAAGTAATTTTGATGTCAAGGATGTGAATAGGGGAGTACGAATAGAATTTAGTAATTATTTTGTGCCAATTTTGTAAAAAAAAAAAAAAATTAAACACTCAGATAAAAATATTTGTTAATCAAATAATATTTTAAAACTGTACCGTTAAATGAGTAATACTCGAAAAAGTATACTATTTTATTGAGATAAAAAATTAACCTATTATTCTATGATCGTTACATCTCTATGGAATTAAAAAATAAATTAAATCTATACCACTACGACCCATGAAGAGGGATGTAGTACATTTTAAGGAAGTACTGTTAATAGAACAAAGGGTATGCAAGGAGGTGATTTGGTCAGATTCACACTCGACTGCCAGATTTTTACCCAATTAAGGGTACTGCCTTTAAGAGGCTGGGTGGACCCTGGAGGACTTCCAAACACAGCTAACTCACGGCTACAGTTAAACAGAAAATAATTATCTCCATAGTTGGATTGGAACCGGGTTCCTGGCATTAGCAAACTCTTACCACTGAGCCACCCGCTCTGATTATTTTCTAAGAAATAAAAAAAATTATATATATTAACTGTTTTACAGAACAATTTTTCAGACAAAGTTTCTCTATAATGGTGTTATTTTTTTCTTAAATAGTTTAGAAAAATGGTACTGTTGGTCTTTAATCAATCATACTTTAATAATACTATAATTATATTTAAATAACTTCAACTTATATCTGGAAAGGTTGACTAAATGTATTCCACATTGCGTGATTTTTGTCGGACAAATAAAAGTTTCTTCAGAATTAAAAAAGTTTATGCTGATTTAGAATTTTTTTTTTTAATAGCATAGCAATTCTCGAACCCAGATTCAAGCACTACAGGCACTGATGAATTGATTTTCTCTTCATTTGTTGGAATTCGTTTGCTGACTTCGAACATCGTATAACCGTTTGCCAAAAGAATATGGTTTATTTAGTACTAATCCCAAGATTCGTTATTATATGTAATCTCATTTTTTTATGTATTTTTTTTTTTATTTAGCACTTAATACCGAAATACCAGGAATACTAGATGTAGTTTATTCTTTTAGAAATCAGGGATGTCAAAAAAGGCTATATTGTTGGATTATATTAACGCGTGAACGCTGCCTATCAAAGCCATTTCGAATCAAACCCGCTACCATAACCCAGCAAAGAGACATCGCAGCACTCTGCAAATCCAATCGGGCTAAACCGACTGGGACCGCGTGGGTGTATTCAGCCCCTAATAGCAACTGACCGATCCATTTAGGGGTGGTAAAAGCAGATCTGTCACAAAGGCACTTGGAGCCATATTTGATTAAAGGAGACAACCCAGTTACTACTGATAAATTCATTATGATATCTCTCCCTCTACTGCTAAAAGCCCCCATCCTCCCATTAGAATACAAAGCCAGGATTCTAGCTTTTTTTCTCTCCTCTAGTCGAGCTCCAGCCAGCAGCGCTTTGTGGCCAAGGAGAATAATTCATCCACCCCTACACGAGGCTAATGGTAGCAACCCCTAGGCCCACCATAATAACCACAAACTAATTGCGCTTTCCGCAATAATTGACTCCAGTTTCCGCGCATTACTTGCTAATTCTCGGCTTGCTAATTAAGATTGATCTTGATAATAAACCTATGAGCTCGCGTTGCCCGTGTGAGGAGCTTATCAGGTGCGAACATTTTTTTTCATAGTTTCATTTTTTATTTATATCCTTTTTAAAGAAAAAAATAATTGGCGCTATCAACAAGACCAACAGTTGCGCTGTGAGAAGACACGCAACTTGTCCATTTTTATATTTTAATGATTTAATGCCCTTATGTGCTAAACTAGAAGGATAGATTAAAAATGCAAACTGTTTTAAGAACAATGCAAAGGTAGAAATTTATTTAGTATGTCAATGGCAAAATAAAATCCATTTTCATCACTAAAGTTTAAGCCAAATCATAATTGGATTTTAACAATATAAAAGAGAAAAAGATTATTTCTAGGTTCATCGTTGCTTTAAAGCAATTTTAAACAGAACTATTTCCCATTCTAGTTAAAATATATACATAAATAAATTATGCTTAAGTAATTTTAAAAAAATTAATAAAAAATGAAAAAGTATCAATGAAAAAATAAATAATGAATGAAATAATTGTATTTAAGAAATGGTAACAAGAAAATTAATTAGTATTAACCAAAAAAAAATTATGAATAAGATATTGAGAAATGAAATTTTCTCAATGCAATATTTAAAACAAAACTGTATTCAGTAGTACATCTCTGTAATTTGAGTTTTGGTAAAAACATTTTTTTTTCTTCTTCATTTCTTGTAGAAGTTAAAAATAAACCGAAATGGTACTAGAGTTATTAATGATTCCGAAGGTTGGATAAATTCTTTAAGTAATCAAAACTCGGAGAGCAGAAATGTTGTATGTCTGTTGGGAGTTCTAAAATCTGCAACGTGTGGAAACAGCACAAGCGCATGCCCCAAAGCTCTGTATGTTTATCCGAAAACCGACAGTGGTTAGGCCACGAATTCAGTTTAACTTATACAAGCCAATCCGAATAGCTCATTCATTAGCTTGCACATGCTTGAATTTGGCGTAGTTTTGCAAATGTGTCGTGAGTCGTCTACATATTTATTCCATTATAGCCCCCTCCTCTTCCTTCACCCTCGAAAGTAATATCCTCGAGAATTAACAAAGAAGTGGAACCAAGTTCCTCATAAGAGAGACAATGGTGAGGCTGATGACAACGTTTCGGAAGGACTACTTAACATCGGAGACGGCCTATCCAAAGGGCCGTGAAATTGGCCTCCGTCGAAGTCTACGTCCGTCCCATTTAGCGTCAATCTTTCGTCCGGGAGCGTACTTCCGTGTAAAAACTACGCCTCCATTGTTTTATGACAGAAATTAATTTCCTGTCACCGTCTCTGGAGATATTGAATATGATTTTTCTTTCGATAGTTACGCTCCAACGGCGCGGAGCGGAACCTTCGGGACAATTACCTAACTCATCGCTGGAGCGTACTCTTACAATTGAGCGCGTTTTTTTAAATGATTATTTTTAAACAAGGATGCTTTGGGGTGGGTATATCGATTGTCATTGTGAAGAAGTGGGTATATTGGTGAGGTAAGAACTCTCCTTTCCCCGTTGAGGTGTGACTGAACAAGTTTGATCTACCACGAAGAGGGAGGAATTACGTATTTTTAAACAAAACGATAATTTGTAGATCAGCTTTTGTTAATTACATTGTACAAATCTTTGAGAGCATTTTCATCAACAAATATCTTCATCATAAGACAAACACAAAATTATAACCGTTTATGTTTCATAAAATCTCATGCTAATCATCACTGAGAAAAGCTCTACCAATCTAAAGCAAGTATTAAAAAGAAAACCATGAATAAAATAACGTTGTAATGCTAAAATATTTTTTTAGTGCCTACTACTGATGCACCTGTACAAATATGTTTTCTTTCAGTACATGATATGCAAGAAGCATACCACATATTTTAAGTATATATAACATTATTTATTACAGTTAAAGTATAACAATGACGTTTTTTTCAATAGTAGAAAAGATGTTTGTTACTATTGGAGTAAAAAAAAAAAATTGGTTATTAATGGACTTAAATCATGTTATTCAATATTGTGAAATATCTAAATCATTTATATGAACAGAAATTAGCTTTTAAAATGTTAAAAACAAAGAGAAAAACTGCTTGTGATTTTTTTCCAAGAAATAGCTCTGCCTAATTATATTGTAAGAACAATCCATAATTTTTGTTTTAATTTAATACAAAGACATTTTCGTAATTAATTAATTAAATCAAGGATTTTTCGTCAACATCAATATTAATTTTTGAGCCATCATTTGGTTTATAAATTTACTAAACACATTTTAGGAATACTACCTGTTATATCTAGAAGCTCTATTCATTTTTTCATAAATTGTCTATTAATAATCATTTATCCTTAATAGAAAAATTTTCAATATATTCCTTACCCATTGTGAAATTAAAATTTCATAAAAAATAAAGAAAACATTCCTCCAAAAATGAGATCGAACGTTCCATTATATAAACATCAGTTAAATATGATGTCGTTTGCCAGTTTAAGTGGACTACGAAACCGATAGGAAGCTGTAAATTTGTATTTTAGGGGCTCCTATGATTTATAGGAGCAATCGGGCAAATTGCCTTTATAAAGGTAATAATAGAAGGAAGGGAATCTAATGGATTGAATGGACAGGGAGTGGGAGAGTGGGATGGCCGGATAATTTCGACAACAAAGGGCAACTGTGGATCCGCACGCGATCTTGTTGAGCGGTCAGCGGGTGTGTCCGTCCACAGCTCTCAACTCAGCTTTGTCGTTTATATGGGCTATTAAAGTTGATTAGTTCGATTAAAATTTTTAAGGTTTTATGGGGAGGAATAAAAATAATCCATATAAAGAAATAATATTTTTAGCATAACAAGATTTGTTCATCCACTCAACCAACAAAAAAAAATTATAATTTGAGAGATTCTATTGTTAAACACGGTAACTGACAAAATTAAAATTTTTATAATAATAAATATATGTTAACTATAATACTTCATCTCCCTCCATAGGTAACTTACCATAACATAACGTCAACATTATTCTGTTAAGAAAACAAATTTCCTCAGATTCTCAATAATTTATTAAATCAGCCTTTAACATGCTGAAGCTAAAAATAAAAAATTCCAGTTACTATCTTTTAAGATCGAACGACTCATTTATAAAATCAGTATCACTGTTTTTCCTTTTTAAAGTGGAACATTTGACAAAAAAAAAAAAAGAAATATTAATTTTATTTTTAACTGAACGTATTTCTAAGATAGTACTATCAACTGAAATTATTTTCTCTAGTATCCTCAAGCTAGTAGGTTTGTCGCGAACTAACTCCAACCTACAGTACAATATATGAAATTAATTAAAAAAATGTTAGATGTGTTAATCACACAAAAACAACTATCTGTTTTGATGTTTTCGGCTCATCTTGTCGTTCAACGAATTCATGAATACTTAATAATCTTAAAACAAATAGGTAAATCAGTCTACTTCGTCTGGCCCCCCGGGCATGTTGGTATTACAGGAAATGAGATGGACTTCAAAAATGCTTAAAAAGCACTAGTCCTCCCAGATAGAACCGCAGCAATCTTAACAGCACAGGAACTTCCTCGCCATTTAAAGGAATACATAAATAAAAGATGATGTGAAGTCCTGGATTAGATCAACCCGAAGAAGTAGCGATCACCCGACTCAGAATAGGAGGACATACCCGAATGACATACATCCACCTCATAACAGGAGAGGCCCCTCCAAAATGTTCGAAATGTAATGGTAATCTGACCGACTAGCATATTTTTGAAGAATGCTATCACTACAAATTAACTCTGAACCAGTTAGGGATACCAACAAATGTTCCAGAAACGACGAATCCGTAATAGAAAGAGTCATTAAATTCATCCATAAGACTAACTTAATAATCAACCTTTAATTATTATAATTATCTATTAATCTTCCATTATTTATTAAAATTATCTACTTTTCATTATCCTTTCCACTACCGTTATGATCATTAAACAAATTATAATTGCCTAGCTAGATAATATTTCAAATCTCACGGAAACCCCACTGGTGCGGATCAGTACACCATACCAAAGCTATGACTATGGAACAACTAGGCCTTACCAAAGCCAACAACCAACGGGCGTTGATGACCAGGCTGTTGAACGCTTTTTCAAAACAAACAAAAAACGATCTGTTCAATTTTTATCAAGTTCGCATATTGTTGCTTATTCTGCTGGACTAATAACTTATTTTTTTATATAATTTAATTACTGACATTTTTAAATGTACAATTTAGAAAAAAAAAAAAACAACCTTCCTTTAAGGTCCGTGAATGAGTCTTATGTATTTGTCATTTCAGCTATGAATATAAATTAAACGTTTAAGAAGAATATACATAAGTATAGTGTCATGTCGGAAAATGACAAGACACAAACCAAACATGGTCCAAAATTCACTTGGTCCACCAATCAAGGGCCGCGTTGACAAGCTGTGCTAGAGTCGCAATAAACTCGTATAATTATTGTAACAAGCCGCCAATAAAATTGGCACTAAAGCAGGCCTCGAAAGCTCATAAAGTGAAATTCAGGGCTATGGGGAGTAATGTCCAGCTCAGATTGCCGGATTTACTGCGAGGGGCAACAGTTAAACACAGTTTACTGTGTCCAGTACCGGAGTACTGAAGATAAAAACTGTTAGTCAATTATATATATACTGCCTTCCAAGAGGGGGGGAGCCGACGTGTCCGTATGTTTGGGCTCGTGTCCCGTCCCTTAATGACTCATGCTAGCGGGGGAAGATTGATCGACTCTACAAGAGATAAACATATCCCTTAGTGCAGATATACAGTCAGTGATCCAATCGGCCGCAGCTGTCAGTTCGAGTGATTAAAAAAATAAATAATAATAATAAATGGATATGTGGAACTATTCACAATAATTACTTAAAATTTAAAATTAAAATAAAATGCCGAAATCAGAATGAAATTTTCTGCAAAAGTAAAATTTTTAAAATAAACTTTTTAAGTGTTTCATCAGCTAAGAATAAATTTGCCTATAAGTAGCTACAAGATAAATTAAGGTATATAAGAAAGGATATTAGCAGATTTGTTACTTCAAACTTTTACATTACTTTAAGTCTCTCTTAATTAAAAAGAAATCTCTTTTAAGAAGTTTTCTTTGTTCTACAGCAATTTTTCGTTTATTATTTAAAAGATTTACCAACAGGTTGCCTTAAATAAAAAAAAAAAAATATGAGATTTGAAAAAATTCTTTGTTTCTATTTAATTGTATTATTAATGTAATTATATAAAGTAGCTTTAATAAAAATAATTAAATAGGAGAGTTAAAAATATGAATTTAAAATATTAAAATATTATAATTACGCTCTATTTTTCATATTGCGTTGTATGTGGTGTCCTGGTATTTGGAATAGATGCTAAATATTTTACAAATCTTTTTTTTATGTAGTTCAAAAAACATTGAACAAACTATAATGTTTCTAAAAAAAATAAAAATATAAAACTAAACTTTTAAAAACGTATTTCATATATTTGACATTAAATTTTATACGTTTCAGCATTATTTGAGCAAAAAAAAAAATGATGAAATCGAAAAAATTACATTAACAAAATCTCATTAAATAGAGATCATATTCTAGTTACGTAAAAAAGGAAAATAAATAATTAAATAATGTTAATAATTTAGTATATCATTAACCTATATACCTCTGTTGCATTCATTCATTTTTTTTTTTTTTTTTTATGATGTAAGAAATTTAAATATTTCTTTTTATGGAGACGTTAAAATCAAGACGTCTATTGAATCTCATAAGTGAGTCCGGAAATTCCGAGGAAACGAACTGCCATAGATACACAAAGATGACAGGTATTAGCCAAATTGAAAGACAACTGAATAGGAAATGCCTCCACCTCCGCAGGCTGTGGAACATTTGTCACGTCCATCAGCCGTCGAGTCTAACTAATTAACTGTTGGTGTGCCCATCGCTAATCCCGTATTAATCTTTCTTATCTTCGCACGAGACGGTTGCCAAAGTCCAAGAGGAAAAAACTGGTAGAACTCGGACCCATGGCTCCCAAGAAGAGAGGAGGGAAAAACAACAAGACTAATAAAGAATGCAATTATGCCGTGACAAGTCTAATTAATGGCGATTCGAGAGAAGTGACATCCGAGACGATTTTAAATTCATAAGGCAGTGGTATTTCTTAACAGACCCCGAGGCCTCAAGTCGTCAAGCCAAGGGGTAAGGAAAGGAGGGGGGAGGGTAAAGGACTAATAAAATCCTGGGTTCAAATTAACTTGTAAAAAAAGATGTTCCTTTTCCCTGTATAATGAGGGAGGCTTCTTCCTTCAACTCCCCGCCAAAAATAAGGGTGATGCCCTTTAATTTTCTCTTCGGCTTAATTAATCATCAAAATACATCCCCTACCTTATTTCTTTGTCTTATCGTTCATATTTCGGGTTATTCTAAACATCCTTTATCCGCTCTTTTATGGACGTTTCATATCAAAAAAATCTCTCCCTTAATACGGGCTCATGTAGCAATATTGAATGAAGTTTGAAGTTCCTTCCTTTATGTGGGACGTCAGTCAGTAACCAGTATATAAAAATCTTATATCAGTAACTGGTACATAGAAGTTACTAACAATTACAAAAGAGCATTACCACCCGATAGTGACATATTAGCTCCTGCTCAGAGCTATACCTGTTACTATAACTATAGGACAGTTAAAACAATATGTATGACTACATTAAATAACTATCCTCGTTATACTATAATTTCAAGTATTAGATCTAGAGCTCGCGACGATTAAAGAGTACATCTAGTTACTGATCCAAAAAGTAACTACGTATACTGTTCTCTTCTCCTCATACATATACTGTTGTTTTTCTCTCTTATTCCCATTTCCGACAACCAGTAAGAAACATATTTTAATAGAAAATGCGTGAACATTATTCCTGAATTGTACAAAAACCTGCATGTTGTATATATTTTACATTTAGCCAAGTTTATTTATTCCTCATTAATGATTTATGCTTATTTACTATAGTTAATTAATTAATCTTAATTACTATTAAGAATTTTTTTTATTTCATCTGAAAGACTTATACCATTTTTAGAGGGTCTTCAAATGTCTTTTCAAGTTAGCGAATTTCGAGTTTGCAATCCGTTTTATTCCTATTTATTTTTTCTTTATGGATTTTTTTTTCATTGATAATAATGTTGTAAATAAGAAAAAATATGTGAACTGTTTCAATAAATTTTTTACAATCATTTATTTATACCTATGTGATTTTTCCTGGGACTACCGACCAGATATTTTTATCTATGCCCGAAGATGGTGATGAACTATGCAGTTGATTATAGAGCGAAAATATTATTAATTTCAACTGAAGCCTTATAATAATTATTTTTATTGTTAGCTGGTCTCCTGTTCGAGTAGGAGCGGGTTCAATTCCAAACGAGTTCAGTATTTCTATATATAATTTATATGAAATGAGTATTTATCTCTACTTTGTTCAAAACAACCGTTTTTTTAGCAGCAGACAGTTTTAAAAGGGATTTAATTACTTCACCAACAACAGTACAGTTGTTATGCTTTTTTCTTTTCCATCTTTTTTCTATCTTTTCACGAGAAAACAGAGGTTGTTTTGATATTCGGTAAGGAGGAATAGCATTAACATAATTATGAGACTGGGTGCGTGCTCTTCGGATTCAATCGTTCCAGTAAGAACCTCTCATTATCGTGTCAGATGGCCAATGCGCAACTACCATAGTGTCCAGTGCCCCAAAAAAAAGAAAAGAGGGGAACTAAATGGTACCTCACTAAATAGCAACTTATTACCAGACATTTTGAAACATTTTTTTTGTATTTCGATGGAAGAGGTCGTCATATTTGTCAGTCTGTCAGTCATTTGGGTTTTGGTCTGGTTTTTTTTCTGTATCGTTTTAGCATTAATTTTCACGCATGCAATGGTCTCCAATGACAGTTGGTGTGTAGGGGATTCTCAAACAATTTTGTTCAAGAAGTAAGACAAAAGAAGAAAAAAGGCAAAACACAAAAGTAAGATAATTTCAAAAGAAAAAAAATACTTCCTCATGTAAGTTAATTATTTACTGTCTCATGTCAATAATTATATTTCTTTATGCGACTATTTTTCAGATGATCGCCGGCGATGCCTTTCCTATTCCCATCAACCATGTGAAATTTCTCTTTAATTATTCATCCAATAATTAGCAATTACCAGGACACAACTTAGTAAGTACAAAACGATGAAGGTGTGAAAATGTTTAATTAAAGAGTATTACACGGTTTTTAATAACTACACTCTCTTCGGAATAAAATTATTATTTTTAATAAGTCTTATTATCTAAAATAATTATTTTGACAGCCTGTCGAATAAATAGTTTTATTTTCCCGTCAAGCAGCCGAGGAGCTTACTGCAATAAACTGCACATGTGTTTTATAATCATAATATAGATACTTATACAACACTATATCACTCAATACCAAGCTAGAGACAATTTTCTTTGATTTATCTATTTTATATCTTAATTTTTAACTCCCAATGTGTTTTACTTAATAATTCATGTATTAGCACATTGTTAATTAATAAATATAATTATACTCTAAGTTATATTATATTTTTTTAATTATTTGTTTTTTATTTAATTTGTTATGTTTAATATAAACATAATACTAGACATCGGTTTTTAATTTTTAATAAACCCAAGCCATAATTATAAATTAAGTATGAATTTGTTTTAAATTATTTCTTCTTTTTTCTTACTTAACTTGAATTTATTTGAATTTAAGAACGGATAAGCGGAGTTCTACTGCACTGTTTCCCGTCATAATATTATTCATAGTTTGAGTATTACTTAGAAGGTATAGCTCATATGTTTATTAATAGATGAATAAGTTAATATATTAGTTGTATAATATGTTCTTTTTTTATATACATAAGTTTATAAATGATAAATAATGCTTATCTAAGTAACTAAGTTAAATTTAGTTCATTACTAAAAAAGTCTTACAAAGAATAATGGTAGAAATGGTAGCTTTAAACTATTCATTAAAAAAAATTTAAATTTCGTAGCTTCCTAAATTACAGCTACTCATAAATTGATGTTTGACAACTGCTAACAATTATCCATAAGCGCAATTACTCCCCCGCACTCAGCGGACCCAAACTAACTACTTTGAAATGCTCCAGTAGCAACCTAAGGACATTATTTATATTTTATGTACAGATATTCATTGTTTAGATGTGTGTATTTTAAACCATTAAAATTGGATAGTATGAGAGAAAGAAAAGTTTAAATCATTTATATTGTTCAAGGCTCTTTCCTCCAAAACTTTGTATACCTTATGGTCCTGATTTAAAATTATAATATTTTTAATACTTAAATATAGTTTCTTCCAGAAGAATAAAGAAAAAAACCCACCAATTATTATTTTTAAAAAATATAGAAAAGTAAAGCGAAACTGGAGAATTATCAAAGCGTTCTCAGTAGCTGAAGTGGATAGAGCGAGCGCACATCAATCAGTACAGAGAGCGTTGTCACATTGCGGTTGGAGCGTTAAACCTCTTCCAAGTAGATAATCGCCAGTGAGAAAAAAAATCAATATGGAGGCGACGAACTAGGGGACCGAGAGGACATTCAATGAGTATTAGCCGAAGCTTTGATCGTGAACCGTGGCCATATTGTGCTCACTTATGTATCTTTTGTGATGGCACGCTAATGGGAGCTGAGGGGACCCTTTCGGAGGAAACAGAGCGAACTGCACCAGGTGCCATCTCTCTCCATGTAATGAGACGAATAATACGTCCGCCATTACATGTGTGTGTGCCGGGTGACATCTGCCATCTGTGTGACGGCACGCCTACCGTACAATGCTCCTTCCCTAATGGCTACCTTCGTACAATAGGGCCACTCGCCTATCTTGGTCGTTATTCTAGGATTCCCTTTTTACTTGGCCTCGTTATTCCGAAAATATTCTAGAATAACCGTCGCCTAACGGAAAACCCTTTCAGATCCTCTGGGTGTGACTTAATTACTAAAGCAGATGCCTATGTTAATTCCAGTGTTGCTAACTGTGAACACAGTTCCCAATTAGTCAATTTCCGATGTATGAATCATCTGCTAGTGTTGTGAGTAGGTCGCCAGCCCGGGGGCGAAAATTTAAAAAAATAAGAGAGAAGTGAAGCGTCGATGGCTGTCCGTTAGGGCCGGGGCTGGGGATGTTGGAGGGGGACTCGCAACAAAAGCTTTCAATAGTTCTGTAACTTGCCACATGGGCATCGTTAGCCGGGTTACAAAACTGCACAATCCGCCCTTCATCATCTTGTCCAATGAATTTCACAATATCTAAATTTTATTTCCAAGTGTTTGAATTATGGTTGCAGATTATAGGTAGCTCATTGCCAATTTTGATAAACGTCTTTTTGGCATTGCAATGAAAATGAAAAATAACGAATAGACTTTGCACGAAATCTGTTTAGGCTAGATATATCATTTCATAGTATTCATCAACCTAAGTCCTAGAAAAAGGTCATATCTATAGGAAGAGTGGTGTTTGTTCCAATCACTGTTTTATTGTTTGACAGGATTTAAGTTTATTGGAAGATAAGTCATTAATTGAAGGAAGATAGTCCTGGGTAGCGGGCAAGAAGGTAAACGAAATAGCCGGAAAAAGTACTAAACAGTAACACACGTTTTGCTCCTCTTTGAAGGGCTTCATCATGGCTAAATGTAAACAACATATAAACATTGTAAGAATGATAAAGCTATAAGAATATAAATAATTCTTAAGCATTTGTTTTGGAATATATGTAGTTTTTTTAAGTTGGTTAAATTAGTGAAGCTCCATATGTTACGGGCATAGGCTATGATGGTGCTTAGCACTGATTTATGGAGTACCAATTTATTTGTTAGGAACAGTTTTGATTTTGAATAAAATATGGATAAGTTTTGTACATTATTCTCTGATTTTTAATTATTATGCTGGTTTATTATCTAAGATACTTTACGGATTCCTAAGTAACGCCCAGGGCAGATAAAAGAGGTCGTAGTATCATTTAACACTATTTTCGAGGGAAGGTTTTTAAGGAACTTAGGTGGTTTTTGAAAGCTTTATTTAGTCGATTAGTGATAGTGTCAAAGCGTGGTACTGCTATTCGACTGGGCTTCTTCAAATTAAATCTTTTATTTTGGGACTTCCTGATATGAACCGCTTCGAAACGTCTAAACATTTTGGAAGAACGTCGAAGATCTTGCTAGGATGCATTCAGAGGCGTTGCGAAGACAAAACCGAACCAGCACTTAAAACGAAATTATTATTCATAGCCCGTTGAAATATCGGTCCGGAAAAACTCACGCTGGTAAAACCTCCTCCATTCCTTTCGCGAAGGAAACTTCACAACTTCATTTAAATGGAAATGCTTTTACGTTTGACGGGGACCCCCAAAAATAGCCTTTGTGTCTTCATTACATTTTTCTCCCCCTAACCACTCTCCGCCTCGGCCCGCCCTGGAAATAACCAGAGCCTTTTCGCAGGATATTACAATTTATAAGGGAGTGGGAGAAGGAGGATTCCGAACGCCCTCTCATAAAATCTACTCCCCTCTCTCTTTCTGCCGAATAGCGGCTATAATTTATTTCTTTTGTTTCTCATATTGAAATGAATTGCTTATTTCCAGGTTCTTTAACAATTCGCCTGAATTTTCCCTCATCTGAAATTTATAAGGCACAGGTAGGTGGATTTACGGCATCAGTTCCTTCCAGGCTACTTTGCAAGAAGAATTAATTGAATTAATTACTTCGGATTCTAGTAACTTACAACGGTCTCGAAATATCTTTTACTTCTTGTTTTCAATCTGTGAAGATCATTCATCTCGAATTAGGAGAACTGACGAAGGGCAATCTTCGGCAACAGCCGCAGAAGACTGATGAAGGGTATAAATGAAGAAAGATTGGAGACGACAGTGAAAATGAACCTAGTCCCGAAGGAGAGGAGGGTCGGGGGCGCCCCGCGGGAAACCCCTTCAAGAATTTGATCTGTTAGTAGCTCCATTTGTTAACGCCATTTCCACTTTGTCCTCGGGGGTCCCGATTCCCTTGTCTCTACCGAAGGAAACAGGTTTATCTCGCTGAGGGAATTGTTTTTCGATTCAATCCATATCTACTTCATATCAGGGGAGTTGGCACCTTCATCAGTGAGCTTAACCTTAACTACATTAGACCACTCGATTTTTGATGTCTTGCATCAAATAAAACTAAGATAAAATTTCATTTATAATTGATCGTATGTGTATTATAAGGAAATGGTCCTAGTTATGGTAAAAAAAAAAATTTTAACTATTTATTAATGGCCAATGTTTCAACCCACACTTCATAAAGGCTAAAATAACAATACAGAGCAGTTAAAGCGTATAATTATAAACGTAGGATGTAAATTAAAAACATGTATAAAGGTAGCAGTATAAAAAGACATCCATACAAACAAACTGACATTAAACATAAATCAAAAATAATAAGGAAGATAAGAAAGGAAATATGATTCTGTGATTTGCAAATCTTTAGTAATAGATCTGTTTAACAATTTATATATTTTTTTTATTAATTTATAGCTCATTTTTAGGTTTGTTGATAAATCGTTGTCGATATTTGTTTATGCTTGATGTTATAATTCGTTCATATGGATGTCGTTTTATACCTCTACCTTTATATCTGTTTTATTTTCATGTCACTTGAGTACTCCTACACTAGCTTTACCAACTCTGTACCTTTTTATTTTAGCTCTGATGAAGTTCTGGTGAGTATATGGAAGTGCTGGCCATTAATAAATAGTTGAAACAATTCTTTTATTTCCATGATTACAACCCAAACGACCTCCTTATAAATAAGATATATATATTACAGTTTAAATAATACAGTTATTAATTTCTTTTCTAAAAGTATTCTTATCGGTGTATAAATGTTAATTTTTATTTTTAAATAAGTCTCTTTATTATTTATTTGTACAATCCACAGCAAATTTGGTGTTTCCTGAGGTACAAAAGACTTGTTATTTATAATATAACTATTAATAATTGATTATTTGTTTTATTACTTTTGATATAGTAGGAAGGATGAAAGAACATGAATGAGATTATCGAGGGAATAGTTGAGACGGTAAGGATATTAATAAAAATATAATAAAATATATTAAGAGTAAATATATAAACAAATTAGATTAAATTATAAAAAATAAAAATAACATTAAGAATTTAAAAAAAAAATCTAAAACAATAGAGAGAAAACATACGATAATGCCTATATAAGCGAATGTCAAAAATAAAAATTATGAATTGGTCTTAATATGCAGTTATATGCTTAATTTACACACAAACATAATCTGATATAATGAAAGCGAAAAAACAAAGAAATTTCAAATTTTATAAACTGGCACATATACTTTGTATGAATAACAGCTGGTATAATATATAGTCAGATTGTTATAATATTGATATTCACGAAAAAATAACGTTATAAATAATCAATGTATGAAAACTTAACAACATCCTCACAGACATTTATCAGCTACATTTACAACAATTGGACTCCAATTTGTATGTTCGATCCATATTTCTAATTGGTAAAATTAGACATTTATGCTAAAACATTTACTTTACCGCTTGGCCTAGTTATGGTTCAATATATGCTAATTGTTTTAAAAACATTTATAACAAACGGACGTGAAAAACATGGTTGATATTCAAATTCTACATATAGGAAAAATAATAATTATTCGCTGCACTTAGTTTGCAAATGTTAATTTTCCTCTTTGGCGCCATTAAGGTTGTTCGTGAAAATATGCTTTCAAGTTACAATGCTTGTAAACGAGGAAAAATTCCATGTGTGTACAAATATACATAAACAAACAATTGTACGAGGTCAAAATTAATTATACTTGAAGGAGCCTGATAAATAAATGAATATTGCAAGGGTATAAAAAGCAAAAAACAAAACTAAAAAAAACTTCTGGTAATTTGTGAAAATGTTAGTAGTTTGTGACGCTTTATTCAATTGCCGTCATCATTAAACTTAACAAATATCATTATATAAATTAAAAACTATATATTTTTTTAATTCGATTTAGTTTTTATTTACATATTAAATAAATAATTGACATTGTACGATCAATAATACTTATAAATAATAAGTACAGTATAATTTATTTTAAGGTTAGCAACAGTCCAAAAATTTACTATGAAACAATTTTAAGGAATTATATCGATTTATAATTAACAATAGTTTAATAAAAAATAATTATAAAATAAATGAGATTTCAAATACGAAAATGGTGTAGACTAAAACATAAAATAAATTTAATTGTGAGCTACTTTGTTTCTCAAGAAAAAGACGGCCTTGTGAACAAACTTAGAAATGAAAACAATTTCATATATGTTCGTACTGGCCATCAAATGCTAAACATTATACCCGCTTGGCACCACTCCCAATGCATTTTTAAGCTTAAATGTTTCCTCTAGTCTCGGTTTATTCATCATAAACGTCTCAACCATTTATGATAAAACATCATAAGGCTATAAAACATTGCTAGTGCACCTTTTATAGCAGTCGTATAAGGGACTCAGGTTCTTCGGTGCAACGTTTCAACGAAGCGAATACTCCTACTTCCATATATCGGCCACGATTCGTGGATCTAATGAAAAAGAGAATGCTCAAACTTTTAATTTTGATATAAATTCCCGGTTTCCCTCGCTAAATCGTAAAATGCCTACATGAACTGAAAAGCTTAATGTTTATGAAGTCCGGAATCACCATAAAGTCGGTAGGCTTACATTTAATAACTCCCGTAAGCTGTCTCTTTACAACTCTTCCCCTTTGAAACCGTATAAAGTTTTAATATTTATTTCCATATTACTAAAGAGGTACAACTAACGAGCTTGTGAGACGTGGAGGAATCGGAATGTTTTAAACGTTCAATTATTTCTAAAGAATTTTAATTGAAAATCTACTTTTGTGCGTAACAGTAAATAATAGCATACATTTTATAGATTTGTATTCTTTAATTAGTTGCATTGTATATGCTTCTTTCCAATATTTGAAAATAAATTATAAATTTCGATATTGATTTTTTTGTTTAATTAGGAAATATTTCTCATTAAGAAAATTATTAAAGAATCACTACCGTAACAAATGTAAGTTCACCTCAATTTTTTGGAGAAAATTCAATAAATTTTCAAAAACGTTATTCACTTTTTATTTAACATATTTATAATTAGACTGATCGGTATGCTTAATGTTTTTGAAAAAAATACAAATAAATTAAGACATATATTTTTAAAGAGACTTCCAACAAGCCTTTGAAGGAGTATACGAAAATGTACACTGTTATTCTCTTCTACGGTAACTTGTTCAATTTTTTTTTTACTATCTATTTTTTACCGAAACCCTCAACAGTCTGTCAAGTGCGTTGGGGTTTGATACATTTTAAAAGGTGAGCAGTAGATAAGGCGTGAAAGGGTCCAACCGCTTTGTGTTTCCACCCTGAGTACATCTGGTAGTCGTATTACTTCCACACCCTTGCCTTGCGCCATCATGGCTGTACTTCTAACCCTTTCTGTTGAAACTTCGTTACCGATGCACCCGTTTTGCAGGGTATACATACTTTGTAGGCTTCACATACAACGTTAATCTGGTTGGCTGAAGTAGCTCTAGAATTTCCTAGGCACTTTGCCACACTACATAAACTTTGTCATAGATCTAAATAATCTACGAATCTTATGAACACCAGAACTTCACAGTACTTATTATTTTCTCATAATAAAATTTTAAGAAGATTAAGTATAAAACATTTTTTATAAAATACATTAAATAAAATTTCGTTATTTTTTTATTTAAAATCTTTTATTTAACTTTAATTCTTGCTTTTTAAAATGGTTTAACCAAAAATTAACCAATTTTGATTTTAGTCAGTAAAAAATAATGCATATATTTATTATTGCTCGAACTCCATACCAAATATGATGTTTTTTCGTCTTTCAAGGATGTTAATATTTAATAAATTACTAATAAAAAATTATAATTTAATATTAATATAATTAATATGAAATAGGGTGGATAATGGAATAGACATGGTGGATAAAGGTATTCAACAAATTATGATATAAACTGATAATAGTAAATATGTTCATATATATATTCAAAAAGATATATCAAATATAAAAAAAAAGTTTAAATAATGAGAAAATAAAAATTAATTCTTTAAATTTCAAATTTAAAGGAAATTCAGGAGTCTATTCTATAATATTATTGTTAATCATCATCCGTTTTCAAATGGTATCCTGAAATAGTACACTTTCTTTTTATTATTATAGACTGACGTTATTAAAATATTTTAAACTCTAAAAACCATCATTCACAGTAATGATCATTAAAAATTGTTTGGCCGAAAATATGAGCATTCAAAATAAATTGAAATATATATGTATGTCCATGGATCGTTTAGTTAAGGTTCATTATATTGTATCAAACTCAAATGGAGATGGGTTTTCATCGAAAACTTATGGAATGATAATAGATTTCAAGAAATGCCTTTTTGACAAAGTTAGTGTTATATAGGTTGGCAATCATTAAACAAATAGAAAATTACAAAACAAAAATTTGAATTTAAATTTCCCTTAAAAGAGTTCCAAATCGGATGATAATTGTTCAAGACTAATTTTTTTTATCCCTGAGGTGTAGAATTGGTACCTGTAATTTCTTGGTTTTTATCTGCTACACTTTGCATAAGGAGCATAAAATAATTTATCTTTGGATTCTTTCATATAAGATGATTTGTTTTAAATTATGAAATATTTCAAACATTATATTTGAAAAATTAATGAGCACAAAAATCATAGGATTTGATAAAATATCTCATCTTCTGATGAGACCAGAATTCTGTGCAATTGCATCTTTTTTCCTAACTTCAAATTTGGCCAAACACCAATAGAAATTCGAATCATGAAAATGATGTTATTAGTTTTATATTGCACTATATTACAGGTTTCTGGATTATTACAACTATTTGTACATTTTACAGTTACACTTGGTAATTATCATGATCTGCAGAAACAGGGATAAACCTATTTTTTTTGTTTTTAAATTTTTACTGGATGGATACTTGGATTTATACGATTTTACATATTTTGAGTTTTTTACTGAGCTTTTTTTTTTTTTTTTAGTGCACAGTAATTTGGTCTCAAGTCATAATCCTAATAGAAAATGTCAAATTAAACAATTTAATTTTTTAACTTTATAATATAAAACATAATATTTAAAAAAATAATTAAATATTCTTACGTTTGATGGATTGGTTAACAGTCCTCTGAAGCGATCCCTCAACCGTAGAATGAATAAACTAACTTAGAATGTCTCCATTTATTTGTCCTTTTTTTAAATGGATTATCAATCACCGAAACGGTAGTTGAAAAGGGAGTCAAGTATAACTGGGGTCGGTAAAGAGAATAAAAAACGTACACAATGGGACGAAGCGACACAAACACTACGCGTAGTGACTTGGCATTTCGCCTGCAAACATCTGCTCTTTCATTATAGAAACGTCATGTCATCATCCCCTACTCTCCAGTCCAGTGTTGGTTTAAAAAAGTTTGGTCTTTAGCATTGAGAACATGTTGGTGAAGAAATGTTCTCTTTGAGAAAACCCACTCGATAACAATGTCAATAGAAGAATCATCAATTTTTGAAGAATTGAAGAAATTAAATTCAGTAATGCCTTTAATTAAAATTATATTAATAAATTGACGTTTATTTGTTTCATTAATCGAATAATTCTTTCCTAGAAATATCATTAAATGAATTTAATTTATATAATTATATGAGATGGTCAGAGCTGCGGTAAAATAATAATAGTTTTAAAGTATTAATGGCCAATGTTTCAACCCAACTGCAGGTCTTCCTTAGGGCTGGTATGAAGAGTAGTGTTGCTATCTACCCAAAGGAATTTTAATTTAAATTTAATTCAAATTTTGCTTTATGTATTAGTAAACATCTCAAATCATGATAACTACTCAGAAGAAGATCTGCATAGTGGGTCAAAACGTTGGCCAACTTAAAAATAGTTGAAAACTTTTTTCGTTTTCTCTTTATCGCAGCACTGAACGTTTCTTTCTAATTCATTTCTTTACAATACAAATATATAGTTTTGTGGACAAAAAAATAGTAATTTTCTTAAATATCAAAAAGATAATTTTTTATCAAACTTAAATAATGAAAAAAACTAAAAACAAAACTGTGCCACATTAAATTCTGTTAGAATTATCAATACTTCATTGAAAGAGGTTTTTAATTTTAGTTTATTTTGATTTATAAGACAAGGAGATGACTTCAAAATTAGGAATACCCATCTTTATTTTTTCTTGTATTTTTCAAGTTTTTGCATCCTGAAAGTTTTATAAAAAACTAATTTTTTTCTTACAAAAATATTAAATCTTTTGATTTTTAATTATTTTTATTTTTTCTTCTGATTTTATTTTAAAATTCTGGCAACCAAATTATGAAAATGACTATAAACAAAGGCATGTCATATTACATTTAGTTAAAATTATCTTATATTTGTCATATACTATACTTCATTGATAATTATCTATACTCAATTGATATTTGTCAGTTTATTTATTTTTTTTTTTTAGGAATAGCAGGCATCTCCAAAATTAGGCGTCCTCGCAATTTTTTCCCTCTTATTTTTCACATGTTTGTATTCTGAAATTTTTATTAAAAAAATAAAGTAATTTTTATTATACTATTATTATTTTTTTATTTCGAAAAATCTATGATTTTAAATACTTTACTTTTAAATTATTTTAATAGTTTTATCTGGCCTTATTCTTAAAAACTTATAACAATTCCATCGGTCACATTATGTTATATTTCAAGTTTTCCTTGCGACTCAAAATAAAATAATATGAAATAAATGTTATTTTATATAAGAGGTTTTTTATTCACACACGCTTATATATACATTTAGTTATACATATTTTTTATCTGAAGGAGAAGTGGATAATCAATCATATAATTATTTTTTTAAACAAAACTATAATATTTTCTTTCTTTGTAAATTTACTAACCACTGCCAATATAAAAAGAAAAAAATAATTATTAAGAATACTCTTTCTTTTTTATTCATTTTACGATAAAGGATTACCGACTGTGTACCAAACCGGTATTATTTAGTACTACTGTTTTAACATACACAGATTCATATAAATCTGACAGTAGAAAAAATGGAATAATATTTGAATATTTATAATGTTTCTACTGAATTCACGGCCATTTCAATGCAACGACCGTCTGATTGCTTGTAATAAACAGAATTATTTAAATGACTACAATGACTGAGTTATTGGGCTTAGATCAACCGTGCCTCTAACATTTCAACGTGTCCAGGTCCAGAAGTATCAGTCGTTTATGGGATGTGGTTTGATATGCATAAACAGTTTTATAAGCCACGCCGGTTTTATTTCTTAGGTAGCGGTGAGAACTGTATGATTTACAGTCCTTTCGAGATTACCATTTACAGTAGGGACTGTAACTGTTGGATCGGATGCGCCTTTATGTAAAACAGCCGTCAGCTACGAGGTACCCCTGTCTCGTAAATGTCCATTTAATTTGTATAGAGCTGCTCTTGGAGTATCCAGGCAGGTTGGGTCCTTCAACAAATTCCTTATTTACTTCTTAAGGAAAAGGAGAAATGGCTTCATTATTGATAAGAATCGGATTTTAAATATAATAATATGGCAATTATTAAATATTTGACGAGTTACAGTTAAAAAATATTGGATGTAATTTATTAAGGAAAAGAAATACCCAATGGTGATATAGTATTTAATAAATAATAAAAGTATAAAGGTATAATAAAAGACAAGTAATCTATACCATGAAAATTCAAGAAAGTAATCGAAAAGTAAACTGTACTGAGAGGTAAAGTAGAGATGAGCAGTTGACTCCTCCAAAAGAATCCAACTCAAAATGATTCGCTCGAAAACAGTTCATCTTGATTCGGTCGATTCTTTATTGAAGAGAATTAAAGACGTTGGAGTAGAGGATATTTTCTTTTAGTGAGGAAAACTAACTTGCCATTAAGTTCTTCAATTTTTAATCAAGTTAATTTAAATTTTAAAAATATATAATATCTTTATTAAAACATAACTCAAAGAAAAATAATAGTAAATAATGTCTACGACCTTTAAGGAAAGGAGTAAGTATTATATGAACACAGTTAAAGAAATGAAAATATTTTTTATTTATCGTAGAAGATAAATGTTTACTTAAATCATTATGGGGATTTTTATTAACCTTAAAGATATATATATATATATATATATATAGTTGACTTTTGGCCATTCTGTATAATTAGGTTTAATATGACTACTAATAATAATAAAAAGAAAATAGAGCATGGAATATAATAATAAATGCTATATATGACAAATGTAGATAATGTAATATGAAATGTTGTAAGTTGATTAATTAATAATAAATATGATTTTCTATATTAAGTTGTTTTTTTATAGGTTAATTGACTATATGTATATTTAATAATAATTTAAGTATGCTAATTTAAAATTAATAATGATTCTAAAAATATTGACAATAACATTGTAATTAAAGCTGTTAACTAATTGATTATCCTTGATAATGAACAGGATTTAACGCTGGTGAAGAATGTTGAGACTAAATGGATCTAATTTATTTTAATTGACAAATATTTTTAAAAAATTTAATTTTGTAATTGTTTACTATTCGTTATGCTTGAAAACAAAAGTTTCTCCTTGATAAGCCATGATGTTTGGGATTTTTTAAAAATAAAATTCCTTATTTTAAATTTTAAAAAAGTGGGATAAAGTAATAATAATCAATGGAAGAATTAAGATAGAATTAAAGATTCACTTTAATTACGGCGATGACCGACAGAGTTCTAAAAATCGAACTTCTCATATCAAAGGAAAACTAGTCTGGACTCAAGGTTCCTTTCAATTTATTGATGGGCCATGAAAACGAAATGAACCTTATCCTTCCATTCGATAACACAATGTCGCAACAATAATAAAAATTACTAATAATGGAAATTATTTACCTTTGTATTTATTACGTAAGACTAAAAATTCAGTATATTCTCGATTGTATTCAAATGTATTTTGCTTATGAGAAGTAAAAAAAAAACATAAAATCTCTAAACAAGGCCATTATATACGGCATTACCATACCGTCAACCATAAGGATTGAGCAGACTCGCCCCTCGATTGGGGAGGGAATGAACCACAAGGGGTGGCATCAGCAGAGTGGGGCGAGCCGAAATGTGGGCCAGTGGGCCACGGGGTTCCTATCGCCTCCAGTGCCCTAGGTCACAACGGGTTATGTAACCTATTATAGGGGGTCTGGATATTACATGATCGGTTGTGGACGGTATAGGCGGTTTTGTTAATAGGTTAAATAATTTTCAAAACATATTAATTGTGAAAATTAGAAAATTTAATTAAAAAGTTGAATAATGTTATTTATATTATTATTAATTAGATGGATGATTTAATAATAATTCTATATTCAATTTAGTGTTAAAATAGAATTTTTCTGATCTTACATCCACTTCACCGATTTGAAGAATATGTTCATACTATTCCTCTAAATAAGAAATTCGACACACATACTATGTAATAAAAATGATGTTTAATGGTTATAAAATTATAATAAAGTGTAAGTGTGAATTGGAAATAGTTTACAAAAAATAAAACAGCTCTTCTATGACCGGATTAAAGGCTAAGTACCTATTATTATAAAAATTGATGATGATTGTTTCTAGAAAAATGTTTGAGATAATTAAACCATGATATGTTCCTCAGTATATATACTGAGGACTTTGAGGCTCGGTTAATAATAAACAACTATATCCGAGGTCTTTTCAAGTTATTTCTTTTTTCTCATATTTATACTCTACAGCGAAAAAAACATTTTTGTTGAAAAAAAGCATTTTCTAAACTATTTGTTAAACACTAAAATAAACAGAATTATTAAGATTATTAAATAGAAACAATTGAATGCAATGTTTCAATTTATTAATCTCGAAATGTATTCTGTATATTTTAGATAACAAAATATGTAGTTTTTTTTTCACTGCAGGGCATGAAATTTAAAATGAAAATCTAGAAATTTCACTAAAATATAGTTGTTTATTACTAACTGAACCTAAACATTCTCAAAAATATATATTTCATTAACAATTGAAAAGAAAAAATAGCAAAGACAATTTTTCAACGAAATTCATATTAATTCGCTTCCTTTGTTCAACTCAATATACAGTTTGATTAAACGAAGGATGGAATTTAAATAATTTAATTTAAATTGGTATAAAATATGGCATAACTAATGCTCGCTACATGTAATTAGATAAAATATACTTTCCTACAAGTTTGAAGGTTTTTCGTAAAATTTTTCCTTTTATCTTTTATCTTTATTTCCAGAACTACTAAATTTAATCCAATGAAAAATTATAGTGGTAATTAGAAAAAAAAATCTAAAATATTTCTTTAAAAATTTCTGTTATAGACACTTAATTTTTTTCACATAGAAAAAAATTTTATTGATATTAATCATTTATAATTACGTTCCTTTAAAAAAAATTTATTTGCATCTATTTCTACTAGCTAAACATTTTTAAATAAAAATAAAAATCAGAGAAAGTAATATAGTCAATAAATAGAATGATTTTAAATTTAAAAAATAATCTATTACTGTATAAATATAAGCAGAAATACTAACTACTAAATAACCAAACCGGACAACATGCTAGGAAGCGACAAGGCTTATAATTTACAAACGTTTTGTCAACTCTACAGCAAGCTCAGTTACTAGAATGCGGGATGCGCATGGTGATACGGGTTTGGGACAATACTAACATGCTTGGCAAGGGATTTTATGGGTATGCTTAAAAAGTATGTATATTTGTTGTTTGACATACCGCCATGCGAGGGAGAGGGGGTAGGGGCCTACCTTTCTGTGGCTTTGTTAGTCATCAGACACCTGTGAACAAGAACAAGAAAAGAAGTCTAACTAGTTCCATGTCTCAGGGTGCGGGTGGGGTGCACGGCGTGGTCTATTTTAGTTTTCAAATCGCCTATAATTAAACTGGGTTTAGGGGAACAGTTTAATCTGCAGTTTCTAATACATTCATTAAATGTTTAATGGACAACGTTATCTTCAGAATAAAAATTTTCTTTCGTATCCTTTAAAAGGCTAAGGTATATATCAAAATGAAAGATCAAATTAAAAAAAAATCCATTATTTGAATGAATGGAGAATAAAACAAAGATTCTTATAACTTTCATGTTTTTAAATAATCACAATTTTTATTTTATTTCTTTATTATTTTACAATAAAAAAAACTTTAAAAAAAAAAAAATATTTTTTTGAAAAATTTATAGAATAACTTTTCTTTCGAGTAACGTGCACCCCCTCCAATGCACCCTTTTGATTCGGATTGTTTCTTAACAACCACTTGTCTAGTTTAATTAGTTTAATGAAAAAAAGTAATAGAAAAATTAAAAGAGACTTGCAAATGTTATACAAAAATTAAAACTAGAGAAAAACTACACAGTTAAACCTATTTTCTGCACTTGTTCATTCTATCTTCATCCTTACACCACCATGCACCTCCTTTAGAAAAAAAAACAAAATCCTTCACCCATCAGCAGCCAGGCAAGCTCAACTCAAAACAGGCATTCCTTCTGTTCAGCTATAAAATTTATTTTAATATTCCAAACAAAAAAGTAAAAAAAAAAAAAAAAAGAGAGAAAACCATTCCTTTTGGTTACATTACCTCTTTGGTTCCTTTTTTGCTAATTAAGATTTACCTTTCTTTACAAGGAATACCGAATTAAACTCAATCCAAGTTGAATATTATTCTAAAAACACATTTGAGTAATAATTCAATTATGTATACTAAAATGATGTGATAGCCACTAAAAAAAAAAATTTAGAAAAAATATAACGTGTAATAAATAATTTAATAGATTTTTTTCCGGGTTATTATAAGAAAGTTAAAATTATCTGATAAAGGAGAAAAGACTCATTGTACTCTTTAAATAGACAGTATGAGAATTTCTTAAAAATATACTCACAATACGCCGGAGGTTTACAAAAGTGTAATTGTTTCACGTCGGGTTAACGGTAGAGCGACAAGTGTATATAAGCGTGCCCAGACACCCTGCCATATATGGGGAAGCAATTATCGAAGAACCTTTGTCCAATTTAAAAGGTGTGCATAATGTGGGTTTTGTACGAGGCTGTTCATGTCTGTTTTTTATCTCCATCTGCCTTCGAATAGCTTTCCAACTCTTGCTTCTCGGTATTATTTCGCAGCCTAACGCGGGGTGAAAAAGTCTATTTTTTGGTCACGTTTAGGCATCAGGCGTTTGTAAAACCGTTATAGGGAGAGGTGAGGATTCATCGTTTTGTGTCAGCGCTGGGGAGTAGGTTAGCACGTTTGAAGTTTAATATTTCATCATCGGATTCATCCCGAACCCAATCCAAAATCATCTTTTTAAAGGCACTTTTAAAACTATCTATCCATGAGGAAAGAAAAAAATAATGTAATCATTTCAAATCATGTTCCTAAGAGTCACAGTAGGTTCCTCCTAAGTTAAATAGGCTATTATAAGTTTGCAAAATTCCACTTCTAGTTATGAGCAGTTAAGATGCAGTGGCTTACAACGTGGGTAACACAAACTCATAAGACATAACATAATCTAATTTATAAACAGTAAGATTTGTACTTTCTTTAGCTAATTTTGTAATAAAAAAGTTATTGACAAAATTAAGCATTTTTCGACCGTAGTTCAAAAAGTATACATTTTTTAAATTATATTTCAATCGATTTGTTTTTTCTGAAAAATAAGAAAAATATATTGGTGATTCTATTAAATGATTTTTTATTTGCTAAAAATATATTTAAAAAAGCATAATTAGAATTTCAGTAAAGTAGGTCAACAAATTTTTTTTAGAAAAAAGCAAATCATAGTTTTACTTTATGTTAAATTTGTTTAATTAGAACCGGTTTGTGCCCTTTGCTGCAGTTTATAGAACCCTAAATTATTGCCATGTTTGGTGCATATGATTGAGTCATGTTGAAATTAATACTTTTTTTTTCAAAATAAATCAAAGGCGTAATTTTATTTTCAAATTTAAAATTCGTATTTAAGGGTTTCTTGATGTTCTAAAATCAAGTATCAACTTTGTTTCACCCCTAAAAATTGTTTTACCACACTTTGATAGGTTAGTCGGTCTGAATTGTTTCAATGTAGTCCAAACATTGAAGCACTGGTCATTATATAAAAAGGTAACTATATAATAATTATTTACATTTTATAGAGTATATATGTGAAAATATCATAGATAATCAAATTATTTATAAAAAAAAAATCAATTAAATGGGACCAGTATTAACGATTATAGAACGAAGTTAGCTGTTTCCATTTATGTTACTGTAGTTAACGTCTTATCACATCATTTATAAATCAATTGATGTCAAAGTTTCAATAGTGTTCAATGAATATATATGAATATATATACATCCTCAAATACAGCATTGGCAAAGTATTTACCGGGTCTGCTAGTATTTTATAAAACAATATTGATAGTCATTAGATAACGTAAGCTGAATTGTAGTTACGTTGATAAACGTCCACCATAACCGGCTGAAGCATTAGACCGTTTCCCTGTTCCCGAGCGGTTCTAATAAAGTAAGACATTTGAAATAGAGACCAGAGGGGTACCTACAGCTTGGTGGGCATTGGCCTAATATACGAGTATAAGTTGGCAGTAAAAAGGTGAAGTTGTAGGAGACTGATGGGGCAGTCATTACAGGCTACACTGTTCTCCAGCTCTAGGGCATTATTTTACCCTTTCTCCATCTCCAGTCGTCTCTAATTATAGTTCTCCTCTCGAGTCTTTGCCTTTTCCGAATCCGTTTCCGTTCCAGGCTCGCCTCGACTAATTCGAACCGTCTTATATATCTTTCTGTCTTTCTCTTTTTCTCTCAAATAAAAAAAAACCAAAAAAAAAAAAACGATTCCAGACCTAAACAAGACAGGTAGTACATTTGTTCGTATAAAAACATTGAAATAAAATGTTATGTATGATTGAAATCAAAATATAAATATTCCAGATTTCAAATAAATTTATTTTTATATATCAAATTGGATAGGGATAGTTCATGATCAATATTACCACAAGTTATTATATTAATTATCACTGATGTTTAAGAACTCGTTTTGTTTAACATAAATAATAGTACTTAAAAATAAGAATAAAAATTATTTATTTTTACCAATTATAACAGTTGTACAGATAACAAAAAACTGTTTTTGGTAATGATTGGAGAAATTTGTTGGGGGGTGCGGTCAGCAAAGAACAACATAAATAAATAAAACCATGTGTATTTATTTTATGCCGACGTTTCGACCTGAGTTTCATGGGGTTATGGCGTAGGAGGTTGGCTTGCAACTGGATTTGGATTTGGTAATATTTTTTTTAAGAATATCATTTTTTTTTATAATTTAATTACTTATTGCAAGCGCGAATTTCAACCCTTTGTAGAAAGGTAATCAATCTGCTAGTTTTTTTTTTTTAGTTTGTTTCTAAATTGCATTTAAAAAGTAACACAACGCCTAACTAAAATACTAGTACAGGTATCGTTGATTATTTTTAGACAGAAATGCTAGTTTTTAAATTCAAAAATCGTACTCAGCCATACTGAGAAGTTGTTGTTTATCTGTTTCGTTCTATGCTTGATTTGCAAGAAAATATTACTTTATGTCCACTTAGTTTAAGGAATGAGGATTTGATGTTTCCTTCACAAATAAAAAGTAATGAAGTAGTTTTAGTTAAAATCAAAAAAGTCAGTAAAGCAGACAATGGTTTTATGGTTTATTAGGAGATCTCTCTAAATGTTTTCAGAACCATGATATGTTCATAATCACTTCTAAACCCGAATTGGTACTGTAGTAAACATACTTCGTATTAACAGTAGCTCATAACAGACCACATAAAAAACCCTCTAAAATTGTTGAAAATCATTAAACGACTTATTAATTTAATGTTAAAAATATTCTTAATATCTCCCTCTTAAAAATGATTTGCCAGATACTAACTAGCTAAATTTAGGAGTTGATTCTACACTTGCCTTGTGACAAAAAAGTCCTTTCTTGGCCACCATAATAACCTTCCAATTTTATCTACTCCTCGGTGTTTTAATATGCTATACAGTTTAACCAGAATAACGGAAGTATTTTATTTCCTAGAGACATAGATCCCATATTCGCCGCATAAGATATGTTACGCCAGTGTCAGACATAATCCATTGGAAATTAGTATGCTGTGGGATGTAATACAGAGATCTTTAATCTTTAATCTCTTGTTTATTTAAAAATTGGAATAAACCGGCTACTCATATATAGGAAAGGCTAGGAAATGCGGTTTTTGTGTTCAGCTTTAACTCATACTTATTAAAGTCAAGACGTAACGACCAAGCAAGATCGATAACCAAAGCTACATCTGTATGATATTGTCCGCCTATCCGTTGAAATATGGTACCTATAAGGGAAAACATTTAGTCCTTTTTTTCCCTTTCTCATGTAAATAGCGTCCGAAGGATAGGTCAGAGGGTGGATCTCCCCTAGCTATTACATATATCTCTTCCTTTTATGTTCCGTTTATGGATAACCATTCCACCTCCCCGCCCACCGGCCTCCAAGCCTTACAATAGCCCTCCTCTAATAGAAGGCATCGCCTGTTGAAAGAATCACACGCTCCAATAATATCTGCCAAGGGAGGAGTGTATCATTTCTCCAAGGGGATGGTGTCAAAATACAATACTTCCGACAATGCTTTTGTCTGTCTTATCTAAGGCATTTGAGCTGATATCGAAATTATTTCAAAATGGTTATGAAGTTAGTCATCAAATGTAATGCATATAATGATTATATTACATAATTTATAATTCTTAAAATCAACGTTTTCCGTAATAGGTAGTACTCGGTGTCAAATGCGTCCTCATATCAATAGTGATGATAGATTCTCAAGAGTAATTGAATTCTGAAACGATTTTGTTCAATTGTCCGCACGTTACTCTTCGAAAACTTACAAAAATTGATTGCAGTTTTTGCCGATTTAAGCCTTTAGGACGCATTGGATCAAAAAAGTTTGAATAAATTTCATCAACAAAAAAGTTCAAAATAAATTTCATTTATTACCAGAATCCAATATATTAAATAAAAATCCCATTAGAAATATTTGAGTTTGATGTACTAGATAGAGAACAACTGGATCAGCTAAGAAAACAAACATATCCTCAGAAGATAAACCAGCCTCTTTTATGACTATCCAAAACTAAAGTATAATTTCCAATAACTGTAGAAGCTTGAGGCTGGAGTGTTCATTTCACCTGGGAGTGAATAAGTTGTGGTAAAAAAAATATTATTATTTTTTTTTTAAATAGTTCCCGAAGGTTAAATGATATCCTTAATGATGAATGATCAGGCTATATTAATATATTATTTTATTATTATCCATTTTAGATTTTTTATTTTTTAATTTGTATTATTATTATTTATTAAATTTTATATTTTTATTTGATATGTGCATTTGGTATGATTGTGTACTTACGACCCTAATACTTATTGGCCGTCTGTATTATTTCAATAAATGTTTAATTAAAAAATAAAAAAGATTTGTCTCACCATTTATTTATAAAAAAAAATTTACAATTTTCAAATTTATAACTAATAGTTTCTAAGTACTATAGAGGATGAGGGGAAGATGGAACGAATTTTGAATAAAATAGCTAAAAGTCTGTAATCTGGTGTGATTCCCTCAGATTAAACTGTGTGTGTGTGTGAACACCATAATAAGTAGGGCTCGATTCACATATGTATTTGCAATTTAGCATGTTCTTTAAATGGACCTTAAGAAATATACCACTAAACATTTTTATCTATCAATTATTTAAATGAAGAATTAGATGAAAAGGAATGCGGAGCGGTTCATTTGGTCAAAACGGGGCCAGGAGGTGGAGAACCGGTTTTCATCCTTTGATTTCACGATTATGTTTCTCACATCGCCCGTAATGAGCATAAATAAGATCAACCACGATTTATATCTTTAATCCTCGAATCTCGTTTCGGGACAACGTATTCGGAACTGTCGTCAAAACGGAATAGTAATAAAAGGTTTCGAATAGGCTCAGATAATTATGCAATTTTTTTATATCTACATAACAGGACTCTAATATTCTCCACTCGGAGATTAAACCTATTCATAAAATACTAAAACAAAATTGTATATAATTTTTTTTTAAAATAAATCTCTCTGGGAGTAGAGCTATAAAAACGTACTAAATATAGTAATTTCGAACTAACAGGCAAAGTTGATTCTTTAGTTTATTATAATTAAAATTCTGTTCTCTTTATACATTTAAAAAATATATATACTTTTTTCAGATAAAAATTAGCATTTATAGAATAATGAAGAATTACATTGATCAAACACTTCTTGAGCCTTAGCCACTGGAATTTACATCTGGCCTTTTTACACAAATACGGAAGTTTACAACACCTGTTGTTGGGTTGTTAAGGCAGGTGTGTACTAATGAATAATAATACTAACTTTTTCTAATTCTACACCTTGTTTCCAATTGATCCGATAATCGTATTTATAAAAAAAAATATATCAAAGACAAGGCAAAAATGAATTAACTTACGACTTGTAAAGTACTAATTATACTTGAAGATAGAATATATTAAATTTAAGTAAGCATTAAAAATATAGTCTTAAAAATGAACGTTAAAATTATAATATAGGATTTCTACTAAAAAAAAAAAAAAAAAAAAAGTCAATTCAATGTTTTATTAATTTACAAACCATCAGGACAAACAAAATTTCTTTTTAAACAAAATATTAATTTCCTAATTTATTATTGAAATGCAATTGAAAAATGATAATAGCCCCATAACCCATAAACAAATCACTATTCCATGTTTCGCTTAGTTCAAGGCATCTCCAGAACAGATGATCATAAATATTACATAAGAAAATAAACACCAACACATCCCAGATCAACAGCCCAAAAAGACACATCAGCCAGAGGTGGCTCATCACTCCATGACATCTAAATACATAAGATAATAAGGACTAGATAAATTGAAGGTATAATTGTGTTGAAGATGTGTTATTTTTTATTCGATTAATTTATTTTAATTATCATTACCATTAATATTTTATCATCAGTATTATCCTTTTTTTGAATATATATTATTCCAAATTTATTTATTTAATGTGAAATGTGCTATATTTTGTCTATTTATTATTTTCTTCCCTGATTATGCCTGAATTGGAAAAATTCCTGTTGATGAGTTTTTGTAAACAGAAGGCGTTTCTGATTAGAATCTTCCGATTGTATCTTTTTTGTTTTTTGTCTGTTACAGATGTCTCCCTCTTTTGTATTAATTCTTAATTTTTTTTTCCAAAGTTCCCTCACCACCAACTTTAGTAAAACTACGAGGTAACGAGTCGTTGAGTTGGTAGTGGGGAACTATCGATTTGGCTGCTGGACAAGTACCGGACCCCACCGGGCACAATATTCGGAGGCAATTAAATTAATAACGACCAGCGAGGAGAACAGATGGCGTAATTGTAGGTGCATGAATTACCGGCTCACGGTGTGTAATTTTATCCCCACTACGTTTAACTATACCACTTGTCCTTTATGTCTTTGATACAACTGTAGGCTAGAGACTAATGTTTATATATTAGAATTTACATTATTCGACATAAGGAAAATAAGGCAATTTTCAAATTTTGAGTTTTTCTACTTCGCTAATGATGCACTAAATGAAAAATTATAAAAAATAAAATCGTTTTAAAATTTCATTTCCTTCAAGAATATTCTCAATATATTATATACATATACACACACACCAGCAGGTTGGTTTTTCAAATTATTTCAGTTAAGTAAGCCGTATATTAAGTTGATTGAATAATTAACAAAGTTTATACTACTGTATTTCATTACAATATTTCTTTTTGAAGATAAATGGACATTTGCCAAGAAAAGAAATATTTTTAACCGTTCCTGCCGATTTGTGCCATAACGACGCAACTAAGAAAAAATTCCCACAAATGTATTATAAGTTTTAATTTTATGATTTATCGAAGTTCCCTGTAAAACGAATACGAAATCGAATTCTTCATAAAAAGAAACTTCATATTCCATAAATTAAAAGTTTTATTAAATTCTCAAAATACTCGAAAATATGGGGAATAAACCATTTCCATTATATATTGATAAAATATATAAACATTTTTTTAAAAAGATTTTCTTAGGGAAATGGTTTTTTAAAAAACAACAAATTATTGCCCACGTTTTATGGCTCAATAAATAAAAAACCATGACCGTCCCCCTCTTATATTTTTATGTTTTCTTTTTTTTTTTAACCCATAATAATACATCAAAGCAACCCCAAGTATCTGTTTATGACCTACTGTAACCCAGCAGTCCTTAAAAATATTTGGAGAAGTCATTGTTCCATGGATTCACTGATCTGAACCTCCCAACCGCTAGAATAAAAGATAATAAATTACTGGATCGAACAATGGACTCGGGACACGACAAAATGCGGTTTGATTCACTGGTCCAAGGGGGCGTGCTCTGTATATATAAAAAAAAAAAAAGGGAACACGAGGGCGAATCGTTTCAAATGAAAACGCATCTGTCTGTTTCAGGTATCCGTCAGTTTTCTAGATACCACAATGCTACTGCTTCCACAATGCTGGGCACCACAATAGCCTTCGGTTATCCCACTTTATTAATGTCTGTTCTTATGCTCGCGTTCGACGGTTCGTTGATTTTTCGGCCTTCTTCAGGAGTCTTTGTTTATGCCTTCAGGAGGTCTTGAGGGGAACTGGATCCATATGTTCGATCAATCGGGTTTTATGAGAATTTCATGGTTTACTGTTTAGGAGTGAAACTTTAAGAGCAGTTGAGTTCCTCGTCGATTTTTTTAAATGCAGTTTGTACTTAACACGGAAAGACATTTTTGTAAAAAAATCTTTATAGAAAAGAAAAGCCCTTTTACTAAGCAGTTATTATGTATAAAATGATGAGTTCAAAAGCAAGAATAGTTTGACATATGTTTTTATAATTGGTAAAAACGTGATTTTTGTTAATTGTATTTATTTACCCACAAAAATATAAGAAACAAATAAAATTACTTCTACAAAATTCTCATTTTATAAAGAAAATTATAAGAAAGTATTTTATTTAAAATAAAACATTCTTTTTCATTACAAAATAGTAATATTCGATGTAATACATTAACAAGTAAAGGAAAGAATATTTGTTAAATGATTACTTTAAATATTCAAAAGGTTTGGGAATATTTTTCTACTTTTCACAAGAAAGTGAAAAAAAATTATAACCTTCAACATTAAGTTCCCAAAATATTCTTTATTTTTTTTTTTTTTATTTATTATATAATCATAAAATAGGTGAATTTTTTTCAAATCCAGTTATGGTTTAACTGTTTTTGATGAAATTCATTTATCATAATAATTTAGTAACGAAACTCCCAATTAGATGTATATGGTCCTCCGGGACGGATAGATGACTGTTTTATTCGACCTTATTAATAGCAGTCAAGTTTCGAGTCTTTTTTTCTTTTTTTTAACAGATACCTTATAAAGAAAAAAAAGCTCTTTTACTATGCAGTTACATTACATAATATTATTGGCTCTATGATGAGTCAATGTGCAGGAATAATATGGCATATATATTTATAAATAACTATAACTGGTAAAAACATGACTTGCAATTATTCTAGTATTTTACTATCATTAAATAAGAATCATTAATACGTTTTCAACTAGCGTAGTGCCACTAGAATACAGAACAGGTGAAGACCAACAAAAGAGCCAGCAATCAACTGACAGTTCATATATTGAAGAGTTAATCATTTCAAAACAGAAATTAGAAGAACACTAACGACCTTTTTCTCATTTGTTTTTTGTCAACGCCCTCGAAGGCGATGAGTTCCTCCCGTTAATACCCTCCTCACCTCCCACCTTCCATTTAAATACAATATAATAACAAGGAGGGACTACTCACAAATAGGAGCCCTCCCAGGAGGATGGTTTCACCATTAGTATCTATCCTAAGATGTTAGCTTTATTGTGCTCTGTCTATAATTGGAAGCAATCATTGCCTACTTTAAAATGGCCCAAGACTTATCTAAGGGCTGCATTAACTCTGCATCTGTCATTTCGTAACATTATTATAATCATTATATTATGTTCAGATTGCTTTTTGGTTATAGATAGAATACAACTATCTCCAACTAACTCTACACCATCTATTGTATAAAGGAAAGAATCAAGTAACATTTTTATACATACAGCTAAAAATGGTAAAATTATCTATAGGCTTGCTTTAAATTTTGAAAGGTTTGAAGGTATGTTTCATATCAGGAGGAACGTGAGAAAATAATAACCTAACATTTAGGATTTTTAAACAAATAAATTATTAGAATTGTTTTAATTAAAAAGTAACATAAAATGAGACGTTTTTTCTATTTACAGGCTGGTTACTATATTATCATATAAATTAAGAATTTCTTCCAAAAATTTTCAATCAGAGTTGTTTTAACTATTTTTGGATTTTAACTCTTTTACCACGGGATAATATAGTAACAAAACTGTTTATTATAGAAAAATTTTAAAACTGGACTTTTATGGTTTTGGAACTATACAAATTGTAAACAACATAAAAAACATAAATATTAAAATATAATTATCAATGATTTTTTAATTATTTGAATTTAAATTTTAAATATCTATATAAACATCTCAGATCTCCTTAAATTCTAATCCTCTGTTCGTTCCTGCAATACCCATTTCTGAACAATAAAATTAAATACTATAACCAAATTTCATTCTTACTTCCACCCATCACTCCCGTACCCTTTCCACCTTGAAATCCCACTTATTCCTTTATTTCTTATCCACTCAGTTCCTATAGAATTAATGTTCCTTATTTATTATTATATCATAAAAACTCTTATTAATTAGACAAATAATTTTTTTATCAGTCATTAGTGTGACGTTTATTTTTTTTCTATTACAGACTTAAAAGTTACTTTAATACGATTTATCATATGTCATTAATTATTTTTTCTTTTATTTATTACTCTAAGGTTCTAATGCCCACTAACTTTTATTGAATTATTATTCTACAGAGACATGTACGGAAATAAATAAAGTATTATTAATGCATTATCATAAACTAATTCCTCATCAACGCCTGACTCACGATATTCCACTCAATAAGGAGAATAGGTTTCTGATTCAAGACAGATTATATTAGTATTAGATGAAAGGAACAGGTAAATTCTGTAGAATAAACAACTGTAAAAAACAACTTTTTCTTTTTCTATTCTTTATTCTCCATCAGAGGTGTGTGTACTTAACAAAAGGGAGCAGAGAAAATCAAAAGAGAGGCCTGGCCAGAAGCAGAATGGTTCCGACAGCGTATCCAATCCACGGCCCATTATCGGGAGAGGGAAAACACACAACCTAAACCCGATCCTCGCCGCAGCGGTAAAAAACTAAACTAGGAGGAAAATTAAAAGATAAGAAAAAATGCCGGTGATTAATGGAATGACTCTCGGAGATGTGTAGCCGGTGTGGGAATCCTTGTCCAAACACCATTACCGCACAATGACTTTGGAAGGTATCCACTGATTCGACACCTCAATCACAACCAGCGAGACGAAAGCTAAACCATACACAGTCGTACCAAGACGCCTTTTGTCGCATCTTACGGCCAAAACACACAAAGCCTTTCAATCTATCTCAGTACCATCCGGAAATTTTTCTCATGATCCATCTCCTACGGGAAATGATACAGTGCATTTCTTCTAAACACTGTCATTTAAACAGTTATATAGATTTTATAGCTTATTTAATTACAATTAAAAGCAAAAATATTTTTATTATTTATTATTTAAACTCCATTGAGGACCTAAGCAGCCCTGGAGTGGGAATGTCGGGCTTTATTTTTCAGGACTGAGTCGGAATAAAAGTTAATCTTTTTGAACCTTATCTCTCATTTTATCCACTATTAAAATGTTTGTATTGTGTAAGTAAGAAAACTGTTAAATATTAAAAAAATAATAATAATAAATATAAATAATTGAATTTAGCATAGTAGCCTGCAATTAGAAAACAATTTAAAACTCGGACGAATTAATTTTAAGGCTTTCCTAGATAATGGCCTGACGGCCGAAACGCAACAGGAGAATAGAGTTAGTAAGAAATATGGATTTTTAATTTAATTTATCTACTCTTAAACCCAAAATTAATACCATGACATTGAAACTATAAAATAAAAACAGAAAATATAGTTTAGATTTATTTAAGGATCTAAAAGTAGCAAGTAATACAAAATATTAAACAAATTCTAAAATGTTAAGTACAGACCTTCTCCTGACTAATATGTAATATACTGATGAAAATTCTTTTAAAAATTTTAATTAATCATTTTCAAGAGATACAATGATATATCATTTCAAAGATAAATAATTCGATTCTTCCCACTTCTTAAAATGAATAAAAACCAAAGAAGATATAAGAGGTTGGTAGATAAAAATATTGAAATTAGGATTTTAATTAGTTTTAACAAAACTTGGTGACTTTTCAAACTGAAAAACGTACACATGCATTGTAGAATTGAGTTAATCAGTGATGTTATATATATA